>NC_048556.1:3521042-3894968 GCF_902806685.2 Maniola hyperantus
AGAGAAACATCGAATGTTAGAAATTCTACAAAAATATTTACTTTTCTCATATACCTACCTATTTTTACCATATACCTAGCTATTAGGTATATATACCACTACAGAGCAAAGCATGGCTAAGGCAAGTTTCAGAGCGCTTGAAGCATGTCGATAAGGGTAGGTAGAAAATATTATTACCCTTTTAGAGTTGCTCTATATAAAACATTTTAGTTCCATAATATTTAATTTGTACTCTAAACGGTTGCACTGTACATCCATGCCAGTCATACTTTTGACATGACAGTTGACACAGAACAAATATGCCAAGACATGGCCAAGACCTTTCTCAAAATATATGCATTATACACTCCTTTTCTATAGTAGGCTCTAAAGAGTCTAAACCGAATACAATCGTTTATTTACGAATACATTATAGTTCACGATCTGCACGACATTCCATCTAACAATAGCCTATTACTCGCTATCAATCAAAACAATTTTTTCAAGAGGCGCGGCAAAAACTAGATACATAATATTAACAATAATAATATGGCGTATCCACTTTGAGTTTGATGATGCGAAAAATTCCACCCAAGCGAAAGCGACGACACCATAAGCTCCAACTACACGCTCCGTCTTACCTGTGAGCTTGCCTGCACATGCCAGTTTGCGCAAGTGCGCATGTAGACGGCAAGACGGTATCCCGCGCAGTTCCAAAAGCGCGGCTTGAGCAATGGTTGACTTGCTAAAGATTGGACTGCGCAGTGCAGTTCTCGGTCTTCATGAGACCGGCTACACGCTCCGTCTTACCTGTAAGCTTACCTGCACAAGCCAGTTTGCGCAGTTAAGTGGGGGAATTAAAAGTGCGGAAGTTGGAGTACTTCGGTCACATTATGAGCAATAGCAAATACGACCTCCTTCAGCTCCTTATTCAGGGGAAGTAGCCGGCAGATGACCACCCGGCCGAAGAAGAACATCGTGGCTAAAGGTTTTACGCCATTGGCACGCGAAGAGTACCCGATCTCTTTTCCGCGCAACAGTGTCCAAGGTGCAGATTGTCCTAATGATTGCAAACCTCCGATAGAAGACGGCATTTCAAGAAAAATAAGTTGTGGACGGCAAGAGGGTTTCCCGGGCAGTTCCAAAAGCGCGGCTTGAGCAATGGTTGACTTGCTAAAAATTGGACTGCACAGTTCTCGATCTTTAAAAGTTGGTTGGTTCGTCAATTATAACTGCACAGGCATGATGGAGCGTGTAACCGGAGCTTTACGAAAAGTGCGTGTCAATTTGGCAAAAGCAAACAAGAGTCAAAAATATGTGTTGTTTGCGATACAAAAGGAGATTGTTGAACCCAGGTTGAGCCGTAACGAATAAAAACCGCCCAAGTGAGAGTTGGACTCGTGCACCGAGGATGTGTACCTTGGCAGAATACGTGTAGGTACCTACCTAATTACCCACCTTCCAAAAAAGAGGAGGTTTTCAATTCGTTCCGAACCTCAAAAGGAAAAAAGGAACACTTATAGGATCACTTCGTTGGTTGTCTGTCTGTCTGTTTGTCTGTCTGTCCGTCCCTTTTGACTTTGCCGTAGTCGGGTAAAAACGTTAACCTTGTTACACGTCTACTTTGTATAAATACTATATGATGCCCGCGGCTTCGTCTGCGTGGATTTAGGTTATTAAAAAGCCCGTGGAACTCTTTAATTTTCCGGGATAAAAAGTAGCCATGCCCATCCCCGATATGTAAGCTTACTCTGTACCTCATCAAAGTCGGTTGAACTGTTGGGCCGTGAAAAGCTAGCAAACAGACAGACAGATAGACACACTTTCGCATGTATAATATTATAGTATGGATTAATAGCCTCAATAGCTCAACGGTTAAGGAGCTGACTGAATTCTGAAAGGTTGCCGGTTCAAACCCCTCCCGTTGCACTATTGTCGTACCTACTCTTAGCACAAGCTTCTCGCTTAGTTGGAGGTGAAAGAGGAAAATTAGTGATATCTAACAAGGCTAATATCCCGACTAATATTATAAAGGCGAAAGTTTGTATGTGTGTGTGTGTGCATGTTTGTTACTCCTTCACGCAAAAACTACTGGACAGATTTGGCTGAAATTTGGAATGGAGATACATTATACCCTGGAGTTCAAAGAGTTCCCGCGGGATTTTGAAAAACGTAAATTGAAGACGAAGTCGCGGGCATCAGCTAGTAAATCATATTTTCCACTTCATTGATGTCATTCTAACAGAACTGTCTGATCTTTAATGTAATTCGCTGGCTTTTTCCAAAGGTCAAAAAAGCAGTAAACTCTCTATTTTTCTCTCCCAAATTATCCATAAAAACGTAAATCCACGCCGACGAAGTCGCGGGCATCAGCTAGTTCTTTAAAAAAAGAAACATCTACTTTATAGTTAGTGCGAAGATTAAACAGAATAAATGTTGAGTGCAAATAAACACAAGTTATCTCGAGAATGCGGTCAGACAAAGACGTGACGAGTGAATGTGATATGCAGATGACAATGGAAATATCTGTGTGCTGATAACAAGAGGCAATATTGATCTAGACGGGAGATCAAGGACGCTTCCTTTCAGTACAGTTTAGATATTATATAAAAAACTAGCTGACCCGCCCCGGCTTCGCTCGGGTGGAATTTAATTTAGGTAGGGGTTGAATTTCAAAAAATCCTGGAACACGTATTTCTTCATTTGTGACCGAAAACCCAAATAAAAATTTTCATGCAAACAACTTGAAAAATGACGGACTTTCATACAAACTTTCATCCCCTATTTAATCCACTTAGGGGTGGAATTTCAACTGAACTTTCTTAGCGGCTATTCTAAGGCGGCTGCCTATACGTAATAATAGCTATTTGCATACCAAATTTCAGCCCGATCCGTCCACTAGTTTGAGCTGTGCGTTGACAGATCAGTCTTTCAGTCAGTCATTCAGTCAGCCAGTACTGTTAGTCAGTCAGTCAGTCACCTTTGTCTTTTATATATTTAGATACCTATTAGTGTACTATATAGTACGCGACAGTTCGATATGGCAATTGGAACGCCCCGCACAGCCCCATCGCTAACCCGGTGCGGGTGTGCGGGGCGTCTCCCCGCCTCATACCTCGATTGGCATCTCGACGTGTCGCGGACTATAGATAGTATAGATTATAAATAATAATGCTTTATTAAATTCTAAGATAAGCTTTTAACTTTAACCTTTCGCATCTAAACCTATTTTACACAATTGTTTAACTAACTAACGTTTCCAAATAGGCAATGTTCCAAAACATTTAAACAGGCCATTCATAAGATTTTAATTGTGCTGTTAATGTTGAATGGACGTTGATGACGGTGACGGCGCAGATATTCTGAGCAATTACACGATGATTTGATGATTTGGAGTTTAATCATCGTATTCAACTATTGAAGAACCGCTATAACCTAGTCGTTAGGACGACAGACGTCGGTTCAACCCCTAAGGGGGTGAAATAGGTGTTTGAAATTTGTGTAGTGCACGGACGAAGTCGTGGGCATAAGCTAGTCTATTATATAAGTTGACTTTGCTCAGACTTAAGATTGAAGTTAAAGCGAGACATATTTATGTGAGAGATATAGCTCTGTCTTGTTTTAACTCTGTCTGAGTCTCAGCTAAGCATTGACTTATATATTACTTTGTATGGACAGGGCTATTGAACAAACAAAATGGCACCAACTCAGTGGTGCTTTAGCACCAATGCAACCTCAGTGATGTCTGGATTTCAAACGGATCGTTCATTAGTATCTAAGAGGTGGCGCTGATTTATTCGGTTCCAAAACCGTGAAAAATTTTGTTCGCTTGACCATATCTTGTCATTTATATCGATGCAGTTAAGTCAGAGTGCGCTCTTTAGATCTCACCCTTAGATTATGTTTATGATTGCAGGCGTTTTCGTTCGCCTGCCACTCGTGCGGGGCTCAGGTACACTCACCGTGCTGTGCTGCTTCAAGGTGCTCAATGTTAGGATTTTTTTTAAATTCAGATACAAGTTAGCCCTTGACTGCAATCTTACCTGATGGTAAGTGACGATGCAGTCTAAGGTGGGAGCGGGCTAACCTGGAAGGAATTTTTAGGAAGCGGAGCAGCTGCAAAACACGTCTTTACTTTTTTACAATTTACAATTTTCAGGTGAGGTGAAGAGAGAGCGAGAGGGGAGATTTACAGATTAAATACAGTGTTTTAGACACAGATAACATAATATAACAATTTAGCTATTTTAGAATACTAAACAAGATATGCGATCTACATTACGTAACCCCTGCGGCTGCAGGGCAAACACAAAATACGTTCCATAGATCTCCAGTCAGAAAACTTATTAATTGTATAGTAGACTATACTTAGAGCATCCAACGCATCCAATTTATCTAAATTTCCAGTGATTAGATAGGTATTATACAAGCGGCTACACACTCTTGGCAGCGGTGACCGATCGCATTCCGAAGTGACGCGATATATTGCACACTTACTACATTACCGAGAAATTGGGCTATGAATATTGTGTTATAACATTTTTGTTATTTAATATGACCTAACCTTATCTACACTAAAATAATGTTCGACAAACATATTTCTGAGAGGTAACATAGATCGAATCTAAACTAGAGTTAGGTTGTTTTGTAGAGTTGCATAATTTTGTGACGGGAATTGACTATGAGAGTAGGGCCATAATTATAATAGGCAAATAGGCGAATGCCTAGGGCGTTCGAATTTGATGACTTACCTACCGAGGAGGCTATCCTACCATAAATTTCATTAGTTCATGTGTGCTCGGCTTGTGCTCGGGCTAATCTCAGAAACAACTGTACGGATTTTCATACGGCTTTCACAAATAAAAAAAAGAATTTCTAAATAGGGAAGGAAAAGCGGTATCTGATATGACAATAATTCTATGTGCGTTACTCTCCGGTAAAAAGATAGCCTTAGTTTGGACTTTCAACAGAAATACGTCGACACCTAAACATAGGTATTTTGGAAGGATTTTCATAAAACAACCATTATGTTCTAAAAAGCAAGGAAAATGCGTAAAATTTACAGGTCTCATGCACAGTACACTTAACACGACTTATAGATAGGATTTATTTGAATGAAAGTCATCCATCCTTTTGCAGACCTATGCTTGCCAAATAGTAGGTACTATGAATTTTCATTTCATTCAATAAAAATTTAGAAAAAAACTTTATGTCAAAAAATTAAAAAAAAAATTGTCGTTTACGCATTGTGACGTCATTAGTCAATTTCCGTTGCAGCGTGACGTTAATAATTAATTACGTTAAAAATAAATAAATATCATGACTTTTAAGTTATTCTCTCTAGCTCCATAAACGACCACTATACAAAAATGGCATCATTTTATTACTACTGACCCCCTATTGCGATTGTCAAACTGTAGTTTTTAGCCGCCATTTTACAGTAATCGAGCCCCTACGTAGGACGCGATATCGGATCGGATATAATGGGCTCAATTCCTAATGAGCTCGAACATAATACCTATCAAAGTATATTATTACGCCATGAAGTAATGCAATCTTTGCAATACTAAGTACTCGTAATGGTGTTATGTAATTGCAGGCGCCATGATTGTTTGTCTCCTCTCATCAACAATACGGCTGTTTTGTCTGTTGCAATAATGCCGACAAATCATTATTGTATCTGTGAAAGGTTTAAATGTGGAAATAATAAACTATACCTCTCTCTTCGTGTCGCATTACGTCGTTACCCTTTTCCCATTATTCACATTAACACACAATGGTAGGTAGGGTTTTTTTTACTATACGGGTGTAACCAACGCTAGCAAAAACTTAGCGTTATTGATATATGTACTACCTAAACACAATCCAATACCAACAACCATTTGCCTCATCTTGTAGTTTTAGTGATTTAGTGTTCTTCAAATCCGCAATGTATAGCGTGCAAAACTGGGGTCAATGCCCCACCTACGATGCGGCATTGACTCCGAGTGGCCTACTTACGCAACGTTCGTTGACCGTTTGGGGCGAGGGGGGGGGGGGAAGAGACATCTGAACAGTCAGCTGATCCTCATCGCTGGCCCCGTCACCGTAATCCAGGCAAGCGGAGCTAATTGTCTTCGCCGTCTTAGCGTCACTTAGGCGTGCACAGTGTTTGAAGCCAGGGTAAGCATTAGTTAGGTAGGAACCTATTTACTGGCAGGTCATAATGAAAAATATGCATTGAGCCATTAAAACTGGGGTAAGCAGTGCATTTATGCCTCTATGACCTGCACGCCACTGTATATATCGCGTAGGTACATGTATAAATAACAAGTAATTCGGACTTCCAAATTCGGTCACCCATCCAGTAAGTATAAAAATTGAAAAGATAATTTATTCCGTCACTTCATAAGTTTGGTGTTAAAGCTTAAAAGCGAGGTAAAATCTGTAATTTAAGCATCGTTCAAAAGGGATAAAACACTTCTACGAAGCATATTATTACCAGGGGCCAAGTAATTTGGCCTGTAACTGTACTTCCCGAATGATAATTCAAAATGATTGCACCTCGGGAACTGGATATTAAATTAAAATGTCGTAAATTTTAAATTTACATTATTTCGGCAGATTTTCTAACCATCAGTCTCATTGAAAAATGACTGCTGAAAACTGCTGTTACAGACTGACAGACGGATGGACGGATGAAAGACCTTTTTTAGTATTCGACGACGAGCTAGACTTATAGCATTCTCACCATATCCATTGGCCATTGCCCCTACCGAGAATCGAACCAACGACATCTCACTCATAAAATGTATAGACTACTTACTAGCTTATGCCCGCGACTTCGTCCGCGTGGACACAAATTTCAAACCATTATTTTACCCCCTTCGGGGTTGAATTTTTGAAAATCCTTTCTTAGCGGACTAGGTACTCCAGTCCAAACTCCGCATAGCTCGAACTACTGGACGGATCGGGCTGGAATTTGACATGCAGAAAGAAATTAAAACGTAGACATCCGCTAAGATAGGATTTTTGAAAATTCAACCCCTAAGGGGTAAAATAGGGGTTTGAAATTTGTGTAGTCCACGCGGACGTAGTCGCGAGCATAAGCCAGTCTCCTAAATTATATTTAAATGACATGTTCCTACCACGATAAAGGATTTTTAATTGTATGGCTGGCTTGAAATGAAACAGGATAGTTCCGTTACCCGTCACTACAGAGAAACACAAAGTAAGTTAATTACTACTAGGAACACAACTCAGGGCCTACAATTTATTATTTTCCCCAAGGTGTATTGCAACGTTCTGAAATATTCCAGGGAACATAATAACTCAATATTCATCATATTTATTGGTTAAGCTGTATGGCGTACAACCTTTGCCAAGTGGAGAGGAAATTTTAAAAAATATTTGAAAGAATTTTGTTTGAATGACCGACCGCACAGAAAGCTTGCATCCTCCAAGGCATTCTCAGACGAAAATATACTATTTATAAAAGAAAATCAAAGAGTTTCCACGGGATTTAAAAAAACCAGCGAAGTGCGAGTTTGACTCGCGTCTTCCGTAATGTCTTACGGAAAATGATCGTATTTTTTCGACATATTGCGTGGTAAATAAAAAACAATTACTCATAAAAATAATTAAAAATCTGTTTTAGAATGTACATTTAAAGTCCTTTCATAATATGATACCCCATTTAGTATCGCAATCTTAAATTGATAGTTGAAAATACTAAAATTGTTTGTTCATGAACACATTTTAATTTCTTTTGTCGAGTTGTCGATGACGATGTCTCTGTGTAGCGGTAATAAATAGATTTCCATTATTTGTACTTTTATTAAAAATGGCTATGACATAGACGGATGGACAGTTGGACAGGTGGACAGAAATATACCTAAGGGTTTCTTGTATTACTACTGAATTCTAAAAACTGAATCCACACGGACGAAGTCGCGTTCTTCAGCTAGGTATTTAGTCATGTCAATAAACATTAAACGTGTTGAAACGGAACCATGCAAACAGTACAAAAATCCTTTTAGATAAGTAGGTAGGTACATCCATAAAAATTCTGCAAATTCCATACAAGTTAAACCAGGCGTCAAATAAGGCGAACAAATGTTTGCCGAGCAAACTTTATGGGCATACATCGTGGGCGAGCGATACCTATTGGCGCCAGGCTATGATTGCAGATTTACTTTAAATTAATAGGCTCAATAACTAGAATTTAGACTAAGCTAACTCAGCTTTTAGGAATTTGCTAAATAAGAGTGGTTAATATCATATTTCAAGCGTAGTACCATTATTATAAATGCGAAAGTGTGTTTGTTTGTTCGTTGCTTTGTCCTTCAATCACGTCGCAACGGTGCAACGGATTGACGTGATTTTATTCATGGGTATAGATAGAGACCTGGAGAGTGACATAGGCTACTTTTTATCCCGGAAAATCAAAGAGTTCCCACGGGATTTTTAAAAAACCTAATTCCACGCGGATGAAGTCACGGGCATTAGCTAGTTAAACATAAAAACCGGCCAAGTGCGAGTTCCGTCGTACAGTCGTATTGTCCGACATTTTGCACTATAAATCAAAAACCATTATGCGTAAAAATAATTAAAAATCTGTTTTTGATAAAACAATTTTTTTAAAAGTAAAGCCCTTTCATATGATCCCCCACTTGGTAATCTTTTGAAAGTTGAAAATACTCAAACTCATTATTTGTTCTTGAACACATTTTTTGTGTGATGTAACCACTCCCTTAGGTACGTCTGCTACAAAACCTACCTACCCTGTCAAATTTCATAATTCTAGGTCAACGGGAAGTACCCTGTAGGTTTCTTGGCAGACACAACAGGCAGACAGACAGACAGACAAGGAAGTGATCCTATAAGTGTTCCTTTTTTCATTTTGAGGTACGGAACCCTAAAGACAGTAAAGTATGACTCAAAATCGCAGTGGACGCTAAGCTGTGGCTATTGACGTGGATTAAGTTAAGCCTTGGTTCACGAAACAAATGGGCATTGCGGCGCCTAGGTATATTATGGGTCGTCCACCTTGTTGGACGATAAAAACTCTCTCAATAAGGCAAGATTCCGTGCCAGGCGGCAGACGGCAGACTGCAGCGGCAGACGGCGATGGTATGTGCTGCGATGGTGAAGAAAACCTTGTGAGGAAACCTGCATGCCTGAGAATTCTCCATAATATTCTCAAAGGTGTGTGAAGTCTGCCAATACGCACTTGGGGAGTGTGGTAGATTATTTTTAGCGTTTAAACTATCGGTGAGTGATTTCCATTATACACATCTCACACCCTGCTTTACTCACGTGTTAAGTCAACGTTAGCCGACTAGTTTGGAACCCATCATCCGGGGTCCTTTTTCAAAGGGAGTCAGTTCACGCACGAGTCGCGGTTGAGTTTGAAAAGGACCCCGGATGGGTTCGAAACTAGTCGGGCTAACGTCGACTTAAAACGTGAGTAAAGCCGGGTGTGAGATATGTATTATGGTAGATTATGGCTAAACCCTTCTCATTCTGAGAGATCTGTAGGGCGATTGTCTAAAACCTGCATCAATCATTATTACAATCTCAATTGTTCAGATTGGCTGAATTTTTGCGATTCTTTTTGCAACAATGCATTGTAGCCAATAGTGAGCGAGCGTCAACTAATCAGAGGTGATTGCGATCGTGACATTGTAGCTGTCAATCTCCCGCAATCGCGCAGCTGTTCTATGTAAGTGGTGAGCCGGAAATGAATTTATGATGACGATAATAATGTATTGAGTAGGATTATCTGAATAGTATAACTTCATCAGTCTCGCGTACTATAGGTAGGTACGTGACTGGTAAAACAACCA
This sequence comes from Maniola hyperantus, assembly GCF_902806685.2. Classification (NCBI taxonomy): domain Eukaryota; kingdom Metazoa; phylum Arthropoda; class Insecta; order Lepidoptera; family Nymphalidae; genus Maniola; species Maniola hyperantus. The sequence goes on from NC_048556.1 coordinate 3,530,849, forward strand.
GACCAAACAAAAAATAACATCGTTTTCTAAATTGACCGAAAAACGGGACCTTTTGTTTGTGATATGAGTGCGTGCATAAATTATCCTTCTTTCGCAAACGATACCAAAACTCGCTTTTCCCATCAAGAGAACACCATAAACCAAAATCCGATAAAAGCCTACTACGGTAAAACATCATAAGGGTTTGGTCGCACACAACGCGTAACGGAAAAGACAATGACAAGGCTCTTTTGGCACTTGAATGACATTGACAGGGGGCGCTGTTGGAGAACAAAGGCTTGGACTATTCAAACAAGAACAAAGGGGACACTTGATGACAACGTTAGTTCCGATTTTTGCTCGGACGAGGCTCGGATGTCCCGCACACGACACGGTCTAAATTATACAAATTCTCAATCTGGTGCCTTGGACGCGACACGGCTCGGACCCGGCACGGTGTAGCATAAATCATCCCTAAAGCTGCCATAAAGCGTTTTACTGGTTCCGTCGCGCGTTTTGTGAAGCCATGGCTTAAAACACAGTTACATCTCACAGGGGAACTCCAAACAGCCGAAACTCGAGTGTCCCGTTTTTTGCCAACTCATCAATATGCAAGATTAATATCTTAAACGATTGTAATGGCCTATAATTTATGCAGTACTGTCAGCAAAAAAATACCAAACCCGATGGAACGTGTCGCACGCGTAACTAATGAGACGGTTTCTTGTTTAACTGTATGGGTTGGAATTTAACTTTTTTTTTTTAATTTATAGACTAGCGCTTGGCTGCAATCAGACTTGCTGGTAAGTAATGATGCAGCCTAAGATTGGAACGCCTAGAAGATGCCTCTCTTGACTAGAGGTTGAAGGTACCCACATTAAAATTGGAGGGGAAAATATCCTAGTGGTTCGAATTAAAAACGAGAAGGCAAATCTCTTAGTGCGTGTCCGTGGATTTTTGACTTCGTACGGGTGCAGACCTTGGCGATGAGTTGCGGAACGAGCCGTATGACGGTAAAAACGTGAAGGAGGAACCAGGTCAAAAAGTTCTTGGGCACACTCTCAGAAATATACTTGTAGAAAGAATACCGATAGACAGGCAACTTTGCGCCGATGTTCCAAACTGTGAAGCTTAGAATTAGAACTGACCCCACCAGCGGTTTGTCACCTTTGTAGCGCGACGATCCACTGAATCCAATGCATCAAGCATATTTGGCAGAGCCATCCCATTAATGGCTACGGCTAATACATGGAGAATGGAGTTGCATCACTGAACTTGAGCTTGGGAGAAGGTGAGAAGCTGGTACATAGACATAATTATGGCACCTATATGCCTAGAGTACAATTATATAAATCCCCCCGCTGGTAAAAATGCAATTACGCATCCCGCACAAGAGCGGGTATGTGGGACACACTGGCAATTTTTACAACCTTCAGCATACCCATTAAAAAACCCAGCGGTACCTACCGTCCGCGTCAAGTAGGCGTCAAGGCGTCTCAGGATCCCGGATCTCAGATGCGACTGAGACAAAATATACAATATACTTACTTAATGTTATGTGTTAATATAAAATTTGTAATAGAATCGGCGGTGGTAGGCCTTGGCCCAATTGTATAGAGACGTAATTAGGTAAGTTATGTATGTACGTCCTACACACCATATACGCAAGTTATTGGCTCGTAACTATGCCTGTGCGGACCATGAAGTCTCGAGTTCACGTCTCAGATTGGTCGTTTTTTTGGTTTGCTATCAAAGGATCCCTCCCTCCTGACGTGACGACGTCCCTGACGCAGTGGTAAGCGCTGTGGTCGATTCCCTGCCCTAGAATCCTAGTTTTTTTTTTATGTATCTTGAAGATTGTGGTAGTTATGTCAATTAATGGAGTAAAGAAGACTGAGGGAGATGACGGTTTTGGTAATTTGGACGTGGAAAAAAATATCTGATTAATTCTGTTAGTTCGTTAATTGCTTACTCAAATATCATAACAGCTGTTTTGGTGATGACGATTCTTTATTAGCTTTCATCACAATAAAACATTATATCGAGCTTGCATTTTTCCGTCACTCCTGTCTCTCCGCGCGTGAAAGTATGCGTCAAATTATTTAACTAGCCTGATTCACCTACTCTTTGAATCGAAGTTGAATGCGGAAGAATCTGGGAACATACCGCATTATTATCCTACCATCCTACCATTCATAGAGAAAACTCCTACCACTATATGTGATTATTAGGGTCACTATCCTCAGCAATGAAGAATATGATGCCGATAGTCCTACAGCTATTTTGATGATGATGACGATTTTTTATTGACTCTCATCACAATAAAACGATATGTCGAGCCTGCATTTTAGCGTCACTCCTGTCTACCCACTCTGCGCGAGAAAGTATGCGTCAATGTATTTAAATAAGGTAGCCGATACAAGATTATTGGCGGTAATTATCTTGACATGACCAGCCTCTCCCGATTGTCTGAGAGCTGGTTGACGATTTGTTTAGCTCGTTTTTACGTAGATTAGCTGCGCGATTGCGGGAGAATGACAGCTACAATGTCACGATCGCAATCACCTCTGGTTGGTTGACGCTCGCTCACTAATGGTTACAATGCATTGTTGCAACAAAAATAGCACAAATTCAGCCAATCACAACAATTGAGATTGTAATAATGATTGGTGCAGGTCTTACGAAATCGCCCTACAGTTATACCGCTTGCTTCAGTTTTTCGACAAAACGTCAGAACACTTAGCGATATTCGTTCTAATACCAAGTTAAGTACTAGTCCTGATACAGATCCACATGACAAAAATGTGGAAACCTGACGACAAATCTAAAAAAATATTGCATTATTAGATGACAAAAAGTGTCTTTTTTACTCCATTTGAGTAAGAGGATCTGTCACTGCTGTTTCACTGGACGAATGATAAATAACGAAGCTGAATTTCTTAACCAAAATCCCAGGTGTAATACCTAAATAGGTACGTATCTAGAGGGCCAGAATTTCTTCTATTGTCGATATAAACAAGTAAGTACCTAGTAATTATTTTGACTTATCCCACAATAATTGTATAAATTTTTGCCAATCGTAGTACTGAAATTACACAAAATGACAAAATGACGAGGAAGTAAAAAGAACATCTTTGTCAGATCACAGATTCTCTACTTCTTTATGCTGTGTAATTACACAATTTTCATTACATTGTGTAAACTCCCGTAGATGTATGAATACGTCTTTGGACGTCAATCACTGTCCATAATCGCGAAAGTGTGTTTGTTTGTTGGTTTGTCGTTAATCATGTTGCAACGGAGTAACGTATCGACGTGATTTTTTGCATGGGTATAGTTAAAGACATGGAGAGTGGCATAAGCTGCTTTTATCCCCGAAAATTAAAGAGTTTCCACGGGATTATTAAAACTGGAACAAAAACGGACGAAACCGTAGGCATCAGCTTGAAACTGTATAAACTCTGAGACGTATATGCTGCTAGCTCTTTGCCTATGATATGGTGATGTAACCATTGTGACGCTGCGTACGGCTCGGTAGCCGTCAAGATTTACGATTAGCAGTCTAGTTTAGTTCCTAAACGGTATGTGAGGTTATTTATTCTCCACTGACCGTAACTACCTACTTTTCTTAACGAACGCTGAACGTTGATAAAGAGTTACATAGTTACTAATTTATAAATCACTAGATGATGCCCGCGACTTCGTCCGCGTAAATTTAGGTTTTTAAAAATCCCGTGGGATCTCTTTTATTTTCCGGGATAAAAAGTAGTATATGTCCTTCCCCGGGATGCAAGCTGTATCTGTACCAAATTCGTTAAAATCGGTTGAACGGATGGGCCGTAAAAGGCTAGCAGACAGACAGACAGACACACTATCGCATTTATAATATTAAGTATGGAAGTATGGAAAAAACATCTGACTGACGCTAGAGGTCAATGAATTTTCAAGAAAGAATGCCACTCGGTGTCAATGCCGCGTCGTAGGTGGGGCATTGACCCGAGTTTTGCACGCTATACATTGCGGGTTTGAAAAATACTAAATCATTTAAACTACAAAATGAGGCAATGGTTATTGGTATTGGATTATGTTTAGGTAGTATTACAATAGCGCCAAGTTTTTGCTAGCGTTCTGGGTACACCCTATATGTGCTCAGCCTTACAATCATTGACCCTGTGCATCTGCTTGCAAAAAAAACAACAGTGGATGGAATAAAAACGCCGTTTTAATCATACAGAGCGCCATAAGATTTAAAAGTTTCGTATTGGATTTCGAGAGTGAAACACAATACTTCTGACATAATTTTATTAAGGAAAATGTTGAAGGGCTCCTTCAGATTACATGAATTTCTCATAAGAGAATATTTTTCATCTTCTATAAAATCTAGTAAAGTGCATTCAGTGTACAATTTCTTATGCTTTTCAAAAAGGATACCCTGGGTATACATTAAGTTACTTAAGTTAATAAAAGTAGTTAAAAAAAACTATGATAAAATAAATACCTACTTTTACCTGTTTATATAAGTGACCGAGTTTTTTTAATTAAAAAAGTTAAGTCTAAAAACTATATTTGGCTATTAAAAAGATATAGATATACGGATTTCAGGGACTTCAGACTAATGTATTCAGCCTAAAAATCGGTCAAGTGCGAGTCGGACTCGCACACGAAGAGTTCTGTACCATCGTACAAGAAAACACTTTTTAATTTTGTTAAATTTCTCATATTCTGTAAAATTTCAATTACCTATTACGGTTTACGCGCGGTGCGGGCGAGCGCGGGTGTGCGGGGCGTCTCCCCGCCTCATACCCCGATTGCCATCTCAATCTGTCGCGGACTACACCTACGACTTTCAGGGCAAAATTTTCAGCTTATTTTTTTATTTTAGAGCCTGGCAGCCCTAGTCTGTCCAAGCCTTTATCAAGTGCAATTATTATGAAGTGTATTTTTATTCACGTCCGATTGTCTGAACATAAATTGTTTATCAGTTTATGCAAATGTAAAAATTTATTGGTCTGTTTCCTCAATCGCTTACTCACTTTGATTAATATTTTTATCTAAGGGCCGGTTGACATGTCTCTAGTAACAGTAACACCTAATAGTACAGACACTCCGCAAAGACACTTTTGTCTAGTCTGTCTGGCTTTGGCCGTAGCTAGTTTACATGCAGCCTACCGGCAAAGCCGTGCCACCAACTTATTTAGCGTTTCCCAAGGGGTATGGTTTAATAAAAACTGCCATACCTCTTCCAGATTACTTACGACCAGATGAGAATGCAGTCAAGGGCTAAAAAAGGCTAAAGATAGTGACTCTTGATACGATGCAATAGAGTGAAATTCAGCTCACACAGCACTGAGCCGGGTGAACATAACCAGAATAAATGTCAACAATTTCATCAATTTAATTCCATCGTTAGAAATAACTTAGCTGGATCCGCAGCTAGAAAGATGTGAACAGGCCATAAAACTTTTTTTAATTCAGTGATTAATTGTAATTATTATTTTTAATTTATTTAATTATCTCTGCCAGCGTGTGACCCTCCATAATTAATTTATGATAATCTTTACAGACCTGACTTAGATAAATAATTATCGTTTTTTTTCGATAACTTTATTTTTCGATCCGTTGCTCCGTTGCAACTTGATTGAAGGACTAATCAATAAACCAACAAACAAACACACTTTCGCATATTTTATAATATGGGTTTGGGATTATAGAAGTACCTACCTATAGAGTAGTATCCAGGATATAGTGGGTATATCCAAATTCCAAATAGCACCTTCCAGGAATCTAACCCATGATCTCTTAGTTAAAAACCAGAGCGCTCACCACTGCGCCGAAGAGGTCGTTAAATCTAACAACGTTGTTGTATGGAGATAGTTAAGTAAGCATAACAGGTAATTTTTAGGGTTCCGTACCTCTAAAGGAAAAAAGGAACCTTTATAGGATCACTTTGTTGTCTGTCTGTTCATCTGTCCTTCGTGTCTGTCAAGAAAACCTATATAGGGTACTTCCCGTTGACCTAGCATCAGGTAGGTAGGTTAGCTGTAGGTCTTATAATTATTATTATCACAAGTCAAGGAATAAATCCGAAAACCGTGAATTAATAATCCGTCCGTCGAATCATGAACAAATAATTCGTATTTTCAATTTTCAAAGTTAGATAACTTTACTAAGCTGGGTATCATAATTATTATGAAAGGGCTTTACCTGTACATTTACAAAACTATGTTTATGATTCATCGTGTAAAATGTCGAAAGAGTACAACTGTAGGAGGGAACCCTCGGTGCGCGAGGCTGACTCGCGTTGACCGGTTTTTTTTTGCTTACAGTTTGAATTCCATTTTAAGAATGACAAAATGTTTAAACTGCATTATTTTTAATAAGTAAGTAATTAAAAATTCGAAAATCAAGTTGTTCAGACGATTAAAAAACATTGCGTGTATGCATTTCGTTATTTTCTTACTTACACCTACTTATCTCAGAAACGTGACTTACTTACCTTTATCCTGTTATAACTTGGTAAGAATATAAATGCAAGCCTTTGTAACTCTTTTTTCGATGTTCCTTGAGTTACGTCACTTTTCATTTGACAGCATGTTATTATATTTATACATGCATTTTTATTTTATATATAGACTAGCGCTTGGCTGCAATCAAACCTGGGTGGCAAGATGGAGCGCGCTTGCCTAGAAGATGCCTATTCCTTCTTGACTTGAAGGTACCCATATTATAATTGGAGGGGAAAACTGATGCTGGAAGGGTATTCCAAATCTCAGCGGTTCGAATTAGAAATGAAAAGGCAAATCGCTTCGTAGCTGTACGTATCCGTGGAATTTCGACTACCTACATATTATATCTGCCTACATGTAAAAATGTAGGTACCTAATATAATATACCTTCAGTGTACAGTTATATATTTATCATAAAACATGCTCTGTACACAAATAGGTACAAAGTTTTTTTTAGTCAGATACAAGTTAGCCTTACGCAATTTCACCTGGTGGTAAGTGATGATGCCGTCTATGCATGGAAGCGGGCTAACCTGGAAGGGGTATGGCAGTTTTTACTAAACTCATGCCCTTTGGTTTCTACACGCCATCGTACCTACCTACCTAAATCTTTGCCTGTAGGGTGGTAACTAGCCACGGCCGAAGCTTCCCACTAGACAAATGTGACAAAGATGTACTTACTGAAAAACCATGTCATCTTGAACTCAGTTTAGTAGGATCAAATTGTCATTTAAAAAGTCAAAAATCCCCGCCGATAGGTTGGTATAGGTATAATAATAAAATAAGAAATCCTCTAAAACTTTTTATTAAAGCGCTCTAAAAATTTCTACTGGCTCTACATAAGAAGTTATTGATATGTCTTAATTCGTTATCTACTAAACTCTACATAATAGATAGAAAAGTGATTTCCATACAAATCGAGACTAGAAACGCCATTAATCTAATTTTAATGCAAAAATATTGTAAAACAAACCCATAAAACAGTAAGAAGTTTCACCGAACAATATAATAAAATCAAAACCCGTCCAATAAACGTAAAATTCAGCATCGGGACCGCAACAATGAAGAAAGTGCTCCGATCATAAAATACACTTACCAGTTTTTGAATCAAGATAACCACGACAATGAACTTGACTGGACCAATTGGTATCAGATACCACGAGACCAATACCGGTAACAATTTCACCCGAACCAAACTCCACAGCACAGCTACACAGGACTCGGATGCAAAAGTCGTGATACAAAAAAAAGAACTATCACTAGAAAATCTTTCGCAAAGAAAGAATCACTCAGTCGCTGTCGAATATCACGATTAAGGATTGGGTCTTTACTCTTTTCTAATCGATTATTCACTAAGAGTCACAGCTAAAACTTGCGTGGTCGGACAGTGTATTGTTGAAAAAAAAAAAGAAATGATCTCGCCGGCTACAGAATCCGATGCCGCGGTGCGCGGACGCGGTATACGTACTAAAACTGAACTAACCGGTCTGAAGTAGTCGCGACTTGAGTTGAGCTGAGAGCGTGGCCATGCTCGATCAGCCAAAAACGCTCCTCACTTCACGGCGCACCGATAATATTACATTTATATAAAGAAAAAACGACGCAAATAAATGAAGGGCCAAGCCAAACCCAATCTTGATAACGACGTCGATCAGATTGCGATCGAAATTGAAATTCTGGTCAAGCGCATGTACCTTTGCAAACTTTTTCATGAAAAATGACGGAGATTACATCGTCGGAATCTCCTAAGTCGCATAATAGCGCATGCCAGCAAGCGATCTTGAAAATGCATCGAAATAAAAAAGCGTAGCCACATGTCGCTATGATTGTGCAAAAAGTTGTTGTGAAGATGAGGAATGATTCTATTTATGATCACACTTTTAGATCAAACGCTTCTAATATCAACGGATGCGATCATAATAAAAATAACAAGAGTGAAACTGCGTAAATGTTAAAAAAATTATACATTGTGAAATTCCTGCAATAAATAGGCAATACCATAATATCAGGGGCCGAGACGAGCCAAACTAAAGGAGGGGGCACTACGTACCTTTTCACGATTACTATGACTACAAGTGCAAAAAATAACTGATAATTAATCATTTGAGAAGACATGATTTTAGAAAAAGGCAAAAGTCAAACTGAGTGCATTAATAAAATAGGTAAACTCACAGCAGCTGCAGGTATCCTGATTCTTGAATTAAATATTCCATGCCACATGTCACCACAAAATTGTTGCCCGAATCTCAAAGAAACCCTGAATTAAATTGTTCATGCCACATGTCGCTTCAAAATATTGTTGTAAAGAACCAATATGAAAAATTACTCTAACAAAGATCTTCCTAATCTTACTTCGAGAGTAAAATCTTTTAATTCTAAGGACGTGATCATGACGAGAATAGCAAAGGCCAATAAATGAGACTTGTTACGATGCATAAAATTGATATTTATGTGCAACGAAATCCCTTAAAACTAACGCAACCCAGATTCTCATCTAAATTGGGAGGAAGGAAGCCGAAATAAATTGGTGTTCAATAATTTATTACGGATTATAAAAAAACTGCCGGTCTCTTTAACCTAGATGATGCCATTCTAAATTATTAGTTTCGAGTATATATTTTGAATTGCCTCATAAGTCATATTGTAAATTACTTACTGTATTTTATAACTATGTCTGCGTTGTACGTACCTATAATATTTATTGTGGATATTAAACAGTTTACGCGGTACGGGCTCCTAGATCCTTCCGCAGACGGTGCGACAAGTGTATTTTCGTCAATTTCGATAATTATTAACGATTAACAGTGTTGTTCGAACCAAGAATCGGGGGACCAATGACAAGATACGGAGGAAAGGTAAAGATTTAAAATAATAACAGGGGAAAGTTTCGTAGAGGATTATATTGGAAGGACTAAAGATAAAATATGCAAAACAAACTTTTTGGAACGGAAACAAAATCCGTTGAGTAAAATTAGTACCTACCTATTTAAATAACATCGCTTTAGCAGTAAAATTGTGTACTTTGCACAAACCCTGAGATGGTTATACCTTGACCCACTATACCTAAATTCCTTGTTGGAAAAAAAGCAATATTTTTTACCCGCCGATTCTGACATCACGTAATATTATGGCAATACAAATAATACAATATCCTCAACCTCTGAAACAAAACAATTAATCGGTCAGATCGACAAGAAATCGATTAACGACAGGTAGGTATGATTTGGTTAAAAATCCGGAACAGGTTTTCAGACTGATTTGTATTATGATATCTTTTAAATGACATCACTTCATCATCCTAATCTTTTTAATGAGATAAAACTACATGGGCGCTGGCAGTAACTTGCCAAACCAAAATACTTATGCAGGGGTTTGCTTTTTTAAACCAATATGCAAGATTTTCCTCAAGAAAAATGCGACAGTGTCTTAGATCTAGCTGTCTGGTATAATTTTTCACGGCCCATTCCTTTAACCAATTTTGACGAAATTTGGTAGACAGGTAGTTACAGGAAAAGTTCCGGGATTTTTAAAACCTAAATCCACGCAAACGAAGTCGTCAGCATCATCTAGAATCTAATACTTATACTTATATATTTTCATTTCATCTTCGTTTTGTGCGTATAATGCTTTTGTATAGTGCAACCAGCAATGTATAGCGCGCAAATCTCCGGTCAATGCCTCGCCTACAACGCAACACTCCGAGTGGCCTACTTACGCAACGTTCGTTGACCTCTAGCGTCAATCAAATGTTTGACTTACAATATATCGTAAACTTTTAAAAATTATAGGATTTTTAATATTTCTTTTTCGCGTTTTTTTGTAGTATCCTATTATCAGTAATAATCAGTACTACACCTGTCTTGTTTTTGCCAGCGTTCTAGTTACACCCTGTATATTATGCACTGTCCATTTACAATACGTAGATATATTACACTTACTTTACTGACATTTTGATATTAATGTGTTTCGGTAAAGTTACAAACAGTTTTCCTCCAAACTGCTCAGTCGTAAGCGAGTTCTTATCATTAGTTTATCATGTATTGACATTGCAATATTTAGCGAGATTAAGTATCTATCCCTCGCAGTGTCATATCGTTCAGCGAGTCTATTACGGATAGATAACATTTCAATCGATGCTATCGGTCAAACCTTTTCAAATAGCGGGAGTTCCTATACCCTTTTTGTCTTAAGGTACTTAGGTAATTATTTGTTTCTGTTAGTTTACCTTTATAATCGCATTTTTTTAACCGAAAATGTTCATCATCCAACTCATCACCGGCTTATTACTGAGCGTAGGTACGTCGTCCTTCAGAATAAGAAAGGTTTAGGCATGCTTGCTTTTGGCAAGACTGCCTAAATCTGGCAGACGCAAATGGTTGGACGATATAAGGGGGTGGACAACTGGACAGGGCTTAGTTACTCAAAGTAAAAAGAGGCGGCTTTTAATAGAGAAGGCACACGATAATGATGCTTGCTTACTTGCCGACCTGGGTGGCCTGCTTGGATTTTGGAGTTAGGGCAAGTTTGACTTTGAAGAATGGTCTTCGAACAGTGCGTGAGAGTCACTCAGCGGGCGATGGAGAGAGCTGGCTTGGAGTTTCTCTACGTGATGAAATCATAAATGAGGACATCCGTAGAAGAACTAGAGTAACCGACATAGCTCAACGGGTTGCGATGCTGAAGTGGCAATGGGCAGGGCACATAGTTCGTAAAACCGATAGATGTTGGGGTCCCAACTCCCAAGGTGCTGGAATGGCGACTTCGCACCGGAAGACGCAGTGTTGGAAGACCCCCCACTAGGACTAGGTGGACGGACGACATCAGACGAGTCGCAGGGAGCTGGATTCAGGCGGCGCAAGACTTTGGCGTGTACAAGTCCATACAAGAGACCTATGTCCAGCTCTGGACGTCTATTGGTTGATGATGATAATGATGATGATTACACCCAAGTCGATACAGTTACAGCGGGCTCAAGCGGGTTACAGTAACCAGCGCGGGTGACGTGCGGGCGTACAGGGCGTCTCCCCGCATACCCCGATTGCCATCTCGACCTGTCGCGTACTTACATATTAAACTTTTAAAGTAAGCTCGAATTTTATCAACCTCTTTATAAGCTCAATTTCTCGGAACATAAAATATAATATGTATAAAGATAGAAATGTTGCTCGGTCATTGTTATTGAAAATTTGTTTGATAGGTACTATACTGTAGTATGTACCTACCTCGTGTTACATTGTAAGTCAATTTGTGACGTGCTTTGTTTTGACCTTTGCTCAATGCCTGTGTTCCTATTAGGTACAGCTTTGGCGCTAAATTATACCTACAAACTGTGCTACAAATTCATTTGTATAGGTAAGTTTTGTCTAGTTCGCTCTGGTTTTTAACAGACTTCCAAAAAGGAGGTGGTTCTCATTTGGCCCGGTTTTTTGTTAGAATAAATTTAATTGAATTTTCTTGAAATTGAATGTTCATATCATTCGTAACATTATACAGCTGCTCCTGCCTTCCAGAATCGACTGACTGAACCCTAATCATTGATTTTGATGTTTTTTCATCAACATGAAAAAACATCAAATATCCAATATCCAATATCCAATATTCATTGGATATATGAATATATACAAGTTAGCCCTTGACTGCAATCTCAATGCAGTCTAAGATAGAAGCGGGCTAACCTGGAAAGGGTATGGCAGGTTTTAGTAAACCCATGCGATTTTTATTGCAGGTCGCGGATAAGATTGACTGTGTACGGGGCCATAAAGGATTGCAATCGTCACACTGATATATTACGTATCGTACTAAGCTAAGCTGATTCACAGCTCCACGGCACTCCATGGTCACAATAGCCACAGCCAGTTAGTTCACTATGACACAGTTCTATAATAGCTGTCAAACTAAGGCGGTAGCTTCCATATAAATTCAGCCAATCTAAATCTAAACAACTATGTCAGTGTGAATGTGAACTAGAGTGTAGGTACTCTCGGTTTGATCCTAAACGACGATATGTCAAATATTAGGCTATGTAAATCAAAGAAAAATAAGGCTACTTTCAGGCTACCTGCGCCAAATGACAGGTCGAGATGGCAGTCGGGGAGGGGAGGAGCTAATCTGGTGCGGGCGAGTGCGGGTGACGTGTGGGTGTGCGGGGCGTCTCCCCGCTTCATACCCCGATTGCCATCTCAACCTGTCGCTTACTATAGGTACCAACTGCCAGTTGCCCATATAATTTTATTTATCACTAGCTGATCCCCGCGGCTTCGCCCGCGTAGATTTAGGTTTTTAAAGATCCCGTATAGCCTATGTCACTCAGGATTAATGTAGCTTTCTACTGGTGAAAGAATTTTTAAAATCGGTTCAGTAGTTCCAAACTAAGATTACCCCCTACAAACAAACTTAACGACAATTGCCTCTTTATATAATAGTATAGAGTATAGATTACACCTAAATAAAGTGTGTGTAAATGTTAATACATTGACGGTCGACCAAGTTATTCCCTTTTAAGGATTTATCCAGACTTATCAGTGTTTAATTCGCTCATTAATGTAACCCACATTTTGACAGCCTCTCTATAAGGAACAATCTTTTTAGGGTTCCGTACCTCATAATGGAAAAACGGAACCCTTATAGGACGTTTTTGTTGCCCGTCTGTCCTTGTGTCTTGAGTCTTGACTCACCTTTTTTTCTCAGGTATTAAGTTGTTTATACTGAACCAACTGATGCGCGCGACTTCGTGCGCGCTGATTTAGGGTTTTAAATATCCCATCCCCATGGGCCATGGGAACTCTTTGATTTTTCGGGATAAAAAGTAGCCTCTCTAGGTCTTTAACTATAATATTATAATGTATCTATGCAATATATAATATTATAATGATTGAAGTACAAACCAACTACCAAGAGACCATCAAACACACACACTTTCTACAATATTTTGAGGCGGTCAAATAACTTTAACAAATTTTTAGGTATGATTATGACGTACTCATACCTATCTATCTTTTCAAGGTACGGAACCCGCAGTACGCGACTCTGACTCGCACTTAGTCAAGTTTATTTATATTTTATTTAAGAAGATGAAAATCGCATAGCATGGATAGTATTATTATTATAATCTAATTTATTGACATAGACTTAAAGGTAAGAAATTTTTAAGTCATTTCGGTCTCTGTGTCATTTTCTGATTGGTCTGCTGAACGCTTCTCCGATGCTCTGCAGTGGACAGGCATCCTTAGAATGAATTGTGAGGTCGGTGACATTACAGGGAAGCCAGATGCACGGACTTTCCTATTATCTGTTAATTCTATAAGTACGTTACTAATGATTCGTTTCTTATAGGATAATCGTGCTTTAAGAAAGCTATTCAATGCAAATCGATAGGGACGTAGCGAGAGAATGTTGCATGAATAATTAATTTAAACTTACAGGTTGTTTATATTCTTGATAATTATAATAAAATGATTGAATAATACAATAACGCTTGTTTCTAAAATCTTTGTTTATGGTTAAGAACGTTCCGAATAATTCAAAATTAATGGGTTTGAATCCTGGTTTTATAGTATTTAATATTATTTCGAAAAACAAAACACTTGAATTTCAAATTTTCCGCCTAATTTCACGGTTGCAATCAATCAAAATAAAGATTACTCTTATCTATGGTAGTTGTGGTTGACTTTGAGGCACGCGACGGCGACGCGCGATCGATCGCTTTGTGGTAAGTGACCATGGTATATTAATAATAAAATATATAATCCGGAAAAAATTCACGCTGATTTTTAACTCAATGGGTCAACTGTCATGTCAAAATTGGTACGGTTCACCTTTAAAAATATAAGCACTAAAATCGTAGGTAGGTACTTTTGACATGAATTTGACACAAAAAGTTTAAATAGCGCGTGACTGGATTGCTTACTCACTTTGACTGCCGAGCGAGAGTGAGAGATTGCACTTCACTAGGGTCCGAACTCCGAACTCCGATCTCTCGCTCTAATTTGTTAATCAGTCTAGTCGTGTCGCGATTATGTCGTGATTACGCGTTGCAATCGCGTGCCTCATAGTTTGCCTATATATTTTACAATATTTTACTTATCTGTTATGATGTTTGTCTGTGGTAGCTGTCAAATTATATAGGTACTGTAATTTGCCAACGCCATCGTGCCATCAATATGTCATTGTCAAATATCAACGTCGTAAGTCGTATGTAAAAAAGTTTTTGTACTTTGTGATGTCAACAACCTCTTTTTAACTTTTATTATAAGTACCAATTTTCTCGTAAGTTGAATGTTTTCTGTGCATAATTTACCGAAATAATAAAAACTAAGAACCACATGCCGATAACCGATTACGAAAAAAACATTGTTCAATTCAAGTTTTTGCGAAAAACAACCGCCAAAAGTTAACTGTAGCTGTAACGTTTTAAAGGTGTGGCATCTTTAAAAATTCTGTTCCTCATCGTTTTCTCGTTATGGAAATCGTATAATTTGCATTAAAAGTGCCTGTTTTGGAGATTGTATATATTTGAGCATCATATAATTGTTATTATTTACAGGTGCAAAGTAAATTACAAATCCATATAGCCAATATTTGGAATATTAGGCATTGTTATTATTTACAGGTGCAAAGTAAATTACAAATCCATATTGCCAATATTTAGAATATTTGGCATATGTTTTAAAGCACTAATACTAAGAAAACTACACTAAAATGCCCATATTGGAATCATGTTGGTCACCATGCATTTGGTCGTCAACTGTGAAGAGTGGCAGCCGGGCAGTGGCAGTGTATACGGCTGCAATGAGCATTGTGCTGATAACGTTTATAGTGTATCAGATGTGTGGAGGTGATTCTACACAGCTATGGAATCCGTTGTTTGAAGCTGATGTGAGGGGATGTGAGTGTTTTTTTTTATTTTACATCAAAGTAGTCTTTGACTATAAGTGATAATGCACTTGAAGATGGAGGTGGGTTAATTTGGAAGAAATATGGTAGCTATAAATCCTGTCATGATCATCATCATCATCATTGTCAACGCAGTGCCAGCCACAGAGAATTCAACCTCAAGAGTATGCATATACAAGGTTTTGCATGAAAACAAAATCGTGAAAAAATGGTGGTGAAGGACAAGGGAAAATGCTTTGTTGTGATTGGTGCAGTCAAACGTGACATAATCAAGCCAATGTGCGGAATGAGGGTACCGAATGGGCGTGGGCCGACTTTTATGCTAAGAAACTGCCTAACCTTGGTGATCAGGGGTGTACCGCTATTAGGCGTCTATAGGTGGTGGTCTGTGGTGGCAGCTCAATATAGTGAACAATTCTACAGAATATATAATTTAAAAGAATGTGCCATTTTACTATTGAATGTGACGCATCACAAAGGTCTGCACCCGTAGATAGTCATAGATCCACAAACTTATATGAAGTGAAGCTTTTTCGATTCTAATATGCACTGCTAGAATATGGAATGCCATATTAGATTTCATTTTTTCCGCTAGCTATAATATTGCCATGCCTCCAAGCAGGCAAGTTAAACTCAGTTGAATTGTACTGGCTTCATTACATGATACACATTACATGGTACATGGGTATACAACTTATTTTAGGGATCAGTGGCTTTACCTAATTTTGACTAGATTTGGCGAAACAACAAAATTATTTATTATTTATTTATTACTAGCTTATGCTCACGACTTCGTCCGCATGGACTACACAAATTTCAAACCCCTATTTCACCCCCTAAGGGGTTGAATTTTCAATAATCATTTCTTAGCTGATGCCTATGCCATAATAGCTATCTGCATGCCAAATTTCAGCCCGATTGTTCCAGTAGTTTGAGCTGTGCGTTGATAGATCAGTCAGTCAGTCACCTTTTCCTTTTATACATTTAGAAGATTTGTTTATGTCGGTGTGTGCCACAAAAACCCTGGACCCTGATCATATTATTATTTTATTTACTTAAATTATGTAGATTATTTTTTGAAATTAATATGAAAATTCTCTATTTCCAGCTCTACAAGTGTTTGGAGTAATATTTATTTGCATTCTTCTCATACTTATAATATCATCAGTGCTCATGGTAACTATTTTTCTTCTTATTACTTAAGTATAGGTTAAAAGGTTTAAAACCAGCCAAGTGCGAGTCGATTGTTCCGTACTACAGTCGTATTTTTCGACATTTTGAACGATAATTCAATGCATAAAAATGCTATTTTAGAATGCACAGATGCCCTTTCATATGATACCCCACTTGATATAGGTAGTTATCTTACTACGAAAATTGAAAATACTAATTATTAATTCATGACCACAATTTAATTTTTTTGTGTGTGATTCACGGTTTTCAGATTTCACCCCTTATATCTGCTATAAGACCTACCTGCCTGCCAAATTTCATGATTCTAAGTCAACGGGAAGTACCCTGTAGGTTTCTTGACAGACCGACAACAAAGTGATCCTATAAGGGTTCCGTTTTTCCTTTTGAGGTACGAAACCCTAAAAATTAATCTAATTATTCTATATCAATTGTTATGTTTCAACTTTCAGGTAATTGGCATCAACATTTGGATGCGAGGCTTCATCCTGCCGTGGCTCGTCACAATGGGTCTGATTATTCTCTTCCAGTTCATATTTGGATTGTGGCTGCTCGGAGGATATTATATTTATGTAAGTTCATTATCATAGGCTAGATGATCTCCTACTGATGATGATGATGATGATGATGATGAGATGATGCCCGCGACTTAGTCCGCGTGGATTCAAGTTCTTAGAAATCCAGTGCTAACTCAATTTCCCAGGAAAAAAGGAGCATATTATGTCAAAATTGGTTAAACGGTAAGACTGTAAAGTGCTAGACAGATACGCTTTCGCATTTATAATATTAGTATGGATTTGTTAAGGTTCTGGAGTAAAACAAGGAACCCTTAGGCCCTATTCACACATGTGCAAAAACGCATGCAGATTAACAGTGTGAACGATTCTATACTCAGTATATGCGCTACTACATATGATGTATCCTCACTATCCTGCAAAGAAACGTGTGGTGTAATTGCCGTTTGAATGAGGTTTTAATTTCGTCCAGTCAGTCTGTGTGTCACAACCATTTTATAAATAAACTAAAACCTGTACAAATGTTGAGTTCTGGCTGTAAGGTTGCCACAGATTATGTGTCTGATTTTGACTTGACCAGTTTTTTTTTAAATTTCAGCTTGATGCCACATTTGCAGCCTTGACAGATTTTCTCTGGATGGCATATAATGTAAGTAATTTAATTATTTCTGTTCTGGGCTCTTCTCAGACCTGGTACGCGTTTGGAACCCTCATAGATTTAGTTTTTAAGTTTGCGTAAAAATTATCACCACTATAATATATTATCATCTTACACATGCAACAACTGACTTTCAAAAAGTGTAATTTATTACCTATTTTGAATAAACATTTGATTTGATTTGATTTACCAAATCATTGCTAAACGTATCTACATAATATGGTTATACCCTGTTCCTCTCTACTTAATACGAAATCCAAGCCAAGGTTAATACAAAATCCAAGCCAAGGTTAATACGAAATCCAAGCCAAGGTTAATACGCAATCCAAGCCAAGCCAAGTTATGTATGGTGGCTGAAGCACAACCCAACCTGAACCCAAAACAAAAAATCAAAACTCGCACTTGGCCGTTTTTTTTTTGAAAATATGTCTGTAGACGGTTTAAAATCATCATTTAATAGCCTCAATAGCTCACCCGGTAAAGGAGTGGACTGAAAACCGAAAGGTCGCCGGTTCAAACCCCGCCCGTTGCACTATTGTCGTACCTACTCCTAGCACAAGTCTGACGCTTAGTTGGAGAGGAAAGGGGAATATTAGTCATTTAACATGGCTAATATTCTTTAAAAAAAAAAACATTATTAGCAGTAAGTAAAAAATAGAGATTTAAATATTTGGCACTAACCTAACCTATGGAGTAGAGTGTCAGTTGTGTTCCTAACGGAGGACTCTGTTGTGTTAAAATGTTACATTAAAATATGTCTAATCAGTACTTAGATCAAATATCAACTAGCGGGTCGATTTCGTAAAACCTGCATAAATCATTGTTACAATCTCATTGTTGTGATTGGCTGAATTTGTGCGATTCTTGTTGAAACAATGCATTGTAGCCAATAGTGAGCGAGCAACAACCAATCAGAGGTGATCGCGATCGTGACATTGTAGCTGTCATTCTACCGCAATCGAGCAGCTGTTTTTGTTATACAAATAAATATCTCTGAAATTAGAAAACTGTTACAATAGGGTATTTTATTTTTGAAAAGTCTGAATTTGACGAACCACCAAAAAATTCACAAAAAAAATAATTCGATCGATAAGTGCGATGTAAATTCGTGATCTGTAATCTCTACCCACTATCTACATCAATGGATGACCATTACTTTTTATATTATATTTAACTGTTTTCAGATTTACTGCTACCTCTGCGTGCTGTCACAATATCAAATAATACTCGACATGCAGTCTCCAAATATAGAGATATTGATTGAATATTAGTATTATTATTGCCTAGTAGAAATTTGATTATAAGTCTAAGGCGCAACGCACACTGGCAGAGTCGAGGCGTAGAATCTTTTTTGATATACTAAGCTCAAACTAAGCTTTATTGATTTTGGCATGAGGGCGGCGGCACGTGTCTTCCGTGTTTTGTTTTTAAAGTTCCGACGGTATGTCAGTTAATGTCAAATTCAGCTTTTAAACTATCGTTATAAAACTAATTCGTTTAAAGTTTCTGACTATTCATTATGAATATAAAATATATGACGGCTAAATTCACGTATTTGTCGGAGGATGCCTGACTATAGCTTCGAACCCTTGCAGTCTACTTGGCTCCGCTTTGCGAGCACAACGACTAAAGACTCCGGAAGGAGTCGAAGCTAGTCGGGCGTACTCCGACAAATATGTGAGATTAGCTGTCATATAATTATAATTAACTATCTGATGCCCGCGACTTCGTACGCGTGGATTTAAGTCTTTAAAAATTCCGTGGGAACTCTTTGATTTTCCGGGATAAAAAGTAGCCTATGTACAGGTCTTAAACTATACCCATGCAACAAATCACGTCGATCCGTTGCTCCGTTTCGTCGTGATTGAAGGACAAACCAATAAACCAACAAACAATAATATGGGTAGTGATGATGTTAAATAAAATTCTATTAACGAGAATCGCCTCCACTCCAGTCTGTGTGCGTCGGTCCTTTTGTATAAGTAAGAAAATGGAAATTAAAATTGACTTTTATTTTTTTACTTTAAACCACATGTAGACTAGATACTATATTTTTAACCGACTTCAAAAAAGGAGGAGGTTCTCAATTCGTCGGAAACTTTTTTTTTGTATGTGATCTTCTAAAGCCATAATTTTAACTACTTACCTATCTTTCTATGTAGGTGTGCACAAATTTTTATATGGAAAGCAAGTTCGTCCATATATCTACAGCCAGCAAACAAAATTAATTTCACACTAGAGTTCTAAGTTCATTGTTTATGTTTACCGTATTTGTATAAGAACTAGATTAAGAAAGAAGTGCCTAAGACTCGAAAATGTAGATCATTTTTAGCTATACCTATAGCATTAAGTAGTAACGTAAACTGTCTGAAAGTATCCGTCCATTTTATATTTACAATATTTATTAGGTTTAGTTTTATTTTCGATTTTGGCTTATTTATGGCACACTAAGGCTGGCCTTACACAGGCAGCTCGAGCAGTTAGCCAGTGATCAAAATACACAGACCACTCGAGCAGTCATTGTCAACAGCTTGAAGCTCCCATTGTCAACTGCCTGCAGCAGTCAGTTTCAACTGCTTGATCAGGCGCGCGGGACGCGGAGGTGGGATGCGGGCGGAAAGGGTAACTGCGTGAGAGCAGTCGACTGCTCGAGAAGTTATTGTATGCCTGACAACTGTTTGACCGTACCATGACATTTCACCGTGCTGCTGACTGTCCGGAGCAGTTGCAACTGCTCGAGTGGTACCACGTATGTATGCAAATATAAGATCACTATGCAGTCGCAGCTTGAAGCAGGCATGACTGCTGCTTTAAGCTGTCTGTGTAAGGCTGACCTAATACATATTCACAATCATTACTATGTATGTCTCAACGCACGCTCGAACGCACAGTGTATCGCTATAAAATCCACCGAAAATTTATAATAATATACTTAAGCAATAAATGTGCCTTATTCCGTTGTATACAATCTCTAAATTAAAGTGATACCTACGTTTAAATCTATTGCTTTCCCTTTCATAATATCGCCTGTTGAAAAGGATAGCATTAGATTTAAACCTATCAATTTAGTTTAGTTTAGAGATTGTGTACAAGATAATCGGCTACATTGAAATGATATTTATAATTATTTAAGTGTTGTAAGATCATGTTTTATTTAATTATTTTATTTTTGTAAGAGCCATAGAAATATAAGTAATGTCATTTTTATACATGTTATGGTTTACTTTCTTTCCACCAACGTTTATATACTACCCTCCGTTATTATTTACTCTTGGGCTGTGCGGGAGTGCGGGGCGTTCCCTCCCTGATGGCCATCTCGACCTGTCGCGTTGTGACGTTTTGTCCGTCTTAACGACAGAGATAACGCTCTACGAAACCGCCGGATTTTCCTGCGGGGTACTGTACAAAGGTGTTATGCAAAACCTCATTGGATGTCAAATAAAACCAACCACATTAAAAATTCTTAATATTTTATTGGAGAGATTTCTTTCACGTTATCGTTAAAAATAAAAATAAAAAAATCAGTTCGAAAAAAATAAGAATTGAAACGTAACAAATAATTTTTTCATTATACATACAAGCCTATACCCAATTATTATTTTTAATTACAACTTTATTACAATTTTAATGATAATAATATTATTTATTTTTCTTAAATTACGATACGATAGATAACGAAGCTTATTTAAACAAAAAAATGAACAACTTTACTTCTCATATTGCACGATGAAAATAAGCATAAGGGCCTGCGCAGACGACCGACTAGCTATTGTCCGTGGAGGGCAAAAGTCCTTAATATTTTACTACGTTCTTAGTAATACATTTTTGTCCTCCGCAGACAATAAATATTCCCTAGTCTGCGCAGGCCGTAAATTTATAAATTTTAATATAATAACTATTACCAAATAACATCTATTTTTTAATAATATTTTTGTGTAAAAAAAAAATACAAAAACTGGAATGGACATGAGTATTGTTTCAAAATTGTCATGCATCAGACTTAAAAGATAATTTAATTAAAATAAAAAAAAAACATTAATTTGTGGAATGTATAAGTTTCAAATTGTGACCAATTTTTTAAAGTAGGTACATAATATAAACAAAAAACATCTTCCTTCCTTCGATACTGTAGTTTATACCTTTGTAAAATATAGTAAAGGGGTTATAGCAAAATGCAATAGTAATCAGCATCAGCATCATTATTTTTATTCGAGAAACGCCTAAAAATGTTGAAAAGTGGTTTCCCACTGGCGCTAATTTAGTTGTACATAATCTAAATTGACAGGTCTAATGCTATCTCTTTCCGCAGTAATCATTGTGAAAAGAATAGCGCTATTTTTAGACTAGTCAAAGACTTGATTTAACCGGTTTGTGACTATTTTTCTCAGTTAGACATACTTACTTCGACGTTAAATTAAACGGTGGTCCTTAAATTAAAAAATCTACCAATTCGAATTAAAATTACTCATTTTCAAGACTCGAAAGTTGCTTTTTGCATACGCTTTTTGCAATAACCCCTGTGGTAAGGGTTATTCCCGTTGAGTCACACCCCCGTGTGTAACACTGTGACACAAGGTGCCTAAAATTTCAAAACATTCCCGTTGAGTAACACTGTTACACAACGGGAATTAATTTGAACTTGTTGGCACCTTGTGTCACACCTACATAAATACATATTATTGCGCGTGTATCAAGTATCAACTGATTGTGCACTTTTCCGGGATGTTATTTATTTATAAATACAAGATGGCGGACATGATTTTTTTTTACAAAAAATTGACATGGGTGTCGTTTTTAGGGTTTTCGAGGGTGCTGAATTTGATGATGACATTTATTCTGAAATCCAAGATGGCGGACATGATTTTTTTTACAAAAAATTGACATGGGTGTCGTTTTTAGGGTTTTCGAGGGTGCTGAATTTGATGATGACATTTATTCTGAAATCCAAGATGGCCGACATGGATTTTTTACAAAAAATTGACATGGGTGTCGTTTTCAGGGTTTTCGAGGGTGCTGAATGGGATGATGACATTTATTTTGAAATCCAAGATGGCCGACATGGATTTATTACAAAAAATAGACATGGGTGTCGTTTTCAGGGTTTTCGAGGGTGCTGAAATTGATGATGACATTTATTCTGAAATCCAAGATGGCGGACATGACTTTTTTTACAAAAAATTGACATGGGTGTCGTTTTAGGGTTTTTGAGGGTGCTGAATTTGATGATGACATTTATTTTGAAATCCAAGATGGCTGACATGGATTTTTTTACAAAAAATAGACATGGGTGTCGTTTACAGGGTTTTCGTGGGTGCAGAATTTGATGATGACATTTATTTTTAAATTCAAGATGGCCGACATGAATTTTTTACAAAAAATTGACATGGGTGTCGTTTTCAGGGTTTTCGAGCAAGCTGAATTTAATGATGACATTTGTTTTGAAATCCAAGATGGCCGATAGATTTTTACAAAAAATAGACATGGGAGATTTTTGTAAAAAATCCATTTTGGCCATCTTGGATTTAAAATTAAATGTCATCATCCAATTCAGCACCCTCGAAAACCTGAAAACGACACCCATGTCTATTTTTTGTAAAAAATCTATGTTGGCCATCTTGGATTTCAAAATAAATGTCACCATCAAATTCAACACCCTCGAAAACCCTGAAAACGACACCCATGTCTATTTTTTGTAAGAAATCCATTGTGGCCATCTTGGATTTGAAAATAAATGGTTCATCAAATTCAGCACGCTCAAAAACCCTGAAAACGACACCCATGTCTATTTTTTGTAAAAAATCCATGTGGGCCATGTTGGATTTCAAAATAAATGTCATCATCAAATTCAGCACCCTCGAAAACCCTGAAAACGACACCCATGTCTATTTTTTGTAAAAAATCCATGTCCGGCTATCTTGGATTTAAAAATAAATGTCATCATCAAATTCAGCACCCTCAAAAACCCTAAAACGACACCCATGTCAATTTTTTTGTAAAAAATCCATGTCGGCCATCTTGGATTTCAAAATAAATGTCACCATCAAATTCAGCACCCTCGAAAACCCAGAAAACGACACCCATGTCTATTTTTTGTAAAAAATCCATGTCGGCCATCTTGGATTTGAAAATAAATGTCATCATCAAATTCAGCACCCTCGAAAACCCTGAAAACGACACCCATGTCTATTTTTTGTAAAAAAATCCATGTCGGCCATCTTGGATTTCAGAATAAATGTCATCATTAAATTCAGCACCCTCGAAAACCCTGAAAACGACACCCATGTCAATTTTTTGTAAAAAAAGTCATGTCCGCCATCTTGGATTTCTGAATAAATGTCATCATCAATTTCAGCACCCTCGAAAACCCTGAAAACGACACCCATGTCTATTTTTTGTAATAAATCCATGTCGGCCATCTTGGATTTCAAAATAAATGTCATCATCCCATTCAGCACCCTCGAAAACCCTGAAAACGACACCCATGTCAATTTTTTGTAAAAAATCCATGTCGGCCATCTTGGATTTCAGAATAAATGTCATCATCAAATTCAGCACCCTCGAAAACCCTGAAAACGACACCCATGTCAATTTTTGTAAAAAAAATCATGTCCGCCATCTTGGATTTCAGAATAAATGTCAACATCAAATTCAGCACCCTCGAAAACCCTGAAAACGACACCCATGTCAATTTTTTGTAAAAAAAAAATTATGTCCGCCATCTTGGATTTCAGAATAAATGTCATCATCAAATTAAGCACCCTCGAAAACCCTGAAAACGACACCTCTGTCAATTTTTGTAAAAAAATCATGTCCGCCATCTTGGATTTCAGAATAAATGTCATCATCAAATTCAGCACCCTCTAAAACCCTGAAAACGACACCCATGTCAATTTTTTGTAAAAAAATCCATGTCCGCCATCTTGGATTTCAGAATAAATGTCATCATCAAATTCAGCACCCTCTAAAACCCTGAAAACGACACCCATGTCAATTTTTTGTAAAAAAATCCATGTCCGCCATCTTGGATTTCAAAATAAATGTCATCATCAAATTCAGCACCCTCAAAAACCCTAAAACGACACCCATGTCAATTTTTTGTAAAAAAAGTCATGTCCGCCATCTTGGATTTCAGAATAAATGTCATCATCAATTTCAGCACCCTCGAAAACCCTGAAAACGACACCCATGTCTATTTTTTGTAAAAAATCCATGTCGGCCATCTTGGATTTGAAAATAAATGTCATCATCAAATTCAGCACCCTCGAAAACCCTGAAAACGACACCCATGTC
Source organism: Maniola hyperantus (assembly GCF_902806685.2). Lineage (NCBI taxonomy): Eukaryota > Metazoa > Arthropoda > Insecta > Lepidoptera > Nymphalidae > Maniola > Maniola hyperantus. The sequence goes on from NC_048556.1 coordinate 3,555,880, forward strand.
TATTTTTTGTAAAAAAATCCATGTCGGCCATCTTGGATTTCAGAATAAATGTCATCATTAAATTCAGCACCCTCGAAAACCCTGAAAACGACACCCATGTCAATTTTTTGTAAAAAAAGTCATGTCCGCCATCTTGGATTTCTGAATAAATGTCATCATCAATTTCAGCACCCTCGAAAACCCTGAAAACGACACCCATGTCTATTTTTTGTAATAAATCCATGTCGGCCATCTTGGATTTCAAAATAAATGTCATCCCATTCAGCACCCTCGAAAACCCTGAAAACGACACCCATGTCAATTTTTTGTAAAAAATCCATGTCGGCCATCTTGGATTTCAGAATAAATGTCATCATCAAATTCAGCACCCTCGAAAACCCTGAAAACGACACCCATGTCAATTTTTGTAAAAAAAATCATGTCCGCCATCTTGGATTTCAGAATAAATGTCAACATCAAATTCAGCACCCTCGAAAACCCTGAAAACGACACCCATGTCAATTTTTTGTAAAAAAAAAATTATGTCCGCCATCTTGGATTTCAGAATAAATGTCATCATCAAATTAAGCACCCTCGAAAACCCTGAAAACGACACCTCTGTCAATTTTTGTAAAAAAATCATGTCCGCCATCTTGGATTTCAGAATAAATGTCATCATCAAATTCAGCACCCTCTAAAACCCTGAAAACGACACCCATGTCAATTTTTTGTAAAAAAATCCATGTCCGCCATCTTGGATTTCAGAATAAATGTCATCATCAAATTCAGCACCCTCTAAAACCCTGAAAACGACACCCATGTCAATTTTTTGTAAAAAAATCCATGTCCGCCATCTTGGATTTCAGAATAAATGTCATCATCAAATTCAGCACCCTCGAAAACCCTAAAAACGACACCCATGTCAATTTTTGTAAAAAATTCATGTCCGCCATCTTGTATTTATAAATAAATAACATCCCGGAAAAGTGCACAATCAGTTAATACTTGATACACGCGCAATAATATGTATTTATGTAGGTGTGACACAAGGTGCCAACAAGTTCAAATTAATTCCCGTTGTGTAACAGTGTTACTCAACGGGAATGTTTTGAAATTTTAGGCACCTTGTGTCACAGTGTTACACACGGGGGTGTGACTCAACGGGAATAACCCCACAAGGTGCCTAAAATTTCAAAACATTCCCGTTGAGTAACACTGTTACACAACGGGAATTAATTTGAACTTGTTGGCACCTTGTGTCACACCTACATAAATACATATTATTGCGCGTGTATCAAGTATTAACTGATTGTGCACTTTTCCGGGATGTTATTTATTTATAAATACAAGATGGCGGACATGAATTTTTTTACAAAAAATTGACATGGGTGTCGTTTTTAGGGTTTTCGAGGGTGCTGAATTTGATGATGACATTTATTCTGAAATCCAAGATGGCGGACATGGATTTTTTTACAAAAAATTGACATGGGTGTCGTTTTCAGGGTTTTAGAGGGTGCTGAATTTGATGATGACATTTATTCTGAAATCCAAGATGGCGGACATGGATTTTTTTTACAAAAAATTGACATGGGTGTCGTTTTCAGGGTTTTAGAGGGTGCTGAATTTGATGATGACATTTATTCTGAAATCCAAGATGGCGGACATGATTTTTTTACAAAAATTGACAGAGGTGTCGTTTTCAGGGTTTTCGAGGGTGCTTAATTTGATGATGACATTTATTCTGAAATCCAAGATGGCGGACATAATTTTTTTTTTACAAAAAATTGACATGGGTGTCGTTTTCAGGGTTTTCGAGGGTGCTGAATTTGATGTTGACATTTATTCTGAAATCCAAGATGGCGGACATGATTTTTTTTACAAAAATTGACATGGGTGTCGTTTTCAGGGTTTTCGAGGGTGCTGAATTTGATGATGACATTTATTCTGAAATCCAAGATGGCCGACATGGATTTTTTACAAAAAATTGACATGGGTGTCGTTTTCAGGGTTTTCGAGGGTGCTGAATGGGATGATGACATTTATTTTGAAATCCAAGATGGCCGACATGGATTTATTACAAAAAATAGACATGGGTGTCGTTTTCAGGGTTTTCGAGGGTGCTGAAATTGATGATGACATTTATTCTGAAATCCAAGATGGCGGACATGACTTTTTTTACAAAAAATTGACATGGGTGTCGTTTTCAGGGTTTTCGAGGGTGCTGAATTTAATGATGACATTTATTCTGAAATCCAAGATGGCCGACATGGATTTTTTTACAAAAAATAGACATGGGTGTCGTTTTCAGGGTTTTCGAGGGTGCTGAATTTGATGATGACATTTATTTTCAAATCCAAGATGGCCGACATGGATTTTTTACAAAAAATAGACATGGGTGTCGTTTTCTGGGTTTTCGAGGGTGCTGAATTTGATGGTGACATTTATTTTGAAATCCAAGATGGCCGACATGGATTTTTTACAAAAAAATTGACATGGGTGTCGTTTTAGGGTTTTTGAGGGTGCTGAATTTGATGATGACATTTATTTTTAAATCCAAGATAGCCGGACATGGATTTTTTACAAAAAATAGACATGGGTGTCGTTTTCAGGGTTTTCGAGGGTGCTGAATTTGATGATGACATTTATTTTGAAATCCAACATGGCCCACATGGATTTTTTACAAAAAATAGACATGGGTGTCGTTTTCAGGGTTTTTGAGCGTGCTGAATTTGATGAACCATTTATTTTCAAATCCAAGATGGCCACAATGGATTTCTTACAAAAATAGACATGGGTGTCGTTTTCAGGGTTTTCGAGGGTGTTGAATTTGATGGTGACATTTATTTTGAAATCCAAGATGGCCAACATAGATTTTTTACAAAAAATAGACATGGGTGTCGTTTTCAGGTTTTCGAGGGTGCTGAATTGGATGATGACATTTAATTTTAAATCCAAGATGGCCAAAATGGATTTTTTACAAAAATCTCCCATGTCTATTTTTTGTAAAAATCTATCGGCCATCTTGGATTTCAAAACAAATGTCATCATTAAATTCAGCTTGCTCGAAAACCCTGAAAACGACACCCATGTCAATTTTTTGTAAAAAATTCATGTCGGCCATCTTGAATTTAAAAATAAATGTCATCATCAAATTCTGCACCCACGAAAACCCTGTAAACGACACCCATGTCTATTTTTTGTAAAAAAATCCATGTCAGCCATCTTGGATTTCAAAATAAATGTCATCATCAAATTCAGCACCCTCAAAAACCCTAAAACGACACCCATGTCAATTTTTTTAAAAATCCATGTCGGCCATCTTGGATTTCAAAATAAATGTCACCATCAAATTCAGCACCCTCGAAAACCCTGAAAACGACACCCATGTAAATTTTTTTAAAAATCCATGTCGGCCATCTTGGATTTCAAAATAAATGTCACCATCAAATTCAGCACCCTCTAAAACCCTAAAACGACACCCATGTAAATTTTTTTAAAAATCCATGTCGGCCATCTTGGATTTCAAAATAAATGTCACCATCAAATTCAGCACCCTCGAAAACCCTGAAAACGACACCCATGTATATTTTTTGTAAAAAATCCATGTCGGCCATCTTGGATTTGAAAATAAATGTCATCATCAAATTCAGCACCCTCGAAAACCCTGAAAACGACACCCATGTCTATTTTTTGTAAAAAAAATCATGTCCGCCATCTTGGATTTCAGAATAAATGTCATCATCAAATTCAGCACCCTCGAAAACCCTGAAAACGCTACCCATGTCTATTTTTTGTAAAAAATCCATGTCGGCCATCTTGGATTTCAAAATAAATGTCATCATCCAATTCAGCACCCTCGAAAACCCTGAAAACGACACCCCTGTCAATTTTTTGGAAAAAAATCCATGTCGGCCATCTTGGATTTCAGAATAAATGTCATCATCAAATTCAGCACCCTAGAAAACCCTGAAAACGACACCCATGTCAATTTTTTGTAAAAAAAAAATATGTCCGCCATCTTGGATTTCAGAATAAATGTCATCATCAAATTCAGCACCCTCTAAAACCCTGAAAACGACACCCATGTCAATTTTTTGTAAAAAAAATCATGTCCGCCATCTTGGATTTCAGAATAAATGTCATCATCAAATTAAGCACCCTCGAAAACCCTGAAAACGACCCCCCTGTCAATTTTTGTAAAAAAAATCATGTCCGCCATCTTGGATTTCAGAATAAATGTCATCATCAAATTCAGCACCCTCTAAAACCCTGAAATAGACACCCATGTCAATTTTTTGTAAAAAAAATCATGTCCGCCATCTTGGATTTCAGAATAAATGTCATCATCAAATTCAGCACCCTCGAAAACCCTAAAAACGACACCCATGTCAATTTTTTGTAAAAAAAATCATGTCCGCCATCTTGGATTTCAGAATAAATGTCATCATCAAATTCAGCACCCTCGAAAACCCTAAAAACGACACCCATGTCAATTTTTTGTAAAAAAAAATCATGTCCGCCATCTTGTATTTATAAATAAATAACATCCCGGAAAAGTGCACAATCAGTTGATACTTGATACACGCGCAATAATATGTATTTATGTAGGTGTGACACAAGGTGCCAACAAGTTCAAATTAATTCCCGTTGTGTAACAGTGTTACTCAACGGGAATGTTTTGAAATTTTAGGCACCTTGTGTCACAGTGTTACACACGGGGGTGTGACTCAACGGGAATAACCCTGTGGTAAATGGCATTTGTATAACTGTACTGTCATAGTAGTTATTTAGGCCCCGTGCAGACGAGGGACAGTATACAAATAACTCCATCGTCTATGCGGGGCTTTAAATTTAATAAAATATTAGTATCATTTGAGCCAATGCAATTTAAATTGTAAAGACAGGCTCACGTAGATATCAGGGGGCACGGCAGTGCTCCCGCCAAGACGAGCCAAACTAAAGGACGGGGCACTACGTACCTTTTCTCGAAGCGTTTCGTCGTATTTTCGAGCAGTCATAGCTTCGGTCTGGATGATGCTAGAAAGCTGACATTTTCAGGATTTAAAGTTTCAAAATTCAACTCTAGGGATGCCTGATGAATTTCCTATAAGAAACTCGAAAGACACGACTTTTTGTATACCAATGGCATTGTGGTCCATACCTGCAAAATCTTATTTAGGTTCGCTGTTCACAGTATTATTATTAAAAAAGAACTACTTATTTCCTATAAATCAATAATTAAGTATATTATATTTAACAAAAGTCTTTGAGCGTTGCCAAAAAACAAAAAAAATCTATACCATAGCTAAACGATATATTTACACGAAATCCTATTTCTAAAAATAAAATAGTATTATACAATACTTATCATCAATAATGTACAGGAGTCAAATCTAAACCTAAATAATTATTATAGTTGTCTAACTATTGTACAATAATTTACACTGAAGCCTACTATAATATAAAACGTTAAAATGATATGCAATAAGCTATACAGAATGTTCTTTCTCCAGCCGAGCAGTTATTATTAGAGGTAGAGCTATTTGGTCAGGAAACATAGCGTCGATTTTAATGAAAACAAAAGAAAAGTTTTAAAAGCTGTAACCCGACTACGGAAAAATAGAAAAAAATTAAAAAACCGTAACCCGACTAGGTGTAAATAAAATAAACTAAAAATTAAGAACCAAGTCATGTGCTTAGTGCTATCATCGTGTCGTCTTGAGTAAAATAAGTCTGTTGATGTGCTAGATATGCCTATTTATTTAGTCTTCTGGAAGTTTCACATTAATAACGTCATAATTCTATTCAAACGCCGTATGTCGTATCCTTGATTGACGGCATCCCCATTGGTTTTATTTGACTATCAAAGTTTGTTTTCTTTTTATAGTTGACAACGCATAGATGCTAGTAGTTTTTTTTGTCATAATCAAATCGATACCATGTTTCTTTAAACCAAATATCTCTACCTATCTCTTATAGTAAGTTTTGTCTCATCGATGGCTGTCGAAATAACCGTCCTGCAGATACAGCTTAGCGGGTAAAATAATCCGCTATAATATATATATCACTAAGGACAAAATACTGGTTAGGCTAATGTATCGCCATTTTGAATACATTGTAGATATTATACATATATCGCCATTTCGTAAAAAAAAGAACGATGTAGGTAGACAGATTATAAATAACATTTTTAACTTTGTGATTTCTGCCACGTAACACTATAACGACAAATACTGTTTTACCTATTGGCTTCTGATTTTAGCTTGTGTACCGCCATTTTGAATTATTTAAGCACACCGTATAAAAAGATTCAAGAAATTATTATTACTTATAAATAATGTCATAGTATTTTAAATTCTAATTAAAATCCTATAATTTTTGTATGCCACATTTCTTATATTTTTGGCACATAATTGTAAAAAAAGAAAAACTAACATGTTGGCCCTTCCTGAGTATTCGGTTATAGTCTTTTTTATATTATGTTAATTTGTATTATTCACAAATATTAACACAAACGAAACTACTACCCAAACTAATATAAAGAACATATTTTTTATTCAATGCCAAATTCTCATACTTCAATGATATAACTTTAAAAATGGTCTGAGAAGTGTGAAACAACCTTCCAGCAAAACAGTATTAACAATTAATGAAAAACAAACGTTAAAAAAAACAATTGAAACCTACAAGGAAATTTCCTTCGGAGATTTCCAAATTTCGTCACTACCACGAGTACGGCTATGAGCTGGTCGAATACCAATTAGTATTCGGTGGAGCTGACTTATCCATTGATTGGTGCGAGTGAGACGGATGAGTAGCATGCGCTTGCGGATGATAGAGATGGAATGACGTAGGTGGATGGAAGAACTGGGACTGGTCTATCGATGATGCGTAGTCCAAAGCACCGGGCACGGCTGAGTAAGCCTGAGGTTTCAGTGGGAACGAGGACTCTAAATAAGAATGCCTTATTGCTTCCGAATAAGCACTATTATCGTACGGCAAAGGGTATTGCTGTTTATCTCTAGGAGACACAGATCCTGGAGGCGTCATTGCCGGATGATAGTCCGCATAAGGTCCGTATGGCAAAGAACTAATATCCGTACCTTTGTGACCTAATTGTTCTCCATAACCTGAGCCTTCGCTACCGGGAGGCGTCGGCAAAGGTCCCGATTGACCGTCACTGGAGTAATAGCCTCCTGTTCTGCCATCTCCTAATCTGATAACACTTTCTCGACTCGCATACAATTGCCTCAATAACGCCGAAGCGGGCGTCGAAGAATGAGTAACAGGGATTTGACGATTCAAATGATTCAAGTGGTGGTTCTGCGTCCCTATCCATTGAATAGTAGATTTCTGTTGCTGCTGTTTTAGTAACGCATCTGTAGAAAAATCTGTAGGCCGATGAGAAATCTCCTTCCCATCTAGTGACGGCAAATGTTTGGACATAGCGTTTTCTAAGTCTCTTACGGATGTTGCGTCAGATGTTTCTGGAATCGCCAAGTTTGTTTTGGACATGTCTCGTTCGGTGGATATAGTTGCAGCTGGGTTTGACGTGCTCTTTCGTCTTTCTTCGTCTCTTTCTGGGTCTTCCTCGCAATCTGTGGTATGTTTTCGTTTCTTCATTCTTCTGGCTGGCATTGGAGAGGTTCTTTCTTGGGTTGTGTGTAGTGATAAAGGTTGGGCATCGTTGAGTCTTGTCAGATGAGGGACTTCTGAAGTAGGGGGTGCGGTTGACGCTGAGTCAGTATTTGTTGGGGCTTCAGTTCTTTCTGCGGTGTGACGTGGAGGAGGCGGGGGTGCTCCGGGCGTGTCCGCATCAGGTGGACCGTTTTCTGGATCCCCTGCAGCTTCTTCCCGCTTCACACCTTGTAAACTTTCTTCTAATTGGCAACAGTCCATCACTGTGTTTGGGTATTCCCGGCCACTGAAAGGAGAAATAGGCAATTAGCAATGAAGTTTTTGTGAAACTTATACATTCAAAAGTTTACTCCTCTAAATATCGATATTCCTATTAACAATGACTTCATAAATGATTGAGAATTACACTTAGATATTGGGAATTTCAATTGGAAGAATATCAATTGTGAATAAATTGTGCATGATCCTCAAATGAAAATAAATTGCGTTTGTGTAACGGTAAATAGAAACTTGGAGAATATAATACCTAATAACATAATTGACGCAAATAATGTTCTGCTCTTCGGCATTCTTGGAGGAGCAGACGACGGTTGCACAGGTCTGCATCCAGGTGTACCCGCCCAGCTTGTTCATCAGCCTGTAGTAATGTGTCAGCACTTGTCCTTTGTTCATCACTGGAAAGAGAAGCAAATATAGATGTCTTCATTTTGTTTTAAAAATCTTTTTTGAGATGGTAAGTTCTTTTTTCTAGAGGAAGTTTATTTTTCTCCGTCGAAATTTGAAACTTGGTGAAAATAATATCATAGAAGTTTTAAGTTTTTAATTAAAATTTTAATTTTAATGATTGCTCGTAGTTGAAACTGATAGATCAAAAACACGAACTAACAAAGTTCTTATCACAAAAGGAAATTCGAATAAGTAATTAATTTTTTTGCAGAATAAGTAAGAATATTAATAAATCCCTTAATAAAAAAGGACTTTAAGATTGCATTATCGTTACTACAAATCAAACTCATGAAACAAACGAACCTAAAAAGCCTTATCTACAAAAGGCACGAACGAAAAGTAATTTAAAAGAAGTAATAACGATAAATGATGCAGATAGTACAAGCAGTTTTCATTAAAATATTAAGCAAAAACATTAAAAAATACCCAGAAAGCTTAAAGACCAGAAAATACTTTAGATCTTTGATAATATGATACAAATGATAATAAACGCAACAATAGGAAAACAAAAGGACGAACTTAAAGGTCCTAACCATAATATACAATTGAAAGAAATAATAGCGATTAATCATGTAATTCAACTGCCATAATTATATTTATTACAACTGAATCAGGACGGGGATATTCATAATCACGACCTTGAATTAGTGACTTAAATCGCATCGATGACGATCATAATATTCAAATTGTGCGAAACAATGGCTACGAATGCGTATACGCTGAGACATTCCAGTCCATTGATTCTGTATTCAAAAACCAAGGAAAATACTTTCGTATCAAAGCGTTTAAATTTTACTGTTTCTTCAATCTTATCTTTTTCTTCGAAATTTTCATTTTTTTTTTCTCCGAAAATACTGAAAGATCATCGTCTCAATTTCATTCAATTACTTAATTCTAATTACTTTCCCAAACTTTTAAAAGATCTCAGATATCCAGAATTTTTCTGGCACGTATCTACTATGTTAATTTTTTTTGCTTTAACGTTGTTGGTTTTTAATTATAAATCTTTATTTACAATAAATTATCGTAAATTCTAATTACTAGCTTTTGGGGTTCTTGTAGATTGATAACATTTCTTGTTTTGAGACTATTTTTTATGTGATATTGTTTGTTTTGTATGTGTAAAGTTCTGTTAGTTTATTATTTTAGATAGATGCATCACATTGTACATTCCATACATACAAAATACAAAGTGTTCGACATGTGTATTGTGTACGTGAATCATTAAGACAATCCCGCTTTTTGGTTTTGTTATTTTATTGTTTTATTGTTGCCATTATTAATTTACAATGCGTATGGCATCGAGCCATAAGTTAGGCGTCATTTGCTAATAGTAACTTATTGTTGTGGTAAATTGTATTGATTGCATATTTGAGGTTATGCCTTTTTATAACTCCACTAAGGAGCTTGATGACGTAGATAAGTAGTTATAAATTAGCATACTAATCCGTAATCATCATCATCTCAACCCATCTCCAGGCCACTACTAAGAATGGGTCTCCTCTTAGAATGATAATGGTTTAGGTTCACCACGGCGTTGGCCAAGTGAGAATTGACAAACTTAACACATCTTTGAGAATATTATGCAGAGCTCTTAGGCATGCAGGATTCCTCACGATGTTTCTCTTCACCGTTAAAGCATACCTACCTACTGGTTACGTTACGATAAAGAAACTGCCCCACATATTGATTAAAGATCCAAAATTCCAAGAAAATCTTTGAAAGTCGAAGACCGAACGACGAATTGTTTATGAATTGTCGAAAGGCGAAAGCAAAGGAAGAATGCAATTCAAAACTGAGCGAAGTCACTTTAAAGGCAGTTTGGCTCAAGTAAAAGGAACAACATCAACCTTGCACATTTTCTCGTTGTTTTTCTTGGCACTACTCGCTAAATCATATTATGGCAGCTATACATCGAACAACCCTTTCCGGACAATGGACAGACACTCGTATAATATTATGGTGACACCAGTGAAGATAACATTTACCTCCTAACCTATATAAGTCATATAACCTATAGTCTGCCAATTCACACTTGGTCAGCGTGGTGGAGTATAACCAAACCCTTTACATTCTGAGAGGAGACCCGTACTCAACAGGGAGCCGGCGAGAGGTTGATGGTGAATCTATATATAAATAAAAACCTAGAAATATTATATTGCAAAGCTGACTATTAAGTTTCCGAAAAAATAAGCAACTGAAACAAATTGGACCTACATTTTAAATTGGGTGTAGGTAGGTACATTGGGATAATCAAATTGGACCACGATCAAGAATCTGATCGACAATGAAAAATCAATATAAATAAAATGGAGGCAAACCTTATGGAAATCGATAAAATAGACTGTCCAGTTTCGAAGAAGTTAGTTGTAAATTTTCCTCCTACCTTGAAGTCGTCTTGACATGAATTTCTATTCGCACACATTGAATACAAAGTGGGGTTACGCCATCCGATGGATTTCACTCTTATTGGGTCATGGGTGGAATCGACGAAAACAATCGTTTATGTCAATCGATAAGGATAATCGATTATAATGACTAATGTGGAAAACAACGATGACCAAGCAGGACATTGCGTAAAAATCCATTGTTTTGAGTAATACGGTTAAACTGAATTCTCCAATGCCCGCTTCAAGCTATTCTTGTAGTCGAAAATAAATGTAAGAACAATTACATTTACTCCAATTTGTGTGACATGAACATGTGAACAATGTGATATGTGTGAAAAACATGATGTGACATAAATATATAAGATCATATTGATGCGGAATTTAAAACCACCCTCAAAATTATCAATCTTTAGCTCTTTCGATAGACTAGTCGTCAAAATTTTATAATCTAAATATTGCTCAGAATAGCTAGGGCCATGGAATCTAAAATATCTATATTTTAATTCACTGTGGTTATTTCCATCTAGGACAGAAGAGCTAGCTCAGATCTTGCGCGAAATATCAGCCTGCCAGTCAGATGTAGAGCTGCAGCTAGTATTCTTGGCACACTTGACAGTAATTAGATTAAACTAGTTTTACTGTAGGTAATATTTTCAATAGAAAAGTCCTCTTAATATCTAATCTAATCTAAATCAGCCTGCACTGTCCCACGTCTGGGCAAAGGCCTCCCTGCGATCCTTTCACCATTCCCGATTCTGTGCCGCTTCAGGCCACGTAGCCGTAAACTTATCTAATTCATCACACCAACGTCGCCTCGGCCTACCACGCTGGCGTTGATGATTCCGGGAAGTCCAGAAAGAAGCAGATTTTGCTCATAAGTTTCCTGGCATACGGCTCCCATGACCCATTTGAGTAAAGTGGCTGCAATGCCTACGTCAGCTACTCGCGTTTTGGAACGTATAGCAGAATTCATCTTAATGTGCTGTACGTAAATCCTTAGGTATGTGCCGACATAGCAATGGAAAAAATGGAACCAAATAAAGCCATCTCAGTTAGTCTGTGTGCGTGATATCATTATTTTTCCACGCATCCGTCTGAATACAATTTAGGCCTAGCGCCGTACCGTTTGTGATTTGAATAATAATTCCGTAGCATCATTTCGTTTCCTTTTCCCTGGCTTAGACGTGGGAAATGTCGGCCCGTAATGCCTTTGAAGCCTTCTTGGTAGCGACATAAAATAAAATAGACATTTGTCTTTTATGTGTTTGATTCTGAGGATACTTAGTCATCTACGTTGGGTTTATGATGCGAGACATTCTGCAATTTAAATAACCAACTGTCTCATACATCTACATACATTTATTGTTTTGCCTTGTGAAAGCATCATTAAGTTCAAGGAATCATAGTGAACCAAATTAAAATTTAGAAAATGCATTATAAAAATTTCCCCAGCAAGACGGACCGACGAAATGGTAGCGAGAAGTGGCTGGATGAGGAAGGCTGGTTACAGAGTATATGGCGCTCATTGGCCTGTATCCAGGAGTGTATGTCAACAGACTGAAATGATGAAGATGACAAAAAAAAAGTCCTTACAAGGTTTCTAATTTCAAAAATGGGGAAATTCTACAAAAGTTTAGTTTTCTCGTCATGCAAAAAAATTAAACTAACTAAAGCCATGCTATCCGTTATGGATTGTCTATAAGTAGATATTGATTAAGAAGTGTGCAATTATGCTCGCTTATATTTTTGCTGTAAAAGTAATCGATAGAGCAGATCATAAAACTAAGTAATTCTTCAAGATTTCCTAAATCAGCGTGGAGGATATAACAATAGAATTTGCTGAAAGGCGTTATTGTTCCTAATAAATCGCTTATTTACGAGTATTTACTGAATTCTTTTAGATTATACTACAATAATGCTTATTTCACAATTATTGAAATCCATTGTTGTTTTTTTAAAATTGTTTGTCTCATTTAGCGCATTTATCTAAACCAATAAATAAGAATTGCATTAGTTAATGCTCTCTAAATTATGAATTAGTTCTAGTACTTGGAAATCTATGAACTCGAAAATCTAATTTTGACTTAGATTTTGAAACTATAATAAGTAGGTACTTACCTAAATATTTATCTGAACAAAGAAAGATCCAAGGCACGAATTGCAACAAAAGAAAATAGATAAACAAATATCGAAATAAGTGGTAATGATAGACAAAACACGTTTAAAATTCTCAACGGGAAAAAGCAAGAAATTATTAAGAAGGAAGAAGAAATGGATAACTAAGGAAAGCTCAAAATAAAACTTTGATTTGAAAAAGTTTATGCTTTGGTTGCCACTGAAAATCTTTGTTATTCAACAAGCAGGGCTTTTACCCATAATGTAGGTACTTAATACAGAAACCACAAAGTTACAAATGCCACCACATTATCGTCCTTGGAGCAAGAAAGCGCTGACTGGACATCGTGAGTGTAGATGCACATAGGAGTCAATCGACTCAAAAAATTGGATGCTCAAATCAGGATAGATATAGAATCTAGAAAGGGGACGCCACCAAATGACATAAGGCTAAGTCGAAGAAGGACTTAACAGTTTTACTAGAACTAAGTTTTACAAAATAAAACTTTGATTTAAAAAGTTTATGCTTTGGTTGCCACTGAAAATCTTTGTTATTTAATAACCAGGGCTTTTACCCGTAATGGTAGATAGGGCATGCACGAGTATGATGTACTTAGTACAGAAACCACAAAGTTACAAATGCTTCCACATTATCGTCCTTGGAGCAAGAAAGCGCTGACTGAGATCGTGAGTGTAGATGCACATAGGAGTCAATAGACTCAAAAAATTGGATGCTCAAATCAGGATGGATCTAGAATCTAGAGTATCCGGAAAAGGGACCCCACCTAGTGGCATAAGGCTAGAATTTCCCCTACACACTCAGAAATATACAAAACACTAGGCTTGCATAACTGACAAAACCAAGATGGCCGCCGATTAAGGCGAATCACGCCCCATCGACGTCATTTAGTAACTTTTTCACTACAACCGTTGATAGGTTTACGAGACCATTAATTTGAATTTAAAATGCACAATATACAGATGCCGGTCAAATGTGGACAATTCCGCTGTTGAATAACAATTGCTGGAATTACCATAAAACACAGGGTGTTGGGTAGAAAGCGGGTAATTTGGTTACAACTGTACGCTCAAATGGTATGCAATATCACAGTGTATATTAAAGTATATTAGGTAATAAAATTAGGGAATTATACGGCTAGAATTTCCGCCAATGAACGATGGTGGAATTTATAATAGGATAAAGTGGGCAGGTACGTTTATAATAAATGCCTACATACATTGCATTATAAGGCCCGGTATCCAGCTAAGCGGAGAGGAGAGGAGATGCGTGCAATCGACTCGAAATAGATGACGTGAAAAATTATCACGTCATTTTTTTAAATCGGATTGGTGTACTGTTCATATCTCCTCTCCGCTCCGCTTAAGTGGATCCGGGCCTTAAGGAAGGCTGTAGTTCTATTGAAGAGCAGAAGCAGGTAAGTAAAGAGCCAGCGAAATTTTCAAATTATCCAAACACGTCACTGAATTCGGCTTTACTATACATTATAGTACATGCCCATGTCAATTCACTAATCTGTCCTTGGCCAGTGTGGTAGACTATGGCCAAACCATTCTCATTCTGAGAGGAGACCCGTGATCAGTATTGACTAGTGAGTCGGCGAAAGTTTGATGATGTCAAATTTGTACAATAAATTATACTTTTAAAAAGATCCGCTACAGGCTCTACTCCTTTTCGTACAGTTAACATTGAATGTTGACTAGTGAACAAGTTCTGTTTAACGCTTGATAGCTTCAGCCTACTGATACGCCAACTCAGTGTCTGACATTGTAATAATAATAATTTATTGAAGAATTTCTACGAAAAAAATATTTTAAATATCACTCTGCAATGAAGCAGCAATGAAGAACCAACCAATGCCAAATATGAGCTCGGTGGCTATCATTTGGTGTTAGACATCGAGCTAGCGAATCACTCCGCAGGAATATGTTGGGTATGGGGTTGGGTTGTTGGGTATTTACTTACGATCAACGTGACATTTTCTAAGCTTGTTCGCGTCTTCTCCATGACAGAGCGCGTATAGATTTTTCCCTGTAAGCTCCTCGGCTGTGTACCCCAGTAGTTCTGATACCCTGCTGAGAAATATGAAGAAAACCATTAACTCCTATGATCTACGTAAGTATTTGATTAGGAAGTTTATGTAAATTGATATAAAGTACTGTGTTGGCTCATTTCATTTAATTTCAAGCAAGAAAATAAATTAGCTATAGGTGTCCAAATGTTAATATTCTTTTTCGAAAAGAACCTGAACTGACAATAGTTATAATATTTTAAGTTCTGGATATTGCAATAACTTGTAGAAGTTATGGTAAAAGCTATTTGGACAAATTTAATATTAAGAAGCAAGCAACTAAATCTATCTACCTATCTAACAAATACTTAGCAATGCCACAGTTCACGACAGTTCTACGAACTTCTAACGAAACGTAGAGGAGGCCTCGACGTCACTGGCAAGCGTCAAATATTAGTAAATTTAAAGCAGGTACCTAGCCCTAATGTAGCCCTATTTCTGTATGATTTCCACATCACTATAGCGTAATATTTTGACATACCGTCGATTCAGGATCAAAGAATTCCGAGAATTTCCTTACTCTAGTTTACCCTGGCAAGGCACTTTAGGAGTGGGTAATACAAAACAAACGAGTTTGAAAATCTGTTTATTAAGAAAATCCATACTAATATTATAAATGCGGCTCATCCTTTCAACCGATTCTGAGGAAATTTACTACCTTTACCTACCTTACATCCCGGGGAAGGACATAGGCTACTTTTTATCTCGAAAAATAAAACTGTTCCCACGGGATTTTAAACACCTTATAATCCACTCGGGCGAAGTCGCGGGCATCACCTAGTAGAAAAATATATCTTGAGGAGAATAAAAAAATCATGTAATTGTGATACCTGGGCTCGCAGTGCGCTATTCGGAAGTCGAAGTTGATCCTCGTGACGAACATGTCAGATTCCAGTCTTATCTCGTGAACCGATGGCGGAGGTAACGCTATCGCTAAAGCCACCATTCCTAGTAGAGCAGGCGGGGTCTTGCGACTGTGTGAGAAGGAGTACTGCGGCCGTAGACGACAGAGCATTAGCACTACCTGAAAAGAATAGAAACATCTGTGAAAATAAAGAACATGCAAAATTTGTGGTACAAAATAAATAAACAAGTTATGGTATTAGAATGAAAAGAAAACTTTCGGGATGACGTTGAAAATGTCGACGCTGAAATGAAAGTAGCAGATGTCTTCCCTGCACCAATTTAGATGCACATCCTGTAAAGTAATACAATTAATGAAATAAAGCCTGCTTATTACAACGAATTATAGAAGACTGAAAACCGATATCTAGACGCTTTAATGCAATTGTAAAAAGTAAGAGAAAAGTTTTTTATTTTCCTTTAGGCAGAAAATGTTCAACAAGTTCTTGAAACTGCAACATCGATAAATAATTATTATTCTAAAATAAGGTCTTAAAATCAACGCTTAAATTTAGCAAAAAATTAAGATGATGATCTCGTAGAACTTAGACCTGCAGCACTTGTGTCTTTGGCCACTGCCTTGACATGGTTCCACGAGAACCCTACTATTTTAAGGTCTGCCTCAATGGACCTCCTCCAAGTACTCGTGGGTCGACCAGGTCTCCTTCGACCTACATTGAATTTCCTTCCTCCTTTCTTAAAAATATGCCCGACTCATGACCATCGCGTCAGAACTATTTTCTTGTATACCACGGGAGTTGATGGCATGTTTCTCACAGTACTTCATCACAAAAATTTATCGCATGTATTTACATGTTACTTAATTAAACATTAATTTACCCACAAACAGTCTTGCCTCTGACATAAAACAAGTTAATAGGTAGCACAAAGTTGTTAAAACTTTGTCTCGAACTCCTAATACGAGACGTGGATTACAACACCGACAAACTTTCAAAGAAGATTCAGAATCTAGCCGTAAAGGTGTCACGTATACAAATTCCCAGGTAACTTCTAAAATCGAGAAGGATGAACTAATTTGAAATTTTCGCAATAAACGCTTTGCCTTTGGCACAAAAGCCATATAGAGGGTTAGGAACGATTTTCTCTAATTGCTTAGTCGATATTTGCGAATTGTATGAACAATTTAGATTGAGATAAATACGAATTATGGGCTTAACTTTAGAATTGTTAATCGCTAGATTTATTATGCGGTTTTGAATATACTAGCGTATTAAATTGTATTGTAAAGAAATTGGCTCAAAGGCTTTAAAATTATTTATTAATTCAACCGGAAAAGATTTGCTAAAATACTTATGTTCCATCAAAAATTACAATTTTTGATAAGCTAGATTTTTGATAAGAAAAATGCTTTGTGTAAGTATAAATACCTAATAATCAAAGAAATAAAGACCTACAATCACACGTTAGTTGTACTAAATATGGCAAATAAAATGAGGGAAATGACGTCGTTTAAAAGAATAATAAACTTCCCAAGTTGATAAATAAAAGGAGCATAACCACCGGAAACAATCTATTACGAACAATTTTACCCACCTAGTACGTTATTCGCAAGTCGCTGGAGATATAATCACATTTTATGTTCTAACACCGAGTTAAGGCAAAAATTATGGGCCCACAATTCGCCCTGGGGCACCCCACGCTCCGCAATAATTCTAACAATAATATTTGTGATCTAAGGAAGGATAAAGCTCGCGTGAACTTATTTAGGAGTAATAAAATGGTAATTCGAGTATTTATGTGAACCAGTGCAATCATATTTATTAACTTGTTTCAATAAAACCTTGACTTCGTTACCTTTTAGAGCCTCAATAGCTCAACGGGTAAAGGAGTGGACTGCGAACCGAAAGGTCGACGGTTCAAACCCCGCCCGAAGCACTATTGTCGTACCTACTCCTAGCACAAGTTTGACGCTTAGTTGGAGAGGAAAGGGGAATATTAGTCATTTAACATGGCTAATATTTTTTGTTTTTTTAAATGCATTCTTTAATTTCGAATTCGGTAGACGGTATTACATATCATTAACATTCTTGCTATATGCGGCAAAATTGTTTTAAATCTTCTTACTAATTACTATATTCTAATGTTACTAGAGTTCCTAAATAACTAGAATTTTTCATAAGCCTTTTGTAGCAGTTTCCTATGTTACATCCACCAGGATAAGGGCGGTTACGCACTACATCCGATCCGAGTCCGTGAAAATACGTTCCTTTTTGTTTTGCATGGGAGGTTATGACATAATATGTCGTAGATAATCGCTGGTATGTCTGACGGATGGATGACGGATTTAAATCGGATGTAACTGGTTGTAACTTATCCCTAATGTCATTTAGGATGTCCTAGCTGTTTAGCGTCTGTGCTATTTTATGTATCGTACCTACTATCAAGACACTATTTTAAACCTAATATAAGTACTAGCTTATGTCCGTGACTTCGTCCACGTAGACTACATAAGTTTCAAATCTCTATTTTACCCCCGTAGGAGTTGAATTTTCAAAAATTCTTTCTTAGCTGGTGTCTACGTCATAATAGCTATCTGCATGTCAAATTTCAGCCCGATCCGTCCGGTAGATTGAGCTGTGCATTGATAGATCTGTCAGTCAGACACCTTTTCCTTTTATATATTTAGGAGATTATATAGATTTACAAAATATCTATTATTACATAAAATACACAAATCTTGTCTATTCTGATACCCACCCGCCAATTACCACCCTCTCCGTAACTGGATGGTTCACCGTCCTTGCCTCTTCCCACCTAGATCGAAAATGAAAATTCAGCGTACATTTACTTCTCATTCTAAATCAATAAGAGCTATGTATATGTCCACAAATTTTCAGATTTAACTAAGTATTTATTATTTACCTACTATTTTTAACATTTTAGGTTAAGACAAAATATTACTATAAGTCCCGCAAATTGCTATTTCGCTGGAACCATGTCTCATTAACATCGACGTCATTTAACGTCAGCCGAAATAAAAATATACCATCAGCTCGAAACTTCAGTCACTAAAATGGCGGCCACGCGCTTTAGCAATTTGAGGGGCTTATATCTAGTTTTCTTTTCTTTATTAGTGTTTAATATTATAATTTCAGATGATTTACTGAAGTTTTAGTAAGTGTTAAGTAAACTCAATTACGTAATGTAATTATTACCTATTTTCGTTCAGATATTTTTAGAGATGATCTCCTTTAAGGTAAGTAATGAATATTTTCTATGGGTTTAGTCCCTACCTATTATACGATTTTACGATTTATCAGCTTCCTCTGTTCAAAAAGCCGTGACAAGTATAAAAATTCCGTGGATTAGTTATTGATTAGTTCCATATAAGTTAATATCATCAGACCGATTAATTCTGTGAAGCTTTACAGATCCGTATCCCTACGTCTTTGCAAGACCGTTCCCTATTGGAACTCGATTGCGTTTCAGTACTAAAACTTCAGTAAAGCGCTTTGTTAAGAGATTTCCTTACCCTGTAACCTGATGACTTGAAATGACAGCCTCTCTTCGTTAGGGTGCTCTTCATCCGAACGCAGAACGCTCTGTCCATCCCTCGGAATAATGCCCCGCTGGCTCCTAACGTCATTTGTGCTGATACTGCGAACAAAGAAATACGATATGAAGTTGATTAGACTACAATTTAACTTACACGTATTTTTTTTTATAATTTTAAAATATTCTGACTGTATGTAAACTGTATGTTTTATATGGGTCCCTGACCTTCATACCTTTTTTATCATACAGTATTAGATTGCTCTAGGTAAGCAACATAGAGCTAAGTTAGCAGTTGGGTGGGATTTTGACGGTCCAATTTGGCCTTTTCGTGTTTTCCGTGCCTCGAAAAGCTCGCTATGAGGCGTCGATTGGTTAGTTATTCTTACCAACATCTAATTATAGACGTTAAATCTAAGATTTGATATCCCGTAGGTACTCCTCGATTAGTCGATAAGTAGGTAAGTATCTATACAGAAGATGCATTTTGTGATTAATAGTTAACCTCTACCTGTTATTCGGTAGGTAGCACAAAAAAGAGTGAAAGGGAGGGAGATTTAAAATGTATTTAACAGTCTTAGAGATGATTAAAAGATTTGGGAGAATATTATTAAATTGTAATGAAATAATCAGTTACAATTTTATTAATCATGTAGGTAACTAAGTGGACAGCTCTCTTTTAAACTTAGATATTTTATGAACACTATTTTAAGATTTATAAAATAAATAAGTACATCAGTTTATAGGTATGAAATCCTGAAGAATGTGTCAATCTAGCAGCATATAAATTTATACAAGAAGGCTAACACGGCAAAACTTCTTGCCATATTGTTATAATTTCCGTGAAATAAGAAAAAAGTATGTAAAGTTTTTACGCTTGATGCTGTCATCAAGCGTAAAAACTTTACATAATTTCTACTGCCCTCAAAATTTAGCGTAACAAGTTATTATCTAATTTTCTAAACAAACCAACAAGGTCACGTTACACGGTGTCAGGTGTGAAATGTTTCAATTAAAATCAAAGTGATGGCTCGACTGATTATAGCGGATATTTAATTAATGATTTGTGGTGCAACGCTGGGATTTGGGAGACAGAATGATGCGCCTAATTGATTTCTTTGATGATCCCAAGTGAATTTGTCAGTGGTTCTTAAAGTTTTTCTTGGATCAAAATACCGGTCAAGTGCTAGTTGGACTCGCACACTAAGGGTTCCGTACCATCGCACTGTTATAAATTATTTTAATATATACTAATTAGCTGCATCAGCTTTTCAAATTTATATGAAGCAAGCAACCAGCGAGGCAGCGAGTTAGTCCACAGTCCACATCAGCCTACATTAGTTAACATCCAATCTACAGTGTTCGCGTTAAGTTCCGTGTGTAAATTCCCAAATTAAATTCAGTGGAAATTTTTTTGTGATTTAAAAAAAAAATAGACTGTCGAAGCGGACCTCCTAACAGTACAAGAAATAACAATTTTATATACATATCAAAAATTGTGGACCGGCAGGAATCGAACCCGCGTCTCCTGGGATCGTGCCCGACGCTCTGACCACAAAGCTACGGCTCGCTTCCTGCCAGTGACGAAATTTGTGATATGTATGTTGACTCAGTACTGAACCGACTGTTTATGCCATCTAGTAAGACTTTACATATCTTTGAGATCATTAAGGTAAACAGTAAACTTTCAAGCATGCAAGTTTCCTCACGATATTTTGCTTTACCATTAAGGCAAATGATGTACCTACTTATTCAATTAAAACGTAAATAACTCCGAAAACTCCGAGTTTTTAGCACAGGTGACTAACTACAACGTATTTTGCAAATCATGATTCACCAAGTATCGGTGACTGTAATGGGTTTTTTGCTATGCTATTACCGCCTAATTTAGGCAGTTTTGTATCGATAAAGAAATGAGCTCTATAAATATTCGTCGCTTTTAATTTGGAAGTAAAAACGTATCGGGTACGTAGCGTAGCGAATCGATACTAATTTTAACTGTATCTAATAGAAGAAATCGTTATAACTCTTTAGTAGCCGTCGACGTTTATAGTTGGTTTCTGACTTTGAAGGTCCGAACTTGGCATTTCCGTTTCCTCTGTCTCAGAATGCACGTCCTGGCTATTATCAATAATCTGGTAGCTAAAAAAATATTCATTAAACCTAAGGCACGACGTACACCAGCAAAGTGGATTAAAGCCGAGTTGCGGTGGTTTTTTTAGGGTTCCGTACCTCAAAAGGAAAAAAGGAACCACTATACGATCACTTCGTTGTCCGACTGTCCGTCTGTCGTGTCTGTCAAGAAAACCGGTAGCGTAACCGTTGACCTAGAATCCTGAAATTTGAGGGCTTATAGCACAAGTAAAGGAATAAATCCGAAAACCGTGAATTTGTGTTTACATTAGGTACAAAAAAAAAATGTGTTCATGAACAAATAATTACAATGACTTCAATTAGTAATTTTCAAAGTAAGATAACTATACCAAGTGGGGTATCATATGAAAGGACTTTACCTAGACATTCTAAAACAGATTTTTATTTATTTTTATGCGTACCTAATAGTTTTTGATTTATCGTGAAAGGTACCTAAGTACTCATAGGTACTTAGCAAAAACGAATGGCCTAAAACTTTACAAGTCCAAAATCAACATGTCCATTATAGGGACAAGTTATTTGTACCTACTTCTTTATTAGATAGCTATTAGAGAAATAGAAATAGTTGACCTAAAACTTTAGAAAACTGTGGTCCAAAATCAACTACGATTTCAGAAGCCATTCCAACCCATCACGGCACAATATGACTTTATTCACGCACATCACCTGTCCATCATTCACCACGCTATTCTAAACACAATCAAATACTGTCAACCCAGAGCCTTGATTGATTTTTTCAGAAAAAAAAAGTTGGGTACACATTAGTAGTCAAGATTGATTCCTTTATCGCTGGTAAAAAGTTGGGCTGATTGAGAAACTTTATTAGACAGTTTACTTCGTGGGCAGGTTTAATTAATTTTGATTAAATTTTTACCTACCTCTGCCTTTTTAACCAATTCTGAATAGGTAAGATGGCTTTATCATTTTTACGACTTTGCTCTCAATTATTAAATTCGTTATTTCATGGAATAGATCCTTATTTCAGGAGTCAAAATAAAATTAGCAAGAATTTGTAATTGTTCTGAAAATATCGTACAATAAGTCAAAAAAAGATTATGCAATTTTTTTTGTATTTTTGTGGTAATATATTTTTACTGACTACCTAATCCTAGTTGGTACCTACAAACTTTAATAAAATGACAATAACGCTAACCTCCTGTTAGTAATAGGTATGTCAAAAAATCATGGTCAAAGCCCATGCTTAAATTAATAAAAAAATGTATACTTACGACAGTTAAATTAGATTCGACAACATGAGTAGGTAAGTATTATTAAACTAAACTGTGATCTAAGACCAGTTAGGTGGTATTGTCATTTGTCAAAGCGTCCAGTAATGGCTAGTCAAGGCAAGTGATAGTCTCGAATCAAACCAATAAGGCCCAGTTTACACTAAGCGAGTTACTTCGCCGAAGATTTTCACTTAGTAAACGTTTCACTGCCCTGAGGCAGCTACTCTAATTTCGATTAGAAAAGTGCTGCTGAATCTGGCGGCCACAAGTTTTGACAATTTAATTTTAATTTATTCATAAATAAATTAGATACAGAATATTTACATTTTGTGACTCTCGCCAAACTTGTGTGCAGTTTGTTGGCGAGTTACAAGGAAAAGCGGGGCCGCTCACAATTTGTCATAAAAAAGTAACTAAATGTGAGCACCTATGTTATCTAACCTAAGATTATAAATGCAAAAGTGTGTCTGTCTGTCTGTTTGTCTGTCTGTCTGCTAGCTTTTCACGGCTCATCCGTTCAACCGATTTTGATGAAATTTGGTACAGAGACAGCTTTCATCCCGGGGAAGCACATAGGCTACTTTTTATACCGGAAAACCAAAAATTTCCCACAGGATTTAAAAACCTAAATCCACGCCGACGACGTCACGGGCATCAGCTAGTATTTTAATAATATTACAACTAGTTACGTCCAGCAAGCCCTGACGATGACCAGTAGTCCCTAACGATGATGATACACAACTTCATCTTCATGTTTCATTAAAGAATAACAGTTTCGGATGCGTAGTATCACCATTAAGTATTCAGTCCAGTGCGCTGTCTCATCCACTCGCTATGTGTAAACTAGACCTAAACTACTGTACAAAATTGCGTTACAAACCGAGAAATGTAATTGTCCTATTCCAGCGAAATTCGCGGTACTTTCGATCGCATAAAAACGTGAACTAATTTAATTTTTTTGTCACATTATAATAAAATAAACCATTTCTATTGAAACAAATACAAAATGAGTAATACAGATGCGTAAAATACTGATTAAAGTTTTTTGTAACCAAATGTACATTGAAATCGTACTACATTCCGTAGATAGTAATTCTGTGAGCACTGGACCGTAGAATGACAGCTGTTAGAGAAATTATAATATTTTTTGCCTACCTTCACTTTTAATTAGTTAAGCTTACAGTTTAATTTGAAAGTTAGATATAAAATACCTACCACTACCTCTCTTTCAAATTAGTACTGCTTAGTATTCAAGATCCATACTAATATCACAGTTTTCAAGGCTGTGCTAATATTATAAATGCGAAAGTGTGTCTGTCTGTCTGCCTGTCTGTCTGCTAGCTTTTCACGGCTTAACTGTTCAACCGATTTTGACGAAATTTGGTACAGAGGTAGCTTGCAACCCGGGGAAGGACATATGCTACTTTTTATCCCGGAAAATTTAAGAGTTCCCACAGGATTTTTAAAAACCTAAATCCACGCGTACGAAGTCGCGGGCATCAGCTAGTATTTAAATATATCGATGTGTTTAACAAAAATTATTCACTTTTTGAAACTTCAGCGCGTGACCCAGACTTGAGAGTAGGTAACCCAGATGTGTTTTCAGGCAGAATTAAGTTTGGTCGTTATAAGTATAAACTTGCCGCCAAACATAAGAGCTATTTTAAGGCCGCCATATTTTATCGCTGTATTTTATCCCCCTTATCACCCTGTCCATCTATCTGTTACCTTTTCAAGGCCGATTAGCTTAACCGATTTTGATAAAAGATACAGACAGCGCTTACACCCCGGAGACGACTTTTTAGCTCAGAAAATCAAAAAGTTCCCACGAGATTTTCAAAAACCTAATTCCACTCTGATGCAGTTCCGGGAGTCATCTAGCTTTAGCGAAATACAAAGTTTTGAGGGTTTTGACGACCTCCCTGGCGCTGTGGTGAGCACTGTGGGTTTATATTAAGTGGGAGGTCTTGGGTTTGATTTCCGACAGGAGCAATTTGGGAATTTATAATTTCTAAATATTGTATAGAAGCAGGCGTTGCTTTGCGGAAATCCATGACACACAATGAACCAGAAGCTTAATTTGCTATAATCCGCTAAAACAGATCAAATCTGTATGATGCAACATGCAGCATGCGATATGCACCGTCCGCCCTACCACTGTTAAACAAGCAGGAATAGCCAGCCCCCAAGCAAGCAATACGCACTAGCACCGCACAAATCCTTGCTTTTTAAAAATTAAGCTTCTGGTTCATTGTGTTTCTAAATATCACTGGTCTGGAGATCACAGTGTAATTGGAATGCAGTAATGGAATAAAAAAAGGTAGGTACTAAGTACCTACTTGTACGTAGATAACTAAATTAAAATACTTATTTTGGTTTCATTTATTCTTAGATTCCGTACCAAATCCAATAACCATTCGATTCTTTCCCATAACGATATAAATATAATATTAATCAACGACATAAAGGTCGACGCTGACTCCCCATTGACCGTTTCATAAGGTGGCAACACACCGTGACGTTTTCGTAATCTAATTTCAATCTGGTGTACAATTTATTGCCATTGTACTCATAGCTGGACCATTCAATGAACTTATGGGATCAGTAAAGTTTACAGAAAAGGCGCTTTATGGTCTAAGAGTATGTGGAAGATTTTGAGGAGATATTTATTTTGATAAAAGATGAAATTAATATGGTTGGAAACTCTACAGGACACGGGCCCTGAAAAATATGAAACTTTTCCCGGACCTTGATGAATTGGGTTTGATGCATTCGGCATGTAGGTACTTACTGCCATTGATAGCTGAATATATTCAGTAGGTATTGGAGTTTTTTTTGTTTATATGTATGTGACTAAAAGTCATAATTTGTGAATCAACCCACCCAAACGGTTTTCGGCTGATCTAGGTTCCGTTGGTGCTATTTTTGTACATCCTCTTTTCCCACCAGCTTTTCGGCTATTAGCCTTCGAAATGAGGGAACTTTAATTGAATTCGTATAATTTTTTCTCAATTTAACAGTGAGGTCGGGCGTGTTTTTGTAAGTGGTCGTTTTAGCGGGAAAATGCAGCTATAAGTAGATTGGCTAACGGTAGAGTCGCTCTATTTTATAAATTACCGCTCTTTTATTAACTTTTTCGGTGCTAAATTTTAATTTAAGTGCGCCTTTAATAGCAGCTAAGGTGATGCAGAGAAATTATTAGAATTCTCCTTGGTAAAAGCGTTGTTGTAGAGTTCTAAACCATATAATATAAGTAGTATCATTTGATGATGCGCGCAGCTTAAAAAATCCCCTCTTTGATTTTTAGGGACAAAAAACAGGTTGCAAGCCCTTACCAAATCGTCAAAATCGGTTAGGTAAATGGATAGGCCGTGAAAAGCTAGCTGGCAGACAGACAGACAGACAACGTTCGCATTTATAATAGGTAGGTACTCGTATATACTTAATAGTTTAGATTTTACGAGCCTTCTATAATAAAAATCGTTAAAAATCGTTAGTTTTTCGTCGTCCTATAAAATTTAATTTCATGGATAGATACCTACCTAGATAGTCATTAGCAGTTTTATATAACATCTAACTATGTCCACGACAGGTTGGGATGGCAATCGGGGTACGAGGCGAGGGGACGCCCCGTCCACCCGCACGTCACTGTGACGAGGCTGTGCGGGTGAGCGGGGCGTTCCCTCTCCGATTGCCATTTCTACCTGTCGCGTACTACATTTCAAATCTCAATCCACCTAAAGCCGGATGCGATTCAAATCCGCAAATGATCGCGGGATAGGATTTTAGCACATAATTGCAGTTTAGATTTCATCCAACAATGGACCAGGCATCGCTGTCGAACTCACGTACATCAATACAACTAGATACCAGTAGGGCGATTGTCTAAAACCTGCATCAATCATTATTACAATCTCAATTGTTCTGATTGGCTGAATTTGTGCGATTCTTGTTGCAACAATGCATTGTGGCCAATAGTGAGCGAGCATTAACCAATCAGAGATGATTGCGATCGTGACATTCTAGCTGTCAAACAACCGCGGTAGATAGTGTTTGTTAGATCCGATGATTATGGACCACAAATTCATACAATCCATACTATATCACAGAATATTATCTAACTACAGTAGGTACCCGGCAGAAAATAATGTAAGTACATCGATCTTTAAAATGAGATTTCGGCTTTGTAGAGCGTTGTCTCTGTCACTCATACTTATGTGACGTTTTGCCGGTCTCAACGATAGAGACAATGCTCTACAAAACCGCTATCTCTTTCTAAAGGTCGATGTACATTATTTTCTACCGCGTACCTACTGTACGTAATAGTGCTAAAGCTGTCTGTTATCTTTTCACTGATTTTGACAAAAGTTACAGATATAGCTTGCACCGGACACAGGCTATTTTTTATTTCGGAAAATCAAAGAGTTCCCATAGGATTTCTAAAAACTTAAATCCAAACGCTGACTAGTTGCGGGCATCTTATCCCTACGCACATTATTATAGTTCTTGCATTTCACGAAGGCCACTGACTCATGCTTGTGTTTAAGTCGTATCGGTATACGTAAGGTACACTAAAAGTGTGGGTTTGACGGCGCTTGCTCGCGACTGATTGTTCCGACATGCACGCACATTTACGCAATGACCATGTAAACGACGTTACCACAAGTAAAGTTCACTAGCCTTCGTGAATTTCAAGAACTGTACCTGTTATAGTATTAGCTATTACTTTAATCGTAGTCAAGGTAAATTTAGGTTAAACCAAAGTTAATTTCCTTTTCCGATACTAAAATAATCTGTATTGTATCAATTTCTCGATGATCTAAGCTCCAACTGATCTGAAATTTTTTTGTCGATATATCTACGGACATTTATTTTTATCCATTACCTATCCATTTGGTTACTTAGAAGACTAATCTATATCGATCAGTTTATTTTATAAAATAAAAACAGATTACTTTGGTACGTATTATCCCAAAATAGCGTTTATTTTTAGCAAACTCATTCTTTGTAAAAAACCCGTGTCTAAGATATTGGCGGATTTTTTCGCTATACCTATAAGTAACAACCTACTCAACAATGTCTTATTAGTCTAACAGCCGCACTCAGAGTCGCTAATAGTTACTTAAGATTGAGTTAAAACGAGACAGATTTTGAGAGATATAGCTTTGTCTCGTTTTAACTAAACTTAAGTAACGATTAAGCGACTCTGAGTGCGGCTGTAACTAAACCAGTTATTTAGTTTTACACATCGATGGTTTTAGCCAACGATCAGGTAGGTAAACTAAAATGTTTGTAAGTAACATACTAAGTATATCCTGCCTAAGTAGGACAAAGTACTTACAAAAATTACAACGACAAGGTAATAACATGGTCGTAAAAAAAATAGTTTATCTCTGAACCAAATTTCGTTAAAATCGGTAACGTTCTCAAAGGTGTGTGAAGTTTGCCAATCCGCACTCGGTCAACGTGGGGGATTACGGCTTTAAACCTTTCTAATTCTGAGAGGACCTGTACTGCAGTGTGCCGGCGATGGGTTGAACATGATGACAGTGACGGAACCCTACCTCATGCGTGATCTGATACGCACTCAGCTCTTTATTTTCTTTTTGCTTTGAGAGTTCTCCATAATGTTCTCAAAGGCGTGTGAAGTCTGCCAATCCACACTATGGCCAAAACCCTTTTCACTCTGAGAGGAGACCCGTGCCCTGTTGTGAGTCGGCAGTGGGTTGATCATGATAGCCTTGATAAACCTATTGCAAAAGAAAGAAATGTATCTTATTGTTAATTAAATTTGAACCGGAGACCTACGTAATGCTGTATAATGTATATGCCTATAATTGATGGTTGTAGTGCGTGATGCGTTTTTTACATTCTCGGATGATACAATAACGATAATTACTATATTTTTCATGTAAACTAGTATAGAAGTCATGTTTATTAAACTTTGGGAGGTTATGCTGTTGTTTACAAATGCATGACGTCAGAGCACAGATAATCTATCTATGGGCCAAACATGGCCGACAGTGTTTTCACCTGTCTAAGAAAAATATATTTTTAAATTAAAGTTTTACGGTTTTTAGGGCGCAAAAAAATATAGTGTTAATTTTTTTGATCTAATAGGACAAATATTAACCATTTAAGACCAACTTAAAAAAAGTGTCAACTAGTCTATTGTTTGTGAACTGTTTTTAATAATTGTGAATGTTGTTACAATTTATCGTTGTCATATCTAATAATAATAAAAAAAATATATTCTACATACCATCAGGATTATTAGTCCCATGCTGACTGCCCTCTTCACTCCCTGAGGCGGGACTGTTCAGACCGGTGCCCCCCGACCTGCCCGCTAAGGACAGGCCCAGTTGCTCCGCGATCTCGCTGTGATCAGCCTGGTGGATGTAGTCGAATATACTGCTGCCCGTCATTTCTACCTGCGGACAAAGACAACACATTTAAAAATAACTACAAAAGAACACAACGGATGGCTCAGTTACCTTCCATCGAGAGTATTTTTTTAGATTCAAACCATTAACTCTAACATCCGTACTCAGAGTCGCTTAATCGTTACTTAAGTTTAGTTAAAACGAGACAAGAGCTAGGTATATGGCTAGTGTCCGTGAACTTAGCAGAGCATGTGCTAGCAGATCAAAAATAAAAAGGAGTTCTATTCGCATGCAGAAGAGTTCTAGAGTTCCTGATACTTTTTAAAGATAGTTCTGGCGTTTTAACCAAAAAAATCGCAGTTAAAATAATGCTCTGCTAACTTCCGGTAGCAGATCATTTTCGAGCAAAGCAAAAAAAAAAGACAGTTCTGTACGCATGCAGGTCAGTTCTATAGTTCCTCATACTTAATAATGATAGTTCTGGCCATTTAACCTTAAAAAAAATCGATTGAAAAAATTAAAAAAAATTCAAACTTTATAATCACAAGTCATTAAAAAAATTCCAGCAGCTAGAACTCTGATCTGAGAGGCTGGAACTCCTCGATTTATTCTAGCTTATTAAACAAGCTATCGAATAAACCTACAAACTTAACCAGAACTTTCATAAAAACGCCAGCAGAGCATACCAGAAGAGTCAATTACTTTAAATTTTCGAACTTAGTATCAAAAGTTATTAAAAAAACTGCAGTAGCTAGAACTCTGATCTGAGAGGCGGGAACTCCTCGATTTATTCTAGCTTATTAAACAAGCTATCGAATAAACCTACAAACTTAACCAGAACTCTCATAAAAATGCCAGCAGAGCATACTAGAAGAGTCAATTACTTTAAATTTTCGAACTTAGTATAAAAAGTTATTAAAAAGAACCCAGCAGCTAGAACTCTGATCTGAGAGGCGGGAACTCCTCGATTTATTCTAGCTTATTAAACAAGCTATCAAATAAACCTACAAACTGAACCAGAACTCTCATAAAAATGCCAGCAGAGCATACAAGAAGAGTCAACTACTTTTAATTTTCGAACTTAATATCAAAAGTTATTAAAAAAACTCCAGTAGCTAGAACTCTGATCTGAGACGCGGGAACTCCTCGATTTATTCTAGCTTATTAAACAAGCTATCAAATAAACCTACAAACTGAACCAGAACTCTCATAAAAATGCCAGCAGAGCATACCAGAAGAGTCAATTACTTTAAATTTTCGAACTTAGTATCAAAAGTTATTAAAAAAACTGCAGTAGCTAGAACTCTGATCTGAGAGGCGGGAACTCCTCGATTTATTCTAGCTTATTAAACAAGCTATCGAATAAACCTACAAACTTAACCAGAACTCTCATAAAAATGCCAGCAGAGCATACCAGAAGAGTCAATTACTTTAAATTTTCGAACTTAGTATCAAAAGTTATTAAAAAGAACCCAGCAGCTAGAACTCTGATCTGAGAGGCGGGAACTCCTCGATTTATTCTAGCTTATTAAACAAGCTATCGAATAAACCTACAAACTAAACCAGAACTCTCATAAAAATGCCAGCAGAGCATACAAGAAGAGTCAATTACTTTAAATTTTTGAACTTAGTATCAAAAGTTATTAAAAAAACTCCAGCAGCTAGAACTCTGATCTGAGAGGCGGGAACTCCTTGATTTATTCTAGCTTATTAAACAAGCTATCGAAAAAACCTATAATCTAGCCTGGAACTCTCAAAAAGATGCCAGCAGAGCATACAAGAATAGTCAATTACTTTAAATTTTCGAACTTAGTATCAAAAGTTATTAAAAAGAACCCAGCAGCTAGAACTCTGATCTGAGAGGCGGGAACTCCTCGATTTATTCTAGCTTATTAAACAAGCTATCAAATAAACCTACAAACTAAACCAGAACTCTCATAAAAATGCCAGCAGAGCATACAAGAAGAGTCAATTACTTTAAATTTTTGAACTTAGTATCAAAAGTTATTAAAAAAACTCCAGCAGCTAGAACTCTGATCTGAGAGGCGGGAACTCCTTGATTTATTCTAGCTTATTAAACAAGCTATCGAAAAAACCTATTATCTAGCCTGGAACTCTCAAAAAGATGCCAGCAGAGCATACAAGAAGAGTCAACTACTT
Source organism: Maniola hyperantus (assembly GCF_902806685.2). Lineage (NCBI taxonomy): Eukaryota > Metazoa > Arthropoda > Insecta > Lepidoptera > Nymphalidae > Maniola > Maniola hyperantus. The sequence goes on from NC_048556.1 coordinate 3,587,160, forward strand.
TTAATTTTCGAACTTAGTATCAAAAGTTATTTAAAAGAATCCATCAGCTAGAACTCTGATCTGAGAGGCGGGAACTCCTCGATTTATTCTAGCTTATTAAACAAGCTATCGAATAAACCTACAAACTAAACCAGAACTCTCATAAAAATGCCAGCAGAGCATACAAGAAGAGTCAATTACTTTAAATTTTCGAACTTAATATCAAAAGTTATTTAAAAGAATCCAGCAGCTAGAACTCTGATCTGAGAGGCGGGAACTCCTCGATTTATTCTAGCTTATTAAACAAGCTATCGAATAAATCTACAAACTTAACCAGAACTCTCATAAAAATGCCAGCAGAGCATACAAGAAGAGTCAATTACTTTAAATTTTTGAACTTAGTATCAAAAGTTATTAAAAAAACTCCAGCAGCTAGAACTCTGATCTGAGAGGCGGGAACTCCTTGATTTATTCTAGCTTATTAAACAAGCTATCGAAAAAACCTATTATCTAGCCTGGAACTCTCAAAAAGATGCCAGCAGAGCATACAAGAAGAGTCAACTACTTTTAATTTTCGAACTTAGTATCAAAAGTTATTTAAAAGAATCCATCAGCTAGAACTCTGATCTGAGAGGCGGGAACTCCTCGATTTATTCTAGCTTATTAAACAAGCTATCGAATAAACCTACAAACTAAACCAGAACTCTCATAAAAATGCCAGCAGAGCATACAAGAAGAGTCAATTACTTTAAATTTTCGAACTTAATATCAAAAGTTATTTAAAAGAATCCAGCAGCTAGAACTCTGATCTGAGAGGCGGGAACTCCTCGATTTATTCTAGCTTATTAAACAAGCTATCGAATAAATCTACAAACTTAACCAGAACTCTCATAAAAATACCAGCAGAGCATAGCAGAAGAGTCAACTACTTTAAATTTTCGAACTTAATATCAAAAGTTATTTAAAAGAATCCAGCAGCTAGAACTCTGATCTGAGAGGCGGGAACTCCTCGATTTATTGTAGCTTATTAAACAAGCTATCGAATAAACCTACAAACTAAACCAGAACTCTCATAAAAATGCCAGCAGAGCATACAAGAAGAGTCAATTACTTTAAATTTTCGAACTTAATATCAAAAGTTATTTAAAAGAATCCAGCAGCTAGAACTCTGATCTGAGAGGCGGGAACTCCTCGATTTATTCTAGCTTATTAAACAAGCTATCGAATAAATCTACAAACTTAACCAGAACTCTCATAAAAATGCCAGCAGAGCATACAAGAAGAGTCAATTACTTTAAATTTTCGAACTTAGTATCAAAAGTTATTAAAAAAACTCCAGTAGCTAGAACTCTGATCTGAGAGGTGGGAACTCCTCGATTTATTCTAGCTTATTAAACAAGCTATTGAAAAAACCTATAATCTAGCCTGGAACTCTCAAAAAGATGCCAGCAGAGCATACAAGAAGAGTCAACTACTTTTAATTTTCGAACTTAATATCAAAAGTTATTTAAAAGAATCCAGCAGCTAGAACTCTGATCTGAGAGGCGGGAACTCCTCGATTTATTCTAGCTTATTAAACAAGCTATCGAATAAATCTACAAACTTAACCAGAACTCTCATAAAAATGCCAGCAGAGCATACAAGAAGAGTCAATTACTTTAAATTTTCGAACTTAGTATCAAAAGTTATTAAAAAAACTCCAGTAGCTAGAACTCTGATCTGAGAGGTGGGAACTCCTCGATTTATTCTAGCTTATTAAACAAGCTATTGAAAAAACCTATAATCTAGCCTGGAACTATCAAAAAGATGCCAGCAGAGCATAGAAGAAGAGTCAACTACTTTAAATTTTCGAACTTAGTATCAAAAGTTATTAAAAAAACTCCAGTAGCTAGAACTCTGATCTGAGAGGCGGGAACTCCTCGATTTATTCTAGCTTATTAAACAAGCTATCGAATTAACCTACAAACTGAACCAGAACTCTCATAAAAATGCCAGCAGAGCATACAAGAAGAGTCAACTACTTTAAATTTTCGAACTTAATATCAAAAGTTATTTAAAAGAATCCAGCAGCTAGAACTCTGATCTGAGAGGCGGGAACTCCTCGATTTATTCTAGCTTATTAAACAAGCTATCGAATAAACCTACAAACTAAACCAGAACTCTCATGAAAATGCCAGCAGAGCATACAAGAAGAGTCAATTACTTTAAATTTTCGAACTTAGTATCAAAAGTTATTTAAAAGAATCCATCAGCTAGAACTCTGATCTGAGAGGCGGGAACTCCTCGATTTATTCTAGCTTATTAAACAAGCTATCGAATTAACCTACAAACTTAACCAGAACTCTCATAAAAATACCAGCAGAGCATAGCAGAAGAGTCAACTACTTTAAATTTTCGAACTTAATATCAAAAGTTATTTAAAAGAATCCAGCAGCTAGAACTCTGATCTGAGAGGCGGGAACTCCTCGATTTATTCTAGCTTATTAAACAAGCTATCGAATAAACCTACAAACTAAACCAGAACTCTCATAAAAATGCCAGCAGAGCATACAAGAAGAGTCAATTACTTTAAATTTTCGAACTTAGTATCAAAAGTTATTTAAAAGAATCCATCAGCTAGAACTCTGATCTGAGAGGCGGGAACTTCTCGATTTATTCTAGCTTATTAAACAAGCTATCGAATTAACCTACAAACTTAACCAGAACTCTCATAAAAATACCAGCAGAGCATAGCAGAAGAGTCAACTACTTTAAATTTTCGAAATTAATATCAAAAGTTATTTAAAAGAATCCAGCAGCTAGAACTCTGATCTGAGAGGCGGGAACTCCTCGATTTATTCTAGCTTATTAAACAAGCTATCGAATAAACCTACAAACTGAACCAGAACTCTCATAAAAATGCCAGCAGAGCATACAAGAAGAGTCAACTACTTAAAATTTTCGAACTTAGTATCAAAAGTTATTAAAAAAACTCCAGTAGCTAGAACTCTGATCTGAGAGGCGGGAACTCCTCGATTTATTCTAGCTTATTAAACAAGTTATCGAAAAAACCTACAAACTGAACCAGAACTCTCATAAAAATGCCAGCAGAGCATACTAGAAGAGTCAACTACTTTAAATTTTCGAACTTAATATCAAAAGTTATTTAAAAGAATCCAGCAGCTAGAACTCTGATCTGAGAGGCGGGAACTCCTCGATTTATTCTAGCTTATTAAACAAGCTATCGAATAAACCTACAAACTTAACCAGAACTTTCATAAAAATGCCAGCAGAGCATACCAGAAGAGTCAATTACTTTAAATTTTCGAACTTCGTATCAAAAGTTATTAAAAAAACTGCAGTAGCTAGAACTCTGATCTGAGAGGCGGGAACTCCTCGATTTATTCTAGCTTATTAAACAAGCTATCGAATAAACCTACAAACTTAACCAGAACTCTCACAAAAATGCCAGCAGAGCATACCAGAAGAGTCAATTACTTTAAATTTTCGAACTTAGTATCAAAAGTTATTAAAAAAACTCCAGTAGCTAGAACTCTGATCTGAGAGGCGGGAACTCCTCGATTTATTCTAGCTTATTAAACAAGCTATCGAAAAAACCTATAATCTAGCCTGGAACTCTCAAAAAGATGCCAGCAGAGCATACAAGAAGAGTCAATCACTTCAAATTTTCAAACTTAATATCAAAAGTTATTTAAAAGAATCCAGCAGCTAGAACTCTGATCTGAGAGAGCTAGAATAAATTGAGGAGTTCCCGCCTCTCAGATCAGAGTTCTAGCTACTGCAGTTTTTTTAATAACTTTTGATACTAAGTTCGAAAATTTAAAGTAGTTGACTCTTCTTCTATGCTCTGCTGGCATCTTTTTGAGAGTTCCAAGCTAGATTATAGGTTTTTTCGATAGCTTGTTTAATAAGCTAGAATAAATCGAGGAGTTCCCGCCTCTCAGATCAGAGTTCTAGCTACTGGAGTTTTTTAAATAACTTTTGATACTAAGTTCGAAAATTTAAAGTAATTGACTCTTCTGGTATGCTCTGCTGGCATATTTATGAGAGTTCTGGTTTAGTTTGTAGGTTTATTCGATAGCTTGTTTAATAAGCTAGAATAAATCGAGGAGTTCCCGCCTCTCAGATCAGAGTTCTAGCTACTGGATTCTGTAAAATAACTTTTGATATTAAGTTCGAAAATTAAAAGTAGTTGACTCTTCTTGTATGCTCTGCTGGCATTTTTATGAGAGTTCTGGTTCAGTTTGTAGGTTTATTTGATAGCTTGTTTAATAAGCTAGAATAAATCGAGGAGTTCCCGCCTCTCAGATCAGAGTTCTAGCTGCTGGGTTCTTTTAATAACTTTTGATACTAAGTTCGAAAATTTAAAGTAATTGACTCTTCTGGTATGCTCTGCTGGCATTTTTATGAGAGTTCTGGTTAAGTTTGTAGATTTTTTCGATAGCTTGTTTAATAAGCTAGAATAAATCGAGGAGTTCCCGCCTCTCAGATCAGAGTTCTAGCTGCTGGGTTCTTTTTAATAACTTTTGATACTAAGTTCGAAAATTTAAAGTAATTGACTCTTCTGGTATGCTCTGCTGGCATTTTTATGAGAGTTCTGGTTAAGTTTGTAGATTTATTTGATAGCTTGTTTAATAAGCTAGAATAAATCGAGGAGTTCCCGCCTCTCAGATCAGAGTTCTAGCTGCTGGATTCTGTAAAATAACTTTTGATATTAAGTTCGAAAATTAAAAGTAGTTGACTCTTCTTGTATGCTCTGCTGGCATTTTTATGAGAGTTCTGGTTCAGTTTGTAGGTTTATTTGATAGCTTGTTTAATAAGCTAGAATAAATCGAGGAGTTCCCGCCTCTCAGATCAGAGTTCTAGCTGCTGGGTTCTTTTTAATAACTTTTGATACTAAGTTCGAAAATTTAAAGTAATTGACTCTTCTGGTATGCTCTGCTGGCATTTTTATGAGAGTTCTGGTTAAGTTTGTAGATTTTTTCGATAGCTTGTTTAATAAGCTAGAATAAATCGAGGAGTTCCCGCCTCTCAGATCAGAGTTCTAGCTACTGGAGTTTTTTAAATAACTTTTGATACTAAGTTCGAAAATTTAAAGTAATTGACTCTTCTGTTATACTCTGCTGGCATTTTTATGAGAGTTCTGGTTCAGTTTGTAGGTTTATTTGATAGCTTGTTTAATAAGCTAGAATGAATCGAGGAGTTCCCGCCTCTCAGATCAGAGTTCTAGCTGCTGGGTTCTTTTAAATAACTTTTGATACTAAGTTCGAAAATTTAAAGTAATTGACTCTTCTGGTATGCTCTGCTGGCATTTTTATGAGAGTTCTGGTTAAGTTTGTAGGTTTATTTCGATAGCTTGTTTAATAAGCTAGAATAAATCGAGGAGTTCCCGCCTCTCAGATCAGAGTTCTAGCTACTGGAGTTTTTTAAATAACTTTTGATACTAAGTTCGAAAATTTAAAGTAATTGACTCTTCTGTTATGCTCTGCTGGCATTTTTATGAGAGTTCTGGTTTAGTTTGTAGGTTTATTCGATAGCTTGTTTAATAAGCTAGAAAAAATCGAGGAGTTCCCGCCTCTCAGATCAGAGTTCTAGCTACTGGAGTTTTTTAAATAACTTTTGATATTAAGTTCGAAAATTAAAAGTAGTTGACTCTTCTTGTATGCTCTGCTGGCATTTTTATGAGAGTTCTGGTTAAGTTTGTAGATTTATTCGATAGCTTGTTTAATAAGCTAGAATAAATCGAGGAGTTCCCGCCTCTCAGATCAGAGTTCTAGCTGCTGGATTCTGTAAAATAACTTTTGATATTAAGTTCGAAAATTAAAAGTAGTTGACTCTTCTTGTATGCTCTGCTGGCATTTTTATGAGAGTTCTGGTTCAGTTTGTAGGTTTATTTGATAGCTTGTTTAATAAGCTAGAATAAATCGAGGAGTTCCCGCCTCTCAGATCAGAGTTCTAGCTGCTGGGTTCTTTTTAATAACTTTTGATACTAAGTTCGAAAATTTAAAGTAATTGACTCTTCTGGTATGCTCTGCTGGCATTTTTATGAGAGTTCTGGTTCAGTTTGTAGGTTTATTTGATAGCTTGTTTAATAAGCTAGAATGAATCGAGGAGTTCCCGCGTCTCAGATCAGAGTTCTAGCTACTGGAGTTTTTTTAATAACTTTTGATATTAAGTTCGAAAATTAAAAGTAGTTGACTCTTCTTGTATGCTCTGCTGGCATTTTTATGAGAGTTCTGGTTCAGTTTGTAGGTTTATTTGATAGCTTATTTAATAAGCTAGAATAAATCGAGGTGTTCCCGCCTCTCAGATCAGAGTTCTAGCTGCTGGGTTCTTTTTAATAACTTTTGATACTAAGTTCGAAAATTTAAAGTAATTGACTCTTCTGTTATACTCTGCTGGCATTTTTATGAGAGTTCTGGTTCAGTTTGTAGGTTTATTTGATAGCTTGTTTAATAAGCTAGAATGAATCGAGGAGTTCCCGCGTCTCAGATCAGAGTTCTAGCTACTGGAGTTTTTTTAATAACTTTTGATATTAAGTTCGAAAATTAAAGTAGTTGACTCTTCTTGTATGCTCTGCTGGCATTTTTATGAGAGTTCTGGTTCAGTTTGTAGGTTTATTTGATAGCTTATTTAATAAGCTAGAATAAATCGAGGTGTTCCCGCCTCTCAGATCAGAGTTCTAGCTGCTGGGTTCTTTTTAATAACTTTTGATACTAAGTTCGAAAATTTAAAGTAATTGACTCTTCTGGTATGCTCTGCTGGCATTTTTATGAGAGTTCTGGTTAAGTTTGTAGATTTATTCGATAGCTTGTTTAATAAGCTAGAATAAATCGAGGAGTTCCTGCCTCTCAGATCAGAGTTCTAGCTGCTGGATTCTGTAAAATAACTTTTGATATTAAGTTCGAAAATTAAAAGTAGTTGACTCTTCTTGTATGCTCTGCTGGCATTTTTATGAGAGTTCTGGTTCAGTTTGTAGGTTTATTTGATAGCTTGTTTAATAAGCTAGAATAAATCGAGGAGTTCCCGCCTCTCAGATCAGAGTTCTAGCTGCTGGGTTCTTTTTAATAACTTTTGATACTAAGTTCGAAAATTTAAAGTAATTGACTCTTCTGGTATGCTCTGCTGGCATTTTTATGAGAGTTCTGGTTAAGTTTGTAGATTTTTTCGATAGCTTGTTTAATAAGCTAGAATAAATCGAGGAGTTCCCGCCTCTCAGATCAGAGTTCTAGCTACTGGAGTTTTTTAAATAACTTTTGATACTAAGTTCGAAAATTTAAAGTAATTGACTCTTCTGTTATGCTCTGCTGGCATTTTTATGAGAGTTCTGGTTTAGTTTGTAGGTTTATTCGATAGCTTGTTTAATAAGCTAGAATAAATCGAGGAGTTCCCGCCTCTCAGATCAGAGTTCTAGCTACTGGAGTTTTTTAAATAACTTTTGATACTAAGTTCGAAAATTTAAAGTAATTGACTCTTCTGGTATGCTCTGCTGGCATTTTTATGAGAGTTCTGGTTCAGTTTGTAGATTAAATCGATAGCTTGTTTAATAAGCTAGAATAAATCGAGGAGTTCCCGCCTCTCAGATCAGAGTTCTAGCTGCTGGAGTTTTTTAAATAACTTTTGATACTAAGTTCGAAAATTTAAAGTAATTGACTCTTCTGGTATGCTCTGCTGGCATTTTTATGAGAGTTCTGGTTTAGTTTGTAGGTTTATTCGATAGCTTGTTTAATAAGCTAGAATAAATCGAGGAGTTCCCACCTCTCAGATCAGAGTTCTAGCTGCTGGATTCTTTAAAATAACTTTTGATATTAAGTTCGAAAATTTAAAGTAGTTGACTCTTCTTGTATGCTCTGCTGGCATCTTTTTGAGAGTTCCAGGCTAGATAATAGGTTTTTTCGATAGCTTGTTTAATAAGCTAGAATAAATCGAGGAGTTCCCGCCTCTCAGATCAGAGTTCTAGCTGCTGGGTTCTTTTTAATAACTTTTGATACTAAGTTCGAAAATTTAAAGTAATTGACTCTTCTGGTATGCTCTGCTGGCATTTTTATGAGAGTTCTGGTTAAGTTTGTAGATTTTTTCGATAGCTTGTTTAATAAGCTAGAATAAATCGAGGAGTTCCCGCCTCTCAGATCAGAGTTCTAGCTACTGGAGTTTTTTAAATAACTTTTGATACTAAGTTCGAAAATTTAAAGTAATTGACTCTTCTGGTATGCTCTGCTGGCATTTTTATGAGAGTTCTGGTTCAGTTTGTAGATTAAATCGATAGCTTGTTTAATAAGCTAGAATAAATCGAGGAGTTCCCGCCTCTCAGGTCAGAGTTCTAGCTACTGGAGATTTTTAAATAACTTTTGATACTAAGTTCGAAAATTTAAAGTAATTGACTCTTCTGGTATGCTCTGCTGGCATTTTTATGAAAGTTCTGGTTAAGTTTGTAGGTTTATTCGATAGCTTGTTTAATAAGCTAGAATAAATCGAGGAGTTCCCGCCTCTCAGATCAGAGTTCTAGCTGCTGGATTCTTTAAAATAACTTTTGATATTAAGTTCGAAAATTTAAAGTAGTTGACTCTTCTTGTATGCTCTGCTGGCATCTTTTTGAGAGTTCCAGGCTAGATAATAGGTTTTTTCGATAGCTTGTTTAATAAGCTAGAATAAATCGAGGAGTTCCCGCCTCTCAGATCAGAGTTCTAGCTGCTGGGTTCTTTTTAATAACTTTTGATACTAAGTTCGAAAATTTAAAGTAATTGACTCTTCTGGTATGCTCTGCTGGCATTTTTATGAGAGTTCTGGTTAAGTTTGTAGATTTTTTCGATAGCTTGTTTAATAAGCTAGAATAAATCGAGGAGTTCCCGCCTCTCAGATCAGAGTTCTAGCTACTGGAGTTTTTTAAATAAATTTTGATACTAAGTTCGAAAATTTAAAGTAATTGACTCTTCTGTTATGCTCTGCTGGCATTTTTATGAGAGTTCTGGTTTAGTTTGTAGGTTTATTCGATAGCTTGTTTAATAAGCTAGAATAAATCGAGGAGTTCCCGCCTCTCAGATCAGAGTTCTAGCTACTGGAGTTTTTTAAATAACTTTTGATACTAAGTTCGAAAATTTAAAGTAATTGACTCTTCTGGTATGCTCTGCTGGCATTTTTATGAGAGTTCTGGTTTAGTTTGTAGGTTTATTCGATAGCTTGTTTAATAAGCTAGAATAAATCGAGGAGTTCCCGCCTCTCAGATCAGAGTTCTAGCTGCTGGAGTTTTTTAAATAACTTTTGATACTAAGTTCGAAAATTTAAAGTAATTGACTCTTCTGGTATGCTCTGCTGGCATTTTTATGAGAGTTCTGGTTTAGTTTGTAGGTTTATTCGATAGCTTGTTTAATAAGCTAGAATAAATCGAGGAGTTCCCACCTCTCAGATCAGAGTTCTAGCTGCTGGATTCTTTTAAATAACTTGTGATATTAAGTTCGAAAATTTAAAGTAGTTGACTCTTCTTGTATGCTCTGCTGGCATTTTTATGAGAGTTCTGGTTCAGTTTGTAGGTTAAATCGATAGCTTGTTTAATAAGCTAGAATAAATCGAGGAGTTCCCGCCTCTCAGATCAGAGTTCTAGCTACTGGAGTTTTTTAAATAACTTTTGATACTAAGTTCGAAAATTTAAAGTAATTGACTCTTCTGGTATGCTCTGCTGGCATTTTTATGAAAGTTCTGGTTAAGTTTGTAGGTTTATTCGATAGCTTGTTTAATAAGCTAGAATAAATCGAGGAGTTCCCGCCTCTCAGATCAGAGTTCTAGCTGCTGGATTCTTTAAAATAACTTTTGATATTAAGTTCGAAAATTTAAAGTAGTTGACTCTTCTTGTATGCTCTGCTGGCATCTTTTTGAGAGTTCCAGGCTAGATAATAGGTTTTTTCGATAGCTTGTTTAATAAGCTAGAATGAATCAAGGAGTTCCCGCCTCTCAGATCAGAGTTCTAGCTGCTGGAGTTTTTTTAATAACTTTTGATACTAAGTTCAAAAATTTAAAGTAATTGACTCTTCTTGTATGCTCTGCTGGCATTTTTATGAGAGTTCTGGTTTAGTTTGTAGGTTTATTCGATAGCTTGTTTAATAAGCTAGAATAAATCGAGGAGTTCCCGCCTCTCAGATCAGAGTTCTAGCTGCTGGAATTTTTTGAATGACTTGTGATTATAAAGTTTGAATTTTTTTTCATTTTTTCAATCGATTTTTTTTAAGCTTAAATGGCCAGAACTATCATTATTAAGTATGAGGAACTATAGAACTGACCTGCATGCGTACAGAACTGTCTTTTTTTTTTGCTTTGCTCGAAAATGATCTGCTACCGGAAGTTAGCAGAGCATTATTTTAACTGCGATTTTTTTGGTTAAAACGCCAGAACTTTCTTTAAAAAGTATCAGGAACTCTAGAACTCTTCTGCATGCGAATAGAACTCCTTTTTATTTTTGATCTGCTAGCACATGCTCTGCTAAGTTCACGGACACTATATGTCTCACATAAATCTGTCTCGTTTGATTGTTTGTTTGTTTCTGTTGAATTAAAATTCAATCTTAAGTAACGATTAGCGACTCTGAGTGAGACATTATAAAATTGGCACTTGATCAATTAAAAATTAAATGCTATTTTGAAAAACTCATTAGATACCGTACCTACCCATTTTTTGGCTGAAGGTAAAATCGATTTTTTTGACTTTCACATCTTTTCTATTGTCCTGTTCCTTCGTTCCTAATTTTCTTATGGCTGAGGAATATTTTTTGTTTTTACTAAAATTTTAATGCTTATTAAAGCTACCTATTTGAAACTTAAAACATACCTACGAATTTTGTTGATACACATAATATCAAATTCAAAGTTCCTAAATTATGAACCAACCACATTACTATCGATACACCACGTACCTTATGCAAATTACATTAGAGTTCGAGTTACCAAAGCTCAACCATGGTAGTCAAATGAAGACACCTCACGTACAGTCATAGTTATGAATGAACTGAATGTTATCATACATCGCATAGCAGGTGGCATTACAAACGACAGTGAAGAAGGCGAACTAGAACCTGTGCAAACAACCTCGGATACTGGAAAGCCGACTTTTGTAGTGAAATTAAATGAACATGATTCTTTTAACGATAAGATTGTTTGTAACGTCAAGAATGGGAATTTTAAAAATGAAAAGCTACGTGAAAATAACAATCACGTTTCTTATGACATTTGTAAGACTGAATTCAAAGAATTAACTTTCTGCCAAGCTGAGTTTAACGTTCAACTATGTGAATTTATTGACAGAAATGTACAGACTTAAGTTTTCAGTAAATACGAGTACAACTATCTCATAATAGAATTAAAATAAAACTGAAGACTTTTTTTGATATCTTAATTAAACAAGCAAATATTGTAATTTCTGAATACTTAAAAGATGAATTGTGCGACCAATAATGAACTCAAACAGAAACTGAACCTAAGATATCATTCAACATTAAAATTGCTATGAGGAATAAAATCTACTTATGCCTTGCAAAGGGATAAAAATTTAAAATTTAAAAATGCTTAAATTAAATTAAAAAGGTCGGAAGTAAAACAGATTTTTTTTATGTAAGCTTTTGTGTGATAAAGTGAAATTAATCTGCCCTAAGTGCAAAAGAAAATCTTCTACACTGGTGCTTTAGTGACAATTCGACGGTAGAAACTAAGATTTCAGTAAAAATAGAAAAAAATGTTCAAGTGAACTTTTGTTGGATACAGTCAATAAAGTTGCTAGAACGGTGATCTCGCACCGGAAAGCACGTTGGAAGACCCATCAAACGTGTCGCAGGGAGCAGCAGGATTTAGGCGATGAAAGACTGAGGCGTGTGGAAGTCCCTACAAGAGACCTACGACCAGTTTACGACTATCGGTCGGACAATGATGATGATGATACAGTCAAAGAAATCTACCATATTATGCGGACAGACCAACGCAAAATACCTTATACACAGGTGCTTTAAAAAAAGAATTCGAAGAACGTAGAAATTATCTTGATTGTCATTGACCATCGATTGGAAACTATCTAACTTTCTTGCTCCTTTCACGGCGTATGCAAATGTTTTCTTTAAATAAATTTATCAAATATAATTGTGAGATCCTATTAAGCATTCAGTTGTCGTGTATCCGCAGTGGTGCTGTGCATGTGAATAGCTCGAACAATGGTGACGTTACGGTGGTCGCTTCTGGGAAAGATCCTAAGCATTTTATGGCGTTTACCGATTCAACGATTGAGGTGAGGGCCCACAAATTTGATGCTGTTGACAGGTGATTTTGATGTTGCATTTGTTATGTGACTGTTGGCTTGTGATTGTTATATTGTGATAAGAAGACATCTTGACTTTATGCGTGTAATATTTATTATGTACTTATCATCGAAGTTATGTGCTTTTTAAGCAACTAAATATCACTGAAATGTACCTTAAATGCAGGATTCCTTGCAATATTTTCCTCGTTGCCCATTGTGAATCGTGATATGACACCTTAAAATTGTCTGTGTATTATTTAAGTAAGCTTTGGACTAGAACATATTTCAATTTTAGAAATCGTAAGGTTTACAAAAAAATTTGGACTCTCTAACACAATTGTAATACATATTTACTACTTTAGGTGGAACAGAAATAAGTATAATATTATTTCTGTGGTATGTCTTTACCGATTTAAAACTTCAGGAGAAAACATTTTCAACTGCCAAATTTTAGTTCACGGTATCCAAGATCATCGGTTTCATAAAGACAATAAAATTCAGTTTATCAATGAAAATTTGTCCTTACTGAGATTTCAAAGAAATAAGACTTTTGCGAAAGATGTGATCTCAAGTGAAATTGAAGAAGTGTGATGGAAGATTTACAGAGAGCCGCTGGATTCAGGCGACGCAAAACCGTGGCATGTGGAAGGCCCTACACTGAGAGTTGAGACCTATGTTCAGCAGTGGAAGTGATGATAATGGAAGATTCTAAAAATCGTTCACTGCAACCATAAGTCCTGAAATTACAGGAATGTTCAGACCTACAGAACATAAGTTATATTAGTAGGTAGGTAAGTAAACATTGGTTATAAAAGAAAGAAAGAATAAATGGAAATAAGTATATCTGAGAAATGATGTCCATAACTCGCGAAGTACGCCCATAACTCACAATAATGAACAGACAAGAAGCATCACGTAAATAATTTCCAAAACGAAGGGTCCAAGCATGTCAAAACAAAAAGTAAAATATCCATTTTCCGATTTAAGTATCCATAGAAAATACGATTTCGGATTTCCTATTGTCGACGTTATCATCAGTCTTTAGGGGTCCCGGAAAAAATGGCGGCAGAATTTAATATAACAGCAGCAGGGCTTATGAGGAAGCTATAAGAAAGTTGTGTCTGCTTATTTACCAGGAAGTTTATGTATTTTACGTCCACACACACCGACGCCTAATGTCCATATGTAAACAGCCTTGAGCACATTGGCCCGAGGTACTCGGCCAATGCACGTTAAACGTTGCTCCCGATTATTTTCACAATATCTGATAGTAACAGTTAAACCTAAGATTTGAAATCTCGTAACTCAGGTCATTATGCGGAAGGATCTGGGAAACAACTGCATTATTATCCTCCAACCATTACATGAATAATAATGGAAAAGGGTCACTACCCTCACCAATGAGGAATATGATGCAGAGAGAGACTCGTCTAATGCACTCGGCGAATTTGTACAAAGCCATTTGGCGCACATTTGCCAGCGGTAGCGTTGCCTTGCCGACTTTAGGGTTTTCATACAAAAAATCTTGGCACAATTCGAAGGCACCAGATTTACTCAATAGCCGGCACTTGCCAAACGCTTTGGGCCAATGTGTACATGAGCCTTTAGAAGTTTGGGCCTCATTTGTGTGAGTGTTTGGGGGGTGTGTGAGTATTCCAGCATTAGAATGAAGAGCACGCGCGCGCCTTGCCCGGGACGTGACTAGCATATCTCATTTCTCTTTCCCCCCATCCGTTGTCTCCCTCACACCACCCTCCAGCCATTTTGAATCAACTGTTTCTCAGTTTTCAGATCTTTTCCTCCTTTCCTTTAATTTCGTAATGTTTAATTTCATCTGGATGTAAATTTTTCCATTTTCGCGAGAATAAATTTTTTCGTGAAAATTATTTTGAAATACTTTTTTACAGAAGGAAGTCGAAATCGAGATATATCCAGTTGCATAACAGGTGGTCAAAGCAACGTTAGGGTTACCCTTACATTTTAACCGACAATAAAAGCAAAGTGGGTTACACAGTCTTTTTTTCAAGGTCCATACTCCATTGAAATTTATTACAGAGATAGTTTTCATCTCGAAGACGGACCCGAATTAAGGTTTCGAAGAAGAGGAAACGTATTTAACGAAAATTTGAAAAATTCAATGTTTTTCGCAGTCTATAAAAATTATTATAATAAGCTGTTACTTTAATGACTGGGAAGTATTAGAAGCCATAACAATTTGTAAAGTTTAAAGAATAAGCTTCATTCATAGTTTGACTGTTTCACAGGCGATCTGAGACGCGGACGCGATAGTATCACCAGCGTTAGGCCACTGATCTCAGATAAGGCTCACGTGTGTGTACGTGGGCTTAACGTTGTAGCAGACGTAAGTACATACGGAACCTACCTGTTATGCCTATATTGTCGACTTCTGCCTATACCTATAGTACACGACAGGTTAAAATGGCAATCGGGGAGGGAACGCCCCACACACCCGCATAGCCCCCGCGCTAACCCGGTCTAGGAGAGCGCGGATGACGTGGTGTGCGGGGCGTCCCCCCGCCTCATACCCCGATTGCCATGTCAACCTGTCGCGGACTATAGGTAAATATTATGCCTATTGTCGACATCTGCCTTGTACACAATACACCTCCCTGGCGCAGTGGTGAGCTCTGTGGTCTTATTAGCGGAGGGCCGGCGTTCGATTCCCGGCAGGGGAAATTCGGCATTTAAGGATTTCTAAATTTCCTCTGGTCTGGTCTGGTATTGCAGTCGCGAGCTAACTTGTATCTGAATAAGTATTAGAATAAGAGTTAAGTATTTCGTGAACCGTAAAAGAGTTTTCATAGAATTCGTATTTTCTATTGCCGCTATAGCAATAAATTTTAAAAAACTCAAAATATTACCTTGTACCATGGTACGGGACTCTTCGTGTGGGAGTCCGACTCGATCTTGACCGGTTTTTTTATATACAGTAGAATGTAGGCAATAGTGCCAGTCACCGGTATATTGGGTAAGTAAGTACCTATACTAGTACTATGCCCGTTAATGACCACTTGAATAGTGAAAAGTCTGTAAAGGATGTTCATTGTTATAATAATATGAATTCATATTATTTGAGTTGGTAAAACTGACATAAAAATGCGAAAGAAACACCGTAACGCGACCCTATTAAAAGCCCACCTAATTCATTCATAGTTTGATTGATTAATTGCCCCTATGAATTTTCATTGACTTAATAATAGGTATAAGATACCCACTCAGTAGTAATAGAGTCATTTAATGAAAATAACGCATGAGTTCCTAGAACACGTCGGCCAGTCTAATGAGTATGCATACCGCGAGTTAATAATATTATAATTAAATCTCATTAAATACTCCTGCTAGATATTATAAAATGTGCAAATCTATTAGTAGGTAGTGGCTTGGCAGTAACCAGATAATATATCTAAGCCGGATCGGATCCAAAGGCAGGCTGTTCGACTTGTGGATGATCCCAAACTGACTGGCTCGTTAGAAAGCCATGATGATGGAGCACCGCAGAGACGTTAGCTCTCTATGCGTGTTCTATCGCCTTTATAATGGGGAGTGCTCTGAAGAGCTTTTTGACCTTATTCCACCCTCATTTTTCTACAACCGCACCGCGCGCCACCGCACCGTAAAGAATTTCACCCTCACTAAGTACCTGGGTGTCTGGTGCACTTCGACAGTCCGCTGTGCCAGATCCTTCTTTCCACGCTCGTGCAAACTGTGGAACCAACTCCCATCGGCAGTGTTCCCACTAGATTACAACATGGGGTTATTCAAGGGGCGGACCAAAAAATTCCTAAAAGGCTGGCAACGCATCGGCGGTTCCTCTGGTGCTGCAAATGTTCATGGGCGGCGGTAATCACTTAACATCAGATGACCCGCCTGCTCGTTTGCTCGCTATCTCTATAAAAAAAGCAAAGCTGGAAGTCTTTCTTATTAGCGAAAGGGAAGTATTTTTCAGTTTTTTCACGATGTTTTCAGTCAGTGTAAATAAATTATGGAATTTATTGTAGGATTTTTGTTAGTTAAGTAATAAGTGGTGGTAGCCTAACTGATAGTGTTCGAGGATCGATCCCGGGCACCTATGTGCGATGAAATATCACTTGATTTACCTGTGCAGGAAAACATCGTGAGGAAATCTGCATACCTGAGATGTAACCACCTAATTTTCTCAAAGGTTTATCAAGTCTGCCAATCCGCTAGTTCCAATGCTCGTGCTCAATAGTGAGCCGGCGATGTTGATGATGATGATTGATGATGTGTGATGGAAACAAACCAACGATAAGTATACTTACTTGTGATAATCCTAAATATATAGATACAGTTTCGGATATGTACAGAAACCTCCCGTCCGCCGCCACAGACAACGCGAACCCGTCGAGAGACTGTGGACAAAAGAAAACATAGTTAATAATATAAAATAGACCATAGAACAACGCGGACGAAGTCACGGGGGTAATCTGTTACCCCCGTGACTTCGTCCGCGTGGACTACACAAATTTCAAATCTCTATTTTACCCCCTTAGGGGTTGAATTTTCAAAAATCCTTTCTTAGCGGATGTCTACGTCATAATAGCTCTATATGCATGCCAAATTTCAATCCGATCCGTCCAGTAGTTTGAGCCGTGCGTTGATATATCATTCAATCAGTCAGCTTTTCCTTTTTTATATATAGGACATAGTACACCACCTAGATTGATT
Organism: Maniola hyperantus; assembly: GCF_902806685.2. NCBI lineage: Eukaryota > Metazoa > Arthropoda > Insecta > Lepidoptera > Nymphalidae > Maniola > Maniola hyperantus. The sequence goes on from NC_048556.1 coordinate 3,604,116, forward strand.
AATTTTTATATTTTATTTTAACAGATAGACGCTATAACAGCAAATAACCATGAGCAGTGTTGTATCGAATGCAGAAAATGGGTGGGGGACCTAAATGGAAGAAGACTGTGGAGGGTAACAGAACCCACAAGGGGTCGTAGTAAATTAATATTTAATTTTTTCGACAGAGGTTAAAATTGTATTGGTCCGGCGGAAGTTTCATAAAAGGAGGCATAAGTCCTTACCTAATATTTCTTGTAACAAAATCTGAACTAACTCTAAAAAAATCAAATTCACGCAAAATTGTTCGAAAATCGATTACGCAATCGGAATGACCTCCAAATCGCAGAATCATAGCATGCACGTCCTTATTTTTTTCTCAAAAAACGTACGTACAACTAGTCCCGCAACGTTGCACCGTTAAAAAAATCGAATCAAGGAATCACGTAGCAGCCCGTTCTCGATCTACAATAGAAACCACAGTACCACAGTATTATAATGTACCTAAGATTGCATAAAATTATATTGTTTACGTGAGCGAAATGATAGTATTATAATCGATTTTTTTAGCATTCCGCGCCCGTTAGGCTGAAACGTGTTGTTTTTGTCGAGTCGCCACTAAACCGTTGAAAATCAAAACGCACGAAAAATTGAGCGTTTCATTATAATTTTCTTAAAAATAAAAATAAAAAATAAATAAAATAAAATGTTTTTATTTCGACCAACAAGGATCATATTGGTGTTAGTAATTACACAAAACTTAAACCTAATTGTTAGTAATTATTAATATTAGTGTTAGTAATTACACGAAACTTAAACCTATTTGTTAGTAAAAAATCTATAACTATTTAAATTAGGACAGGATCGATTTACCAGCACGTGAATCATACAACAGTGATTCAAGTACTGGCAGTCGATCCTGTCAGAAAATACCTTCAGGAGGCCATTGGGGCTGGACCGGACTCTACGCAACAGGGATGTGCACCGCTTTCGCATAGTAGTATAAAAACAGTCTACATGCGCCTCGGCGAACATCCCTGACGCGCTGCAGAATCTGGGCAGCCCCATCAGCATCCTGAATGCATTATTATATTGTACACGCAGGGCATTGTACTGCTTTTGCGTGTAATCGATCCACAGGCTGCTCGTGTAGAAGGAGGTGCAATATGCTCTGAAAAGAGTGATTTTGACGGCTACAGAACAACGAGCAAACCTGCGGACGATCATGTTCGCCCTAACAGACAACGCCCTGCGTTCTCTTTCTATATCTAGGTACTTCACTAATATTTTAATGAACGCGAAGCTGTGAATATCGATGTTGAATTACTTGAATTATACCGAGGCTGAAATCGATAAACATTTAAGCGATATAGAAGATATACTTTATGGAGACGTACGAGAAGATTCCTAGGCACAGACCATTTTAGTGATCGGTGCCCGAACACGAACACTTCGTAAGTGCGGCCGTATTTCCTGAAGCGCCATCTAGTATTTTTAATTAGTCGCTACAGGTGCGGTCACAGATCAAGGAGCTAAGCTCATCGCCCACAGCGCGAGGGCCCTAGACCCGATACATAACCAATACTACTAGCCCAAGAAGGCGGGCCTTAGCCAACACACAGCTTATAAAAAAATGTTGCAAGCTATTTATTTACCAGATTATCAAGTAGAATAGCAGCTACATTTCATGTAAATGAAGAGATCGCTATCCGTAAATGAAACAATCAGTAGGTTAGTTAAGTTGGAGTCAGAAAGACTAAGGTTCAAATCCCTCAGACGAGTCAGACGAGTTGAAACGAGTCAGATTTGTGTAGAAGACTTTAGACGAATTTATTTTAAGAGAAGACATACCTACTCGTATATTGCAGTAGGTACCTATCATTTTACTAGCAAAGCTCTATACATTTATGCTCTATGGACTTCACTGATGAGTGATCTTAATCCAGCAGTGAATGTCTACATGTTGAAATAATTATAGTCAAGTAAAAAAATTTGCTGGCATAGAGAGTTAGCTATAAAGTATAAACTCATTAATAAATTAATATAGATAGTTGACCGTAACGGTTGTACAGATTTTCAATAATCTTATCGCCCATTCTCTCGCTTATGCCAATCAGTCATAACAATAGATAAATTGATTAAAACAACGAAATTTCACCATCAAACAACAACAAGATTAACCATTTCATCTATTATTTTTCTAAAGTTGCATTACTTTGAACACAATTACGGAACCCGAATTTCGAAGCCGTTCGCACTTGACCGCGATTTTTAAGCAATCCTTTAACAAAATAGGTAGCTAGTATAAGTATTCAATTAATTTTGGTTATGAAATTTTTAGTGAAACCGACAAAATTATTAAATTTTGATGTCGAAAGTTATATGTTTAGACATAAGCGTGCGGTCGGCTTTTGTTGAAAAAGTTATTGTAAGTACTTATATTATGTTTATAAAAAGCATGAAGTTAGCCAATTGTGTAACAAAGTCAAGTTCGATTGTGTTTTGGGACGTTATCAGTGGTGATGAAAATAATAAACTAAGAGCTGGTCACCAATTTCTACAGTGCTTTATTCAAATAAAAGCAGGAACAAGAGTTTACTTAATCGACTTGCAAAAGAGAGGAGGTTCCTCAAGGCTCGTATTTATAAAAATTAAATTGCAGGAATTTTCCAGGGTCCGTCCCTTAAAAGCATCATAGATACATCAAAGGAACAATCATGTACCTATTAGGCATTGTTCCAATTGATAATAAATCAAAGATGTTATTTTTCACTGACTTCCAAATAAAAGGTTCTTAATTCGGTGCATTTTATTATTTTATTTTTCTATGCCAACTTAACAAACTTGTAAACAAGTTGTCTTGTCATGCACACTGAAAGCTATAATAATAATATCTATATCTACACCGTCAAGTTTACTGGATGCCGATATATGAAGCCTCATGTCCGCTGCAAACTTGACGGTAAACTTGATTGTGTATGGCCAACCTCATTCATAACATAATTTTATTAGCATCTAAAAACACACAACTCAACCTTATTACAGCGTCTTCGCCAATTCGCTCGTGCTCGTCTTACGAAGACGAGGTCCACGATTTCTATCGTCACCTGGCCGTGGACTCCCGTCACGGCCTCGGGGCGTACGGACTAACCAATAGTTCAACAAATCCACCCATCCCAACGTCATCATAAGCCGTAGTCCGAGTCACAGGAGGCACCCTTAGGAGGACGTTGCCCCCCGACCTCTCAAATTATTTTTTCGAGTCCTATTAGGGCTCACCCCCAGGCGGAGCTTCAGGCTCGCAACCACTCCCGGTGACGCTGTAGCGGCCAGTAGGGCCTAGTAGGTCAGTCCGACAACATTGAAGTTTAAAAACTAAATGTACAGGTCCCGGCAAACAACTTGAGCATGCAGCAGCGTAGTAGGAGAAAGTTGGCGAATCCGGGAAGCGAAAGTCGACGTATCAACCAATCGCGTGCACTCGCGCCGACTGATCAACCAATCGCGTGCACCCGCCATTCGCCAGCCAATCACATCAATGCTCAAGTTGTTGGCCGGGTAATATATACAAGCTACATCTGCTCTTGGACTATAACAAGATTGATGAAAAAACTAACGGAACCAAATTTCCGAGACGATTGATATCAGCTGTGAAGTTAAAGTGTCAATCACATTACTACCATTAGTTGACCTTCAATTTTTTATTCAGTTCAATTGTAGGTACTAGAGATGCTTATCTAGTTCAATACTTTCTCTATACGTACCTACTCTGTGACACACTGTATAGGCTCTATTTTTTGTGGTAGGTAGGAACTACTCTATGAACTTTCAATTTGTTCTAAGCCGGTTTAGATATTATTGTTTTTTACTATGTCATTCATACTCAAAACAGGTTTTCGTAAAGCAGTAGGCTTCTAATTCGTGGTTTTCTTTTTATATATAAAATACATAGATCTTGCGTAGATAATAATGTAATCTCACCTGGAGGATGTGTGTGCCCTGGTGCTGCTCGAACAGCTCCATCGCAAGACTAGCAGCCGTCCGCCTGCTTTGTGCACCTGCAACAATCACAGTAACACTGTTAGCATATAGCATATCTAAAATATAAGTAGGTATGTATAATTGGGCCGATTTTCTTGTACACAATCTCTTAACTAAACTGAATTGACATGTCTAAATCTAGTGCTATCCTTTTCCACAAGCAACATTATAAAAGGAATAGATTAAGTGCTATTTTAGAAGCTGTGATGGCCTAGTGGTTAGGACATCCGCCTCCTAGTCGGAGGTCGGGAGTTCGATCCCGGGCACGCACCTCTAACTTTTTCTGAGTTATGTGCGTTTTAAGTAATTAAATGGAAAACATCGTGAGGAAACCTGCATGCCTGAGAGTTGTCCATAATGTTCTCAAAGGTGTGTGAAGTCTACCAATCCGCACATGGCCAGCGTGGTAGACTATGGCCAAAACCCTTCTCACTCTGAGAGGAGACCCGTGCTCTGTAGTGAGCCGGCGATGGGTTGATCATGATGATGATGAAGTACATGAAAGCATATATGTATAAACAAAAAGAAGCTCTCCTCACAAGCGGCGCGCGATAGCATCGGTGTCGGGTTACAAGTTACTACAACTTTTCTTTGACAGGAACTTTATGAGTCCCTTTGTTTTACCTACTGAGTAATGAATATTATAACCTCTAATATTATTGCATTACTAGCTTATGCTCGCGACTTCGTCCGCGTGGACTACACAAATTTCAAACCCCTATTTCACCCCCTTAGGAGTTGAATTTTCAAAAATCCTTTCTTAGCGGATGCTTACGTCATAATAGCTATCTGCATGCCAAATTTCAGCCCGATCCGTCCAGTAGTTTGCGTTGATAGATCAGTCAGTCAGTCAGTCAGTCAGTCAGTCAGTCAGTCAGTCACCTTTTCCTTTTATATATTTAGATTATAGTTTGTCTGTTTATTTGTTTGTGTATCGCATCCCGCGAAAAATGCTTACGTTAGATTTTTTCATTTCATAAGTAGGACTAGGTACATATTATAGACTCGCTTTTGGCTGCAATCAAGTATTAGAATGGAATACGATATAACAATTTTGACGACCTCCCTGGCGCAGTGGTAAGCACTCTGGTCTTATTATATCTGGAGGTCCCAGCTTCGATTCCCGGCAGGGGTTTGGAATTTTATAATTTCTCAATTTCTGGTCTGGTCGGAGGCTTTGGCCTTGGCTAATTATCACCCTACCGGCAAAGCCGTGCCACCAAGGGATTTAGCGTTCCGGTACAATGCCGTATAGAAACCAAAAGGGTATGAGTTTAATACAAACTGCTATACCCCTTTCAGATTAGCCCGCTTCCATCTTAGACGGCATCATCACTTACCACCAGGTGTGATTGCAGTCATGGGCCAACTTGTACCTGGATCAAAAAAAAAAGCCTAACGACGCTTGGCAGACGTCTTCTAGTAGTTAAGTTCATACATCTACCTGCTACCGTGGTAATGCGTGGTGATACCATCGGTGTCAAGTTACTTGGCGGTGCTTTATGTGTCCCTTCCTTTCTATTCACTGACAACGATGTATTTTTAAGCCATTTCAAGTAAGAAAAGGGAAATATCCATAAGTACTTTTTAATTTAAATGCGGAAGTACTTCGCGCGCGTCACTTTGCAATTGTGCATTGTAAGGTCTACATCTCCTGAGGATGCTCCAGTGTCGGGGCGAAACGTGCGTCGAGTGTGTTTGGGATTTGTGTGGTGCTGCGTGGTGGTGGTGCGTATTGCTTGCCTGGTGGCTGCTTCTTCCTGCATCTTTAGCAGTGGGAGGGCGGGCGGTGCATTTCACATGCTGCATGTTGCACCTTACAGATTCGACCTGTTTCAGCGGATTACAGCAAATTAAGCTTTTGGTTCATTGCGGAAGTATCTGTCTGCTGGGTATGTTTTCATTTAACCGATTGATATAGAGAGATAGCTTGAATCCCAAAGACGGACAATGGACATACGGACAGACAAGCACGACTTATAAACACCGTCATGAGTCTATAAGGGTGAAATCTAGGTATATAGAGCGCACTCTGACTTTGCTTAGACATAAGTCAGAGTAAAAACAAGACAGATGTAGATACATATAGATCTGTCTCGTTTTAACTCAAAATTAAGTCAGTTTGAGCAAAGTCAAAGTGTGCCCTATAGATCTCAGACCCGCCCCGGCTTTGCACGGGTAGCTCATGACGACCATGTCTCGCATCCTTATACTTACCTACCTATGTCATTATTCATTAGCAACACGCACTGTTCGAAGACTTTCATCTTCATAGTTAGTAATGAGGAATGGTAAAGGCCGTTTCAGTTCGAAAGTCTGTCTTCCATACAACGACTTGGTTCTAAGTTGCTTAACCATCGGAATCGACATGCAGTTTTCCACGTTCACAACATTGAAAGTGACTCCAACGACACGCAAGGACACGCCGTGCGTGGTTCGTGACCGGCGGAACGGACACACGGACAGACAAGCACGACCCGCGCAATATTACGATACTTAGCTCAATGGCCGTCACGAGTCTACGAGTGGGTATGACCGAGGAGTGAGGGCGGTATATCACATTGTTTTAGAACAGGGTATTTGTCACGTCACCCAAATATGGCCTTATACCCAAATATGGGATCCTTATCTGCACAGAATACCTACTCACATAACAAATTAAATTTGTAACTTTTGTAAATTAATAATTACTAACTACCTAACACAACATACCTACAACAGGCAAACCTTACACATATAAACCACATAGGTACTTAATTTTTATACTAACATAATTATACTAACAAAACTAACATAAGATTTAAGCGAAAAAGTTATACAAATAAATAATACTAACTGATGCCCGCGACTTCGTACGCGTGGATTAAGGTTTTTAAAAATCCTGTGGGAACTCTTAAACTTTCCGGGATAAAAAGTAGCCTATGTCCTTCCCCGGGTTGCAAGCTACATCTGTACCAAACTTCGTCATCGGTTGAACGGTTGAGCCGTGAAAAGCTAGCAGACTGACAGACAGACAGACAGACAGACATACTTTTACATTTATAATATTAGTATGGATTAAATACGAGTAGTTATAAGAAAATATTGTATATAAAGATAAGGAAGTAAATAAAGGTTTAATTAATTAATTTGTCACGTCACACGTGTGTGTTATCGTTTTTTACCTAAACTTCTGCACCCCGCAGCGAGGTGATTCGCTAACTCGGTGGCTATCATTCAGTGTCTAACACTATAATAATAAATATTTTTTATTCAAGTAAACTTTCACAAGTACTTTCGAATCGTCGGATGCATCTACCACTGGTTCGGAATGCCTTTCTTACCGAGAAGAACCAGCAAGAAACTATGTTGCTCTTTTCAAATAATATTTGATATAGGAATATGCCATGTATAAAAAAGTATTTGCAGTCCTGTGCGTTGCTGGAACGAGCTGCAGGTCAAATCCACGCTCTTTTATCATTTAGATATTATAATCATCAATTGCGTAATATGCTTTTTTTAGGAGCATACTTTTAATAGAGTTAAAATATAAACTTGTGTAAAGGTAAGTCCAAAATAGTTTGCGGGATTTTATTATAAAAGGTATTGTGCCTAAAGGTATAAGCCTATTGTGTTGATCACCAATTTTCTTGTAAGGAATACGTATAATATTATAGTGAAGTGTGCGTAAAACACTGTTGTCCGTATGAAATACAAAATGCATATTGTTTAAACAACGCTGTCACAAGAAGCCAACCGTAACTCCGCTGCAAAACAAAACATAACAACTTTTGCTCTATGACTTTACCGAGCTGTGGAGACTGCATGGTTTGCCATTTTTGCGGAAACTCCTCATTATTATTTCTTGAACACAGCCTTTGAATAGATATATTATTGTTACTAGATTGTGCGATTAAGGTAGGTACTAAAAATGCCGTGAGAACGCTTTGATTTTCCGGTATAAAACCTAACCTAGGACCTATGCCATTTTCCAGGTCTAACTACGTACATCCAAACAAAAATGCGGCTATCTGTTGCTCCGTTGCAGCGTCATTGAAGGACAAATCAACAAACAAACACACTTTCACATTTATTATACTAAAATAGTAAGTAAGATTTACCTAATATGTAAAATGAAAAAAGGTAGATATATCTAGATGGGTAGGTAGGTACTTACCTATTTCAGTATGTAACCAGTGTTTTTTCACGAAGCTTGTGAATAGTGCTCAATTAAATTTCAAGTAAACCTTCCTATAATATAAGAGTGCATTATTTTAGACACCTTAAAGTTCAATTCTAGAAAAAGCTTATAAAACTGAAAACAACCTGTATTTTTTCTAATCTAATAAAAGCACTTGAAATATAGAAAAATGCTATCAATAAGGGCTAAAGATTAAACAGACATAATATAAAGGATGTGACTATACAGTAAGTATAGACATTCCATCAACCATTTAAGGTTCAATCCTTAATAGGACTATCCATAACAATAAGAAAGAGGTCTGCCCTACAAAGCCGCAAGTCGGCAATATCAAAGCCGAGAAACCTCTGCTTTGTTGAATTAAATCGTAATAAAGCACACGCTCGGCCTATCGCGACATCGCGTGGGTTAAAGGTCTGGACAAACAGAGCGCGATGAATACGTAGTACGACGGAAACTTGTCTAACACGGGACTAGGCAAGGAATTGACACCACTAGATTTGAAACACGGAGAAGATCACAACCAGGGCTATAGAAAAGACAAGGTCTTGGCCTTTTAAGCAAAAGTTTATATTAATCCAGATATCATTCTGTGAGTGGTTTACCTTTAACCTTACCAGATCCAAAAGTCCTCCTCCTCTTCCTGATAAAATCTCTCGCCTGCACTCGTGCGATCGCTCGGTTTAAAAAAACAATAGTTGCTGAATTATAAATAACCAAGAGCTGTACCAAAACAAAATTTCCTCCAATGAAAAATATAATCACTTGTTTTATTTACTTCTAAGATTTGAGATTACGCTTAAGGTTAACTAGAAAAGTTAGTGGGTGTTACACTAGATCCTCTGCTGCCGCGTCGCGTCTCTGCCCTCACCACAGATTACTTAACCGCATCTTTCAAGTGCAGAAGGATTACTCGTCAACACATCTAAATAAATATCGATACGTCATGTTACGATACAATAAAGTGTAATTCAGATCACACAGCGATGCAGCCTGAAATTGAATAAATCCCTCTCTTTCTACTGTCTTCACTTAAGTCTCTCTCACTCATCCATATATCCATACTAATATTATAAATGTGAAAGTATGTCTATCTGTCTGTCTGTCTAATAGCTTTTCTCGGCCCACCCGTTCAACCGATTTTCACGAAATTTGGTACAGATATAGCTTGCATCCCGGGAAAGGACATAGACTACTTTTTATCCCGGAAAATCAAAGAGTTCCCACGGGATTTTTAAAAATCTAATTCCACGCGGACGGTGTCGCTTGCATCATCTAGTAAAGTAATAAAGTGTAATTCAGACCGCACAGCGCTGCAGCCTGAAATTGAATATATCCCTCTCTTTTTACTGTCTTCTCTTAAGTCTCTCTGTCTCTCTCTCTCATAAGAGATAAGAGTTACGTGAGATGTGGTGTACCGCGTTAGGTATATTTTTTGGGACATATGACCAAAAAGGCCTGCCCTTACGCGTTTTGTTTTCCCAGGTATTAAATCCTACCTTAAGACCTATCGCGACATCGCACGGGTTAAATATAGTCGCGGCCCAAATGTAGCCATGTGAACTTTTGTTTTTATCAGTGTAAAATTTCAGGGTAGATTGGGTCACCCGATTGTATTTCGCTTTTTTGATGTCTAAACGATTTATATTGTTGATATACTGAACAAAGGTAAGTGATATTAGAACCTTGGTTTAGAGCTGTTCCGTAATGTTGTCGAAACTGTCTCAAGGTTTCTCTTCTATAAGTATTTCTTGTACTCTGTATGTTCTTGGTTTCTGATATAAGTTCATGTAGTTCAGTTTTTATTTGCCCCATATTAATTACTAGCTTATGCTCGCGACTTCGTCCACGTGGACTACACAAATTTCAAACCACTATTTCACCCCCTTAGGGGTTGAATTTTCAAAAATCCTTTCTTAGCGGACGCTGATGCGGATAGCCTATGTCACTACCCAGTCGTAACTACACAGATCTGTTGCGGCATGATTGAAGGACAAACCAGCAAACAAACATACTTTCGTATAATATCATAAATACCTACTTAGTGATTGTGAATTTGAGTTTGATTTATGGGTCATTTTTCCATAGTTTTGGTGGTTTTATGAAAGATCTTGAAATATCACAATATCTAAAATCCATAAGTTGGCAAATACTCTGAATGCGAAATGTCTAGATGTAATAAGTACAACAATTTATACAGCTCTATATCGTCCCCAAGCAAGAACAAATTTTTATTAAGGCCGCTAAGACTCGGCATAATTTCCTCATTACGCCCACCCAGTGTGGTATTACTCTTAAGTCTGATACAGGTCTCATAATGGCTGTAATTTCCGAAGCATTACAGTTACAAGTTAATAATGTTGTAATAATCCGTCTTGTATAAGAAACTGGTTGACGCCTGCGACTTCGTTCGCGTGGATTTAGGTTTTTAAAATCCCGTGGGAATTCTTTAATTCACCGGCATAAAAATTAGCATACACTCTCCAGGTCTTTAACTAAACCCATTAATAAATCACGTCGATCCGTTGCTCCATTGCGACGTAATTGAAGGACAAACCAATAAACCAATAAACACAACACAAGTGTGTTTGTTGGTTTATTGGTTATGCGGAAGTCCGCATTTATAATATTATGGATAGTGAAATATGGGCATTGATCTCAGCGGCGTGCACAGGGTTTTAATCTAGGGTAGGCATTAGTTAGGTAGGCCTGTTTACTGGCAGGTCATAATGAAAAATATGCATTGAGCTATTACAACTGGGGTAAGCAGTGCATTTATGCCTCTATGACCTGCACGCCACTGATTATTTGATCTACGAGTATGTGCCAATGATCTAAGAACATAATTATTACTCGTAAGTAGCTAGCAAAATTCGTACAATACTTCGTCCGCGTGGACTACACAAATTTCTAACCCCTATTTTACTCTTTTAGGGGTTGAATTTTCAAAAATCCTTTCTTAGCGATGTCTACGTCATAATAGCATCTGCGTACCAAATTTTAGCCCGATCCGTCCCGTAGTTTGAGCTGTGCGTTGATGCATTGGTAAAGTTTTTGACGACCTCCCTGGCGCAGTTGTAAGCACTGTGGTCTTATTAGTGGGAGGTCCCAGGTTCGATTCATGGCAGGGGTTTGGAATTTTATAATTTCTAAATTTCTGGTCTGGTCTGGTGGGAGGCTTCGGCCGTGGCTAGTAACCACCCTACCGGCAAAGCCGTACCGCCAAGCGATGTAGCGTTCCGATATGATGTCGGGTAGAAACCAAACGGGCATGGGTTTAATAAAAACTGCCATACCCCTTCAGGTTAGAACGCTCCATTTTAGACTGCATCATCACTTACCACCAGGTGAGATTGCAGTCAAGGGCTAACTTTTATCTGAATAAAAAAAAGGTAAAAACGAGAGTGAGATAGGCTCCTTTTCATGTCGGAAAATCGGGATTTTCAGTACTTGACATCAAAAGGTCAACTTAACTAACATTTTCACAGTCGAATAACGTTGGCCAATCAATCAATAGAGTTTAAGAGTAGGTTCGACCACAAAGGGCGTAATTCTTCATTAGATGCCGGTTCCGGTCAAGTGGCGCCCCCAGGGGTTGGTAATCAACGCGAGACTTGTATTATTTTTGAGGGGAAGTTTGTCTTTCGGGCATTTCTTTGAACGAATTCCCTAGTTCCTGGACTTTTGCGGTTTTTCTGCGGAAGTTTTTATATAGAAACCTAGTTGTGATGATTGATTTTTTTTAAAGCAATGGTTTCTGTTTGCATTATACCTATCTACCGCTATTACTTAATGGAATTGATGTTATGTACCTACTTATAAAATTTGAAAAAATTTGCTTATAAAATTAATTTTCTTCTTACGAAAGAAGTACCTACACACCTACTTATAATTTTTTTTAACATGTGAAAAAATTGACCATTGACCTATACATGTATTACTTCGTATGGACAGGGCCATTGAACAAACAAAATGGCAACCTCAGTGACATCTGAATTTCAAACGGGTCGTTCATAAGGTATCTAAGAGGTGGCGCTGATTTATTTGGTGCCAAAACCGTGAAAATTTTGTTTGCTTGGGCATATCTTGTCATTTGGGTATATCGATGATAAATAAGTATCTATAGCTTATCTATCTTATGTTAAACAAAACTATCTTCCAGTTCGCCGCCCCCCGGTTTATTAGGCGTTGAGTTGTTATTTAATTTCGCCCTGTGAAAACACCCCCGGTCAATGTTAGCACTGTCCGCACACGTCGAAATGGACAAATACCGCTAAATTATTACCTTTTCTGTCTAAACATTGGTGCTTTCGCTATTTTCCGAGTGTTATTGTTCAGAGGGCCTATAGCGAAACTTTTCGAGTTATGTACGAAGTTATTGACGGACGGACGCATAATATACCCACGGACTTGGAGTGCCTTTTGATGGTGGGAGGCTTCGGCCGCGGCAAGTTACCACCCTATCAGCAAAGCCGTACCGCCAAGCGATTTAGCGTTCCGGTGCGATGCCGCGTAAAAACCGATCAGGGGTATGTGTTTAATTAAAATGCAATACCCCTTCCAAGTTAGCTCGCTTCCATCTTAGACTGCATCATCACTTACCACCAGGTGAGTTGAGAACAACACCGAATGTTATACCTATGTGCCCACGATCGAGCTCCCGACCTCTCGGAAAGAAGGCGGTCTTCGCACTAGGTATGCTATCACCGCTTTTTACTTTTAAAATCATTGTGGCTCAATGCATCCGTGTAATACCATATCCATACCGATCCCAATTCCCCACAAACTGAGTGCGAAATACCGAAAAATCAGGACAGCATAATGAATTGTAACTAGCCAATTACATGGGCGAATAACCCTTCACCCGGGCCGGGGCCCAAGCGACCCCGGTCGATACCAAAATAAAAATGCCTACAAAGTACGGAAAATGTTGTTCATTCGCAACACGTACTGTCAATATAGAATGGCGATGATTGTGATGCACCGGCCGAAGGGACAAAAATGGCGTTTCGGCTGCGGGATTGATAATAAACGGAAGCTATGGATAGTTTTGTGTTGACTATAATATTATACAGAACCATATAAATGCTTGCTGTTTTATTCTTAACTAGAGGATGCCCGCGACTTCATCCGGGCTAAAATTTTCAAAAATACTGATAGGTAGGTGATAGGAACACGTGTTTCTTTGTTTTTAACCGAAAGCTCATTAACACAGACAGTTTATCCCGGAAAAGCAAGAGTTCCCACGGGATTTTTAAAAACCGAAAACCACGCGGACGAAGTCGCGGACGTCATCTAGTATCTAATTATGAAACGTAGACTCCTAATGAAGCAATAGGTTAGTAGGTACCTATAGTACCTTTACATCTTGAATGAACTGTACTTATTAAGAGTAGAGAGTTAATCAAAGATGGATCGCGAAGGGTTAACTTATTAAGACCAAGGTATTCATGAGTGTATTAAGAGATAAAAGGGTTTCGTTAGGCTTATCATGAAAGTAATCAAGAGTTTATTTGTGGAATCTTCCTTATTATTTTGGATTTTTGTATTAATTGTTCTTAAACTTGGCTAGGTTAGGTTAGACTTAACCAGCTTTAAATGGCCAAAGGCAAATGACCTGAGCGCCTGAGCTGTTCTAACAACCAAAGCGTCTAAAAGGAAGCTTCTACTAAGTATCTACCAAATCTGCTACTATCACCACCTCAACCCATTGAATGAATGAATGAATGAATGAATGAATGAATGAATGAATTATTTATTATTGCAGGTCTTCTTTCAAGATGAAAGGGATTTAGGCCATAGTATACCACGCTGCTAAGGGCGGATTGGCAGACTTCGCACACCTTTGAGAACATTATGGAGAACTCTCAGGCATACAGGTTTCCTCACGAAGTTTCAAATGCATAAATTGTTCGTTCGAACGCCCAATCCGTTCATAGCATGTCAACTCTCGATGGAGGACTAGGCTGCTAAAGCCGCTTCAGCTGCTTAAAAAAACAGACTCAAACTACAAAATACTACGCCTAGCCAGATTCTTCCTATATCAATGCATATGGTTAAGAAAAAATTACTCGAAAATACGACGAAACGCATCGAGCAAAGGTAGGTACGTAGTGCCCCGTCCTTTAGTTAGGCTCGTCTTGGTGGTGGTCCGATTAAAATAGCAAAATTGATTTGAAATTTGATGTTTGTCAGTAATGTCAATATTAAAAAAGGCAATTAGTCACATACCTATTTGCTTGAATATTCCTTTAAAGTCCAAGAAAAATTAACATTTCTTAGAATCCCAAACAAAAGCTTTGGCCGACAAGAAAAATGGTGAAAATCCAATATTTCGCGTTTGAGCCGGTGTCGTGGCGCGTTTTCCCTTATTTATTGTTATTTTTCTATTTCGCCGGCAGATGTGCCGTACCATGATTTACGGACGCCCTGGTATTAGGATTTAGGAGCGAAAATTATAACCGGCAGGTCAACTTAGGTTTACCCTAAGGTTAAACAGTTTTGTTTATAATAATATTATGCCTTAGATGTCTTGGAAATGGATTTTTTATGAATCAGGATGAATAGGTACTTATTTTAATATTTCGGGATGGTTTTTGATTATGAGCACTTCCTTGGAATATAATTTTCAGTTTAGTTTCAGTTTTTAATTTAAATACGAAATCTGTCTATAGACAGACGAATATATTTGTCAAAATTTTTAACGATTATTTTAATTTATTTGACGATTAAAAATTGACCCTTAAATAATAAGCCTAAGGGTCTGTTTCACAATCGCCAGATATACTTTATCTATCGGATAAATATGACACTGACGGATTTTCAATACAAAAACTGTCATAACGTCAAATTTATTCGTTAGATAAAGCTTATCTGGAGGTTGTGAAACAGGCCCTAATACTAATTTAAAGTTAGTAACTAGGTAAGTAAGTACTTAGAGTGAAACCCACCATTGGTAAAGTAAGTACCTAGACTAGAAACTTACATTTTAACAATTTTTTTTAAGATAGCGAGCAAACGAGCAGGCGAGTCCCCTCATGTTAAGTGATTATCGCCGCCCATGAACATTTGCAGCACCAGAGGATTTCTTATAAGAAACCAATGTCGTTACGTATGTATGTCTATAACCAGTCTAAGCTATTAAAATTGAGATTCAGCTCATAAGCTCGGTAGGAACGGCATTCCGAACCAGTGGCAAATTAAACTATCTGGCGATTCAAAAGCACCTGTAAAAGTTTACTTGAATAAAAATATATTCTATTCCATTCTATTCTATTATATTCTAAAAAGTCATGTGAAGAGGCCAAACCAAAAATCAGACAGAAAGGTAAGTATAAGGCAATTAGAAAAATTAAATATTCACTTCTTTGAAAGGAATTTAAAGACATAATAAAAAATTAAAAAAACATACAGTCGAATTGAGAAGCCGCTTTTTTGAAGCCGGTTAAAAATTGGACGAGCTCTATTAATCGATAGTGAAATCACAAAACTTAAGAAAGTTTTTACATTAGTTACCTACGTAATTCTAAAGGCGAGAAAAATAAAAAAACTTCGTATTTGTAGATCATAATCCAAATTCTTTAAGAAAAAGCGATATTTAGAGGAAACAAAAAGTCAAAAATCCCGGTAACACACAACACATCCTCGTCGCGAACCCTATTGGCTATAAATCAAAGGTGCTACCGCGCGGCAATATGGGGAACAGAACATGTGTTTACCACCCAGTTAATTTGTCGAATTTATCTGCTTGCCTCTCCGATATTGTATTGAGAAATATTGCCTTTTCTTGAGTAATGTTTCGACTCTACAATTTCTCTTATTTTCTTATGTCTGAAGATGGAAAAATTCCTTTTGTTGTATTACTGGGCTACTAGTTTATGCCTGCGACTTCGTCCGAGTGGACTACACAGATTGCAAACCCCTATTTTATCCCATTAGGGGTTGATGTTCAAAAAACCTTTCTTAGCGGATGTCAACGTTATAAAAGTCGGGCAGATTTTTCTTTTATATCTAATCTTTATAATCTAGATTACCGACTATGTCTGATGTACCTACCTATCTACTTAATATCACTTAGGTATTATCATTTTTGATAGGTACCTAACTTAAGTATTTTGTACCTAAACGCTATCTGTACCCTATCGTCTGAACCTGCACGCCAATCATACAATTACCCGCATTTTATAAAGTACCGGCTAATTTGACATCCGCTGACATTTGCGTTAATAATGTTATAACTCAACGTCCGACCATATTAGGGCATTTACAAACGATAGCAATCATTTTTATTTGCAAGAGTATGGACATGTTATTTTATCTGCAGTTCATTTTTTGTAAGAATAATTTCTGCTTGTAAATTTTTATAGTAATTCTGCTCGTAATCTTTATTTAAAAAATTGCTAACTTGAATTAAAAAAATTATACTGAATAGTTTAAATAGAACTTTTGTATCTTTAGATAAGGATTTTTTTAACGTATCTATAACTCAATGACGTGCGCAAGTTTGTCTGTATGGAATTCAGGTTTTGTTATAAGTAAATCTCGTAGGAACTCGTTAATTTGCCAAAATAAAAAGTAGTAGGTATAGTCTGTTTTCTGGACGCGAGCTATCTGTGTACTTTTAAATTTTGATAAAAGAAATCTAATTAATTCATCTTATGCATAAAGTACAAACTTAAAATGAGTGGTAAGTAGTAGTAATTAAATACTAAATAATTACTTAAAATGAGCTTTTGCACCCACATGGCACAAAATGAAAAGCTGACAACAAGACGAATGAGACACACATCCGCATTTATAATAGGTTTTAGCATGGCTATATTTCGAGTATAGAGTAATTACCAAAATCGAAGCAGATAGTGACTAATATAGGGGTTTTTTATTCTAGCATAGGTACTTACGTTACAAAAGACTAGCCAAGTATCCTTTAATTATAATTTATGTTCTAAATTAAATCAGTAACTGAAGCCAATAAAGGTAAAAAAGTCACTACTAGCTACAACCTAAGAATTACAATTGAAACTAAAGCAGGATACGTGATTAAAATAAACACGCAATCATAAAAATATAACCAGCCGCTCAGGCGTCTTTATAACATCATTTTGTCCAATCATGGTGTTGATTATAACGGGCACCTCTATCGTAATGGTCTTTTTACTACAGAGTTATGCGGTAAATGCGTTATAGAACATAATCTCACCTTTCAATAAACGCACAGCGCATAAAATAATTTTATACGTTCACACGACAGTTTAAATTTATTGCAAGAGTACCTACATCTACAAGCAAACTTGTTTAGCTCAATATTTCTTATAAGAACAAAGTCTAGAAATGTGGTCTGATTTATTTGAATTAATTGCATTGCATAATTCTATATTCAGAAGTAAGTAGGTACTATTTTACAAGGGTTATTGTTTCCAAAGTTATCGAAGAAACGATAAATTCCTGAAGATGCCTTATTGCTTAATAAATAATTTGGCAGCTCTACATTCGTGTCATGAAGAGATATGCGTAGGATTTTCAGAAGTACTATTTTTAAGGGTCATTGTTTCCATTATTATCGAAGGTGACGATAAATTCTTAAAATATTCACTTCTGAAAAATGCTTATTCTTTAATGGGTCAAAAAGACAACAGAAGAGATAATAACATTCTATATCTTTCTGAACTGAAACAAAAAGGCAATGAGAGTGTTTGAAAACGCTACATTTATTTCAAAATGCCACACAGTGATAACCAATTAAACGGGCCAGACAAAATCGTCAAGTGAACCCCCAATGATTTGAATAACCAAGTCACGTTCGCCAAATAAGCAACACTAACAAGCGGTATATCGTTTGCACTGATTGTTAATTGATTAGATTAAAAATTTTGGCCCAATTCTCGGCGTATTGTCACAAGGGGGTACCAGAATAATTAGACATTTAAGCGGTGTCTTTTACAATTTGGATGTTGACAGATGCGTTTGAGGTGATCTTGTTATATTCTTTGAAAAAACTTGTAAGCCTGTTCAATTCTTGATTTTACTCATTTTTTTTTCTTTTAAATACGTGTTGCTATTTATATTTTGCCAATGAATAGTACCTTAAAAAATATTTTAGGTTGTTACATTTACCGTTACGATTATCCTAAGACTAATCCAAGGTTGAGCTAACTGAATCGATAGTTTTTAACTGATTATCATTATATTATTATAATATATTTTGTAAGTTTGTAAGATTTATTTTTATTACTCCTTCAAAACAAATTCAAATCAGCAATTTTTTTCAAGTTCTGTGAGAACTCTTTGATTTTCCGGGATAAAAAGTAGCCTAAGTCCTATGTGAGCTAACTTTGTAGCAAATTTCATCAAAATCGGTTAAACTGTTGAGCCGTGAAAAACTAGCAGACAGACAGACACACTTTCGCATTTATAATATTATTAAGTAAGTAATTGAAGTACGTGGAATATGGATTAGATTACGCGGAAATGAATTATACCTATTTACCTACTTATCATAATTTATTTATTTGCTCTTACATCGCAATATAAATTTGTTTATAAAATGCTCATTTGCAACTTTAATATATCTATTTAGGTATTTAATAGTGTAATAAAAGCCTCATAAAATAGATGAGGAATTGCAATCCGATAGGTACAAATTGTGGCATAATTTGAATAAAACACTGTAACAATACAAAGTATACCTACTTGATTTATTACAGAGTGCATATAAATCTCGCAGGTGACATTTACTTACAAATCGAAGTACTTTTTCAAAGTACCCCACTTTATAGCCTACGTGAGCATATTGTAAACTGTATAGCGTATAGCCCCCAAAAACATTTTGCTACACAATTTTGACACCCCTAAATGGCTATGTTTTATTGTCGAATATTTTTATTTTAATACCGCTATAGACTATAGGTGGGTTTGAAAATTGAGTTAAAATGACAGTGGCATACGTAGTGATTCGCTCCGCGGTCGCATTAAGCGTATTAGGGGCCAAAATTGGATTTGTCGTGGGGCGGTCTGTTGCTACACTTGTTACGAATTTGGAGATGTCAAAAAACTGCATGTGGAAATTCTTCAGTTCTATGTTTAGAGGTTAGGTTTCCTATTAAACTAAGTAATAGGGAAATAAAATAAATTAAACAAACACCCCATACATTTTAAAATGATCATTTACAAAAATTTCCTACCACGCATTTTGAGCTACATAGAGTCAAGATTCATCGAAATCTGCTCAGCTGTTAAATATTTTAACAAGTAATCCATTTATGAATCCAAAAGTGTGACTGTCTGTTACCTTTTCTTTGCCCATCAACCAATAACCAATTTTGTTGAAATTTCATACAGAGGTAATTATTTTGCATCTAGGAGACGGACATAGTCTACAATTTATTCTGGAAAATCAAACAGTTCCCACGGGATTTCTAAGAATTTTAAATCCATGCAAACAAAGCCACGGGCGTCGTTTAGTACAATATCATCATTTACAATCAAGGTAATCAAGATGTACGTACACTCTACATTTTATCATACATAATTTATCAAAAATACACCCACATAATACACGTAAACAACAATAATAATACGCATCGCCTTCGACAATCAACCACATGCGCCACGTTTGCACAGTAAAGCAAACGTTTGTATTTTTTTCCAATAGCTGTATAGGTAATTTATTTATTTGAAGTATTGCGGTGAATCAGTGTCCCCAAGGCGTCTTTATTTGCGTGCACGCTTCGCTTGTCAATGTTTGTGATTTAGTCCGCGCCTCACATTTTTACTCAAAAAAAGATTTTGTCTTGCGAATATTCTTTTTGGTCTCACTGTGCTAGAAGTATATTCAGTGACTTATTAATTAATTTAAGATTAATTATTACAATATTATGATACTGTTCATAGCTGTTCATAGTTTTGTTATTAGAATTTTGATTGCAATTTCAAATTAATAATTTGTTATATAGTTTGTAGGCGTCTTTATTTCACGCGATATAAATAATATACCTAATAATAAAATTATTCTAATTTTTTTCATTTAATTTAATTTAATTTATTATATTATTTTTGCATTATATTATATTGATATTGCATTATGTTCGTGATCTTGATTGATTTTGTCTTCATTTTTCATGCATACTTATCTATTTTTTTGAACTTTTTCAAAACTAATTCTTATTTAACACTGTAGGTAGGTGTTGCTCGCTGCTGGGTAAATTTGACCCACGAAGTATATATTTTTTGACAAATTAATCTGTGTTAACAAGTTCAGTCCTATATCATTTAAAAAAAATTGAATTGACGTAGGTACCTAAACGATGATTACAATGTCCTGTAGTAAAAGGGGTTTTTTGGTCAGCTGCATTAAGTTTTTAATAGTTTTAAATTCTAGTTGCCAATGTTTACAACTATTCCACCATAAAATCAACAGAACATAAACTGTAAATCTTGTTAGCCGCCCGCACGGGCGTAACACGGTTAGTACCGACAATGACTTGACGAAGGCAAATCTGATTTGGAACCCTCCCCGGTTATTTTAAAGCCACTCACTCACTTTGCATAGTACTGGAGGGTGCCCGCCTTTGACGGAATATTTCACGTAGGTAGGTATATTTATTATATATAGTACTATTTTTA
Organism: Maniola hyperantus; assembly: GCF_902806685.2. Taxonomy (NCBI): domain Eukaryota; kingdom Metazoa; phylum Arthropoda; class Insecta; order Lepidoptera; family Nymphalidae; genus Maniola; species Maniola hyperantus. Next base: position 3,624,937 of record NC_048556.1, read on the forward strand.
CTGTGAAATGACAGAAATAAGTATAAATTATTTAAAATCTAGATACCTACGCGATACAGGAACACTTAGCATTATTTCAAACCCCCCTTGTCAATAATTTTACCTTAACAATGATTAAAGCAGAATTACTAAAATCGCTGTGGTATTTTTTACCCCAAATGGGGTAAGTACCTTTTAAAGTTTTGCTACTCGGCAGGTCTCGACTCCACGGTGGGTCCAAATGGTTGGCGAAGACGAGGGTGATTTGCTTAGTCAGTGCCTAGCACTGAATGATTGCCACCGAGTTCATTTGACGTTCTACATTGCTGCTTCACTGAGTAATATTAAAATAATTTTTGGCAGGAAAACTTCAATGGATTAAAATTAAATTTCAAATTTGAGCTCGGTGGCTATCATTCAGTGCTAGGCACTGAGTTAGTAGGCTGCTGCTGACTGGTTATAGGGGACAGTAGGTAATAGTTAAACTTAGCATTATTTCAGGATAATAAGTAGGATGTTAGGCAGAATCACCCAAATGGTAATTTGGGGTAAAAAGTACCGTAGTTTTTTTTTAATAGAGATAGCGAGCAAACGAACAGGCGGGTCACCTGATGTTAAATGATTACTGCCGCCTATGAACATTTGCAGCACCAGAGGTATTTTTGGGGTATTTCTTACCCCAGATACCCATTTTACCCCCAAATTACCCCAAATAAATTCAAAAGGGCAAACTTACCTTTTAAAGCTTTGCTAATCGGTAGATCTCGACTCCACGGTGGATCTCCATGGTTCGCGAAGTCTCTTAGTTTGAGGTAGCTTATGGTCAGCCTTATGATCGAAGCCTTGTCCAGTTGACTGGTGATGGCAGCAGGGAGGGGCAGCATCTTCGCTAGTTCATAGAACTCGTAGTTTTCCTTGCCTCGGCGTGATCTGGCTGCGTCTCTGCTCTTTTCTTTTCGCAGCTCGAGGATGCTGTAAAGAAAGGATTAAGTTAGATTTCGTAGTTCACGTCTCTAATTCATTATGATCCTGTCCTGTTTACTATAAAATGCACTTGGAAGATGTTAGACTTGTTTTCAGTTGTTACTTATAAAAGTAAATTCCTTCATGTCATCAGAAGTGGGATTTATTTAGAATTATAAGAAAACCGTAGTTAGATATGCACTTAGGATCTTTAAACTACAGTCAAATCCTAAATTAATTTGCGATGTCAAATTAAACTGTTAGCTTTTGCATAAAACACTTTTTCAATTAATTTGGTCCTACTTATTAGCTACTTATTAGATAAATAACCTACTTAGGTACTTACCTATTACTCTTATTAGGTACTAGGTAGGGAGGTAGGTAGGTAAGTAGGGTAATTCCGGGGGAGATGGCCCCATTAACTTTGAGGACTGATTGTCAATGAATCATAATAAATCAAACAATTACTTTAATCACAAACGAAACTTTAATTATATCTGTTATCAAATGTTAACAATAATCAGTCTTAAAATAAACAAAAGTAATGAACCTGGCACAAAATAAAAAACTTACGATTGGCCATCTCTCCCAGATTGTCCGGGTATGATGGCCATAGGAGTCGGGGAGAGATAGCCAGTACTCTTTTTCCCTTTCCCTTTGCCCTTACGTCCTTTCAACTCCTTCTTTTTCTTATTGCCACAGTCAGAGCACATATCCTCAAACTCCGTACAGTTTTCATGCGTCTAAAGCATACAAATATTACATTGCAGTCAGTCTTCGACGAGTTGGGTCTTGTGATAATTTTCTCCACAGCCTCTACAGTTATCTTCTTCGTTGTCTTCATTCTCACTTTCAGAAGTATCACAAAGGGAGAAGGGAACTTCTTCACAGCTACTGTCTAAGATCCTCCGAATGGCTTTGCGTTTTCTAACAATAGGCCATCTATCCCGATTGTCCGGGAGAGATGGCCATATGAATTAAAAAAAGAAACACGCAACTATGATTTATAATTTATAGGTTAAAATGCGTGGAAACTTAATTACTTTACAATAACTGTGCTAAAACATGCAAATATTGTAAAATCTTTTTGCCACCACGTATTATGATAACCCCTTGCCTTATATGAAATGTGTAATCAAACAAAAAAGTGGAATTTACTTACATTTTCATGTACTTTTTGACAAAAACTCACAGACACCTGTCGCCGGTCGCGTAAGGAAGCGTACTAAACTGATATTAGTGCCATTTACTGTCTAATTGTCGATTTTTTATGTATTGGCCATCTCTCCCGTACGGCCATCTCCCCCGGAATTACCCTATACTTACTTAATAGTCCGCGACAGGATGAGATGGCATTCGGTGAGGGAACGCCCCGTATATCCGCACGGTCCCCGCGTGGACGAGCGCAGGTGACGTGCTGGTGTGTGGGGCATCCCCTCACCTCATACCCCGCCCGATTGCCATCGCAACCTGTCGCGTACCTACTATAAGTATATTATATTTCCACATAGGTATCTAATACCTCAGGAAAGTCCAAAAATCATTTGTGGGTATGGGTATAACCAGTGGCATGCAACTCATAGAGGCATAAAAGCGCTGCTTACCCAAGAAATAGTTAACTCGGTTGAAATTGCTCAATGCTCATTATTCTTTGACTGGCTTACCTAACTACTGCTTACCCCGGCTTTAAACTCTATGCACGCCACTGGGTATTACCTTTTATAATAAAATCCCGCAAACTATTTTGGACTTACCTTTGCACAAGTTTAAAAAATCTATTAAAAATATGCTCTTGAAAAAAGCATATTACACAATTGAAGATTATCTAAATGATAAAAGAGCGTGGATTTGACCTGCAGCTCGTTCCAGCAAAGCACAAGACTGCAAATACTATTTTATACATGGCATACTTAATCTTGTACCTATAGGTATCAAATATTTGAAAAGAGCAACCGCCGAGTTTCTTGCTGGTTCTTCTCGGTAGGAAAGGCATTCCGAACCAGTGGTAGATGCATCCGACTATTCGTAAGTGCTTGTAAAAGTTTATACGAATAAAAAGGATTTTTATTTTTATTTTATTTTTATTTTAATAAAAAATAAGCTAGTAAAATATAAAACTCAAGGATTTGAAGTGGTCTGTTAAAAATCGCATCTTGTCAGGTGGGAGTTCCCGCTCCTCCCACGCCCCTCCCACGGGCGGCGTCGCTAATCGCTTTGTTTTATTAAACGGTAACAACCTACCTACCGTGTATAGATAATATGCCGTAGATACTTATCTATGCATTACTTATCAGGTCATTGTTGCTTAGATATACCTACCTATGTTTTTATCGTTAAATCCTACCTACGTACCTAAGTACTCCTATACTTATCGTCAACTGTGTAGTATAGGTACCTTACCCTGTACATCTAAATAGGTATAGGTACCTATATGTTGCGTGTTAAGATTTCAGATATTAGGCATATGGCCGTTGATCCGGTTAAATTAATAAAAAGAGTTAAGAACACGAAATATTTTATTCAAATTAACACTGAGTAAACTGTACACTGTAAGCTGTGAAGCTGTGATAGCCTAGTGGTTTGGACGTCCGCCTTCTAATCGGAGGTCGGGCGTTCGATCCCGGGCACGCACCTCTAACTTTTCGGAGTTAAGTATGTGCGTTTTATGTGATTAAATATCACTTCATAAACCTGCATAATGTTCTCAAAGGTGTGTAAAGTCTACCAATCCGCACATGGCCAGCGTGGTAGACTATGGCCAAAACCCTTCTCTCTGAGAGAAGACCCGTGCTCTGTAGTGAGCCGGCGATGGGTTGATCATGATGATGATGATGATGAAACTGTACACTCTACAAGTAACACTGAGAAAAATAAAATATTTTTTTGTAGAAAGCATTAAGTAAGTACTTAACTGTGCTCAGTTTACTAGCGTGTGTTAAACCTGTGCTGAGTACGCGTTCCGTTGATGGGCTTAGTTTACGACGGAGCCCGATTACTTGCCTCCCCGGAGGCGCTGGTTTATTGTCACCTGAGTAAGGTCATCGGAAACAGCCCATTTCCCTGACGCTGACAAAAGTTCTACGTCTTATTGCAACATAAAGAGGTGAGTTACGCCATTTTGAACAAAACTAGGTGAACTAGAACTAAAGAGGTGCGTGCCCGGGATCGAACCCCCGATCTTCGATTAGCAGGCAGATGTCCTAAACACTAGGCTATCACAACGTCAAACACAAGAAATTAATGACCACTATTGATTACAGAAATATTATGTAGGACCATTTTTCGCTCATTTGAAATCTGTCAAATCTATTCCTTAGTTATAGTTCTTGCATTTCACGAAGGCCACTGACTCATGCTTGTGTTTAAGTCGTATCGGTATACGTAAGGTACACTAAATGTGTGCGTTTGACAGCGCTTGCTCGCGACTGATTGGTGCGACATGCACGCACACTTACGCAATGACCATGTAAACGACTTTACCACAAGTAAAGTTCACTAGCCTTCGTGAATTGCAAGAACTGTAAACGATTATGAAATCAGCCCTTATTAAAATGTTGAGGAAGTAGGTATATATTAGGTAGGTACCTAATATATTATTATTTGGTTGCAAAATAACATAAGAATGTATCACATCAATAACATTTTCTGATAACAATATCCTTATCTGAAAAGTAACTGCAGTTCTGGGACTAATAACTCTTTAAAAATAAAGAAAATCTAAACAAACCCTTTAAACGATAGAAGATCAAATTTCCCGATAACCGTACAAAACGGTTAATGTATAAAACAACCGGCCCTTTGAGCTTGATTTAATGTTTCTCAGGGGTCAGTTTTGACCCAATACGGCATTAAATTGTTTAAAATAACTTTATAGTAGCCGAGGGTTGACCGCCCCAGGCTATTACGTAATATCTTGAGTCGTTTTGAATTTAGCGAAATTGCCTACAATGCCTTTGTATTATGCCTACCTATTCTAATTTGTGTGACTTTTTTATTTTAGTTTTATTAGGTAACTATACCTAGGTATAGGCACACTCTTGACCACAATTAAACGATGCCTATTCACTCTTGTTTTAAGAATACCTGGATTGGCACTTGCAGGAAAAATAGTAGGTATCCTAAAGCCTAGCCTATAAACCTCAATAGCTCAACGGGTAAAGGAGTGGACTGAAAACCGAAAGGTCGACGGTTCAAACCCCGCCCGTTGCACTATTGTCGTACCTACTCCTAGCACAAGCTTCACGCTTAGTTGAAGAGGAAAGGGGAATATTAGTCATTTAACATGGCTAATATTCTTTAAAAAAAAAAAAAACCTTTAAGAAATGATGTAGGTACCTACCTATAAGTAAAGCGTTTCGTGAGTGTAGAATGTTGAGGAAATTCGGTGTCTTCCGATACGACGGTGAAAAAAATGTTCAAGGTGAAGAAGGATCAAGATCAAAAAGCTCCTGAGTATTTGAAAGAAGACCGGCCAGTTTTGGGCCCTTGGCCTAGGCCCAGTCTTTTTACAAAAAAAAAAATGAAAAAAAACCTTTATTTTATGATAAACCAAAATCACACAAAATAATTTGAGTTTATACTTGTTAAATATAGAAAACTATTAATGGTAATGATTAATTAATGGGAAGGTTTTTGTCGAGATTATTTAAATTACTATAACAATTGTATAGTGGGATGGTGTAGAGTAGAATTTGGTATAATTTTATGTTGGTTATTTTATGTACTTAAAGTAAACCAATCTAAACAGTTCACTAGTCGTCTAATTATTATTACTTGATCGATAATTGGATAAAATATATTGTTCAAATAACACATTATTTAACCATGGATATGAGCCCATATACTTATTTTGATTATGCGATTGTCACTCAAACTGACACTAAAGCAGTCCAAAAGAGATACTTTTATTCTAACAAATGATACTAATTTGGAATTTGTAACGGTTCATCAATTTCTGGGCCCAACGATGTATGGGAGATGGTCGGTCTCCTTTATCCATACTAATATTATAAATGCGAAAGTGTCTGTCTGTCTGTCTGCTAGCTTTTCACGGCCCAACCGTTCAACCGATTTTGACGAAATTTGCTACAGAGATAGCTTGCATCCCGGGGAAGGACATAGGCTACTTTTTATCCCGGAAAATCAAAGAGTTCCCACAGGATTTTTAAAAACGTAAATTCACGCGGGCATCCTCTAGTATCCTATAAAACACCGATAAGCCGGCAACCTTACTGCGGTGATCAAGACTGAAGTTTGGAATTGGTAAATCGCCAATGAGTCTCCTAGCTTATCGATTAACGGCATCTAGACCTATTTGTAGGTATTTGTACGCACGTTTTGTAGTAGATACCTAGTAGCTTGGATGTTTTATAATTGACGCGTGGATTGCTAATCATAGCTATTCGAATACCTATTCTTGACTAGCTAAGGTTAGACGTGAGTTCTGAATAAAATTATGACTAATAGCTGAATACTGAACAGAAAATGTAAAAAAAAAAACCGGCCAAGTGCGCGTCAGACTCGCGGACCAAGGGTTCCGTAATTAGTGCGGGTATCTTTTTGACATTTTGCACAATAAATCGAAAACTATAATGCATAAAAATAAATAAAAATCTGTTTTAGAATGTACAGGTAAAGCCCTTTCATATGATACCCCACTTGAAAATTGAAAATACATTTTAATTTTTTTGTGATGTACCTAACCATAAATTCATGGTTTTCGGATTCATTCTTACCTACCAAATTTCATGATTCTAGGTCAACAGGAAGTAGGTACCTACCCTATAGGTTTTCTTGACAGACACGACGGACAGACGGACAGACAGACAACGAAGTGATAAAGGCTTTATGTCAGTTAATTAAGTAGGTACTTCATGCATACTAATTTGATGGATATATCATAAAATAACGTAAAAAGTTTATTACTTATTAGGTAGGTATTTTTTTGCAAAATAATAATATACCTACCTACCAAATTCTTCAAAAACTTTATAACACCTAATCCCAACGATTATTATCAATTTATTACACCGATCATCAATACCCATTGGACCACAACAATGAAAACCAATGTTTAGACTGACGACTATTCAAGCAGAAAATACTCCAAAGTTCCCAGGCGAGGTCTCAAAGACCCGCAACAAGGGATTACGTCCCCGAATACACTCCCATCATTTGAACGGTTAAACGAAGAGCTCGACCTTTGATGTCAACCCTTTAAAGGTGACAGTTGACAATAATGTACCGAGAGTCACAGACACTTAGTTTCCTTTAATCTTCCGCTACCCGATAGCTTAATCTGTAAATAATAAAGTAAAAGTGCGATTTCTTCTATAAAAGATTGAGCTCTGTTGGTAACCTATTAAAAAGGGATTATTTACAGTTTCTTCTCGTCACTTATTTACGTCCTTTTTATTTTAAGATAGGAACATAATTATATCGACGAAATATTGATTTCAGTAAACCGATTTTATTCAATTGTTTTTTATAAACATTTTATTTTCAGATCCAACGAAATATTGAATATTGACTAGCGTCATCGGTTTTCGATATTCGATGTATCCGTTGATTTTTAGGGTTCCTTACCTCAAAAGGAAAAAAGGAACCCTTATAGGATCACTTTGTTGTCTGTCTATCTGTCTGTCTGTCTATTTGTCTGACAAGAAAACCTATAGGGTAGGTAGGTACTTCCCGTTGACCTAGAATCATGATAGATAGCCAGATAGGTAGGTCTTATAGCACAAGTAAAGTAAGATTCAAGGAGAGACCATTAATCATGGAGAAGGAGGGCATACGCCACTTTTCATTCCGGAAAATCAAAAAGTTCCCACGTGATTTTAAAAACCTGAACTACGGGGCGCGAACAGAGTCGTGGGCATCAGCTAGTTAGTGATATTTCTGCAAAATAGCTGCAATTATTTCTCCCTGCCTGTAACACAAATGTAATCATAGAGTGACACCTCCGTCATACTATGCAAGGAACTCCCCGGGGTGAACTAATTCCTACCCGGGCGCAACTCAATTTGTCCCGGGCACATTAGGCGTAACTACTGCGACACGGTTGCGTACCGGACTTTTTATGACCGGTTCGATTTCTGCGTACCCCGGCTTTCTACTATTTCAATTTACACGTCAAATTTCCTTTAGGAAACATATTTTTTACTCTTTTTTCCTTGAGATAAGATACGATTTCGTTTCCCCCAATTTTGTGAGTTACGACATTTTTCGTCAGACCTATACTAATCAACGCTGACCGACGCGTTTGTAACTTATCAATACATTTTGAACTTTATTCCTATAGTTATATGGTTTATTTTCGCTTGGTATGAGGGGTGGGGGTCAAGACGTTAGTGCTTATTGTGGGTTCGATTCCCAGGTGTACAGGGCGTCGGGACACGTACGTGAACACTTAAAGACAGACACTTCGAAGATGAAGGGAGGACGTCATAAAAGTAGGACGAAAAGCATCGGAGTGGTCTCTTCGTTTTGAGTAGAATTTATGAGGAACAGGTATTCGATGTAAGAGCAAAATTATGTTTCTTAATACCTATCAGATATCCACTTCGACCTAGCAACTCTTTGCATTGCAGTTCGCATTTCTGAGGGTCGTAACCCCTTTCCATTAATCCCATAATGGCAAGTGTTTTATTAGATTGACTAGCTTGTGCTCGCGACTTCGCCAGCGTGGACTCTATAAATTTCAAACCCCTAATTCACCCCTTAGGGGTTGACTTTTCGCCTACGTCATAATAGCTATTTGCATGTCAATTTTCAGCCCGATCCGTCCAGTAGTTTGAGCTGTGCGTGCGATAGATCTGTCAGTCAGTCAGTCAGTCAGTAACCTTTTCCTTTTATATATTTAGATTCGGTGGGCTCCCAGATTATTCTGCAATGACTCTACTAACAGGCGAAATTACCTAATCACCCCATCTGTAATCTGTAAGTTACGATGAGTTACTTAGCAACGTTGTTATTTGTCAAACAATTGTATGTTTTCTTTTGACAAATAACAACGTTATCTACTATGTACGTAAATTATCGACAGATCACAGATCGATTAACAATATAGGCACCTACTCATTACAATCATATTTTTAAAAATGTTTACAAAAAATAAAATAAGTAGGAATGAGAAACGACAAAAAATTTAAAACAGAATAACAGAAACACCATAAAATTAGATACCTAACGGAAACAATAAAAAATTAATTAACAGAAGCAACAAAAAATAAAACGAAAGAAGCAATAAAAATTAAATATCAGAAACAACAATACATCAAATAACAGAAACGACAAAAAATAGAATAACTGAAACAACAAAAATAAAATAAAATAAAATAAATTGATTATTATTATTAAGTAATTTCAGCCGTATAGTCTACGGGATTTCAACTCAAAAAAATATTTGGTTGCTTCCAGGAGGGTGGATGCGTAGGTAAATGCATTTATGGATAATTTGCGTGAAATAAAAAAAAATCGCATAGGTAGATAGGTACAGACTTTTTAAAGTTATATCTCAGACATTTTTTTTAAGACACGCTGAATTTGTAATTTACGGAAGGACATTTGAGAAATGTCTTTCTTTTTACAGATATAGGCCTCATCTATAGAAATCCTAACACTGGAATGCGTCGATTTATTTGAATTTCCTTGACCGTGGGTATGAAAGACCCCGGGGACTGGACGGTTGACTAAATTCCAGGGGCTCGGGTGTCCGCGCTTTTAAAGAAAGCTAGCCGACCCTTAAGTGTATGGGGTGTGAATTTCCCTTTGAAAAGTTTCACTCCGTTTAACTCTATTACCTATTGCTAGTACTTTGTATTGGAATTTTTCTTTTGAGACCTTTTTTGGGAGGAAATAAAAAGACAAGCGGCACGCTAACTTCGAAAATGTTAGCTAAAGTCTTTAATTTATCGAATTTACACTTTTCTGTTTCTATAAGTTATCTTACTACATACTAGTTGAGAGCCGCTACTTCATCTACGTGGATTTAGTTCTTCAAAAATCACGTGAGAACTCTTTCCGCCGCACTCAGAGTCGCTTAATCGTTACTTATAAGGTATTTATTAGTATGGATACCTTAAGTAACGATTAAGCGACTCTGAGTGCGGCTGTTTGAGTTTCCGAAATCACATCGATCCTTTGCGGCGTGATTGAAAGACAAACCAACAAACATACTTTCGCATTTACAATAGGTATCGGTATTCGGTAGTAATTTTTTATATTAACCCATGATTTCAACTGGGATTTCGTAAATGACGATGCAGTCTAAGATGAAAGTAAGCTAATTCGGAAAGAGATATGCTTTTGATATAGCTAGCCACGGCTGAAGCCTCGTATCAGAGTAGACCAGAGACAATTTAAAAACTAAAAATTCCCAACTTTTTCCTCCTACAAACTAATTAATCTACAACCTTTCAGATCTCAGTCCCTTGAGACGTCAAATAAATACTTGAAGTAATTCCCACTTATATGTTACAAACTACAAAGATTCCTTCATAAAAATATTAAGAATGGTATTATGGTCTCTATTAAGACTCCCCATTGATCTGAAGTGGGCATTACCGTAACATCTTTATGGTGACAATGTGACATGTCATATTTGTCACCATGAAATTCTCACCGCACTTAAAAACTTTATTGTAGGGGTTCCTATTGATATTTTATTAATACTACATTTCTTTAGTGTCACATAAAATGTGCAGTAGGTACGCGGCAGAAAATAATGTACATCGATCTTTAGAATGAGATATCAGCTTTGTAAGGCGTTGTCTCTGTCACTCATACCATACCTATGTGACGTTTTGTCGGTCTCAACGATAGAGACAATGCTCTAGAAAACTGCTATCTCTTTTTAAAGGTTGATATTCATTATTTTCTGCCGGGTACTGTACGGGAAAACGGATAACCCTAGGCGCTACCCAGCGCATTCTATACAAATGTAGTTTTTTCTTCTTCTTTTTTTAAAGGAATATTAGTCAAGTTTATCATGATGACTAATATTCTCCTTTCCCTCCAACTATGTGTAAGGCTTGTGCTAGGAGTAGGTAGACATTATATAGAAATAAATAATGTGTCTGTGGTTTGGCAGATTTCCGTAAAAATGTGTACCTATTTTCAAAGTTACACCGACCTAAAAATTTGCGTGCAATTTTTTTCGTTACAGAAAGTCTTACCAACTTTACCTATTTATAACATTAGTGTAGAAAATACTATAATGAAAATGTTTTCTAATATTACCTAATACCAATATAATTAAACTCGGGATGTATTAGCTAAACGATCTAGCGCCGAAATATTTATTCGAAGGGCACACTCATTGGGGTGTCCCTGTGCTGTTACTATTTGACATCGGAAATGAAAATGTCATCGGCTTATTACGCCTCGAGATTATTGATACAACAAACGATCGTTTTCGTAGATAATAATATAATGTGATGTGTGGGTAAATAATTGTACCCATGCTCTTATTAACGGGTTAGTTTTTTTCCCAATTTCTTGATTTCTTTCTCTACATACTTAATATAAAAGGGTAATCTGACTGATACCTATCAATGTACAAATTAAAGTGAGCCTAAAAAATGTAAAAAAGATTTAGAGAGACTTTTGGCTGACAGAGAATTTTCAGAATTTCTACAAAGTGAAGCCCAGCGGTTCAGCTAGTACCGACTTACCTAGATATATGTAGCTAGGTTCAGGTACCTATCGCAAAGTAAACAAAAATCATTGCTTTTTATTATATTGTAATACTAGAGAATGCCCGCGACTTCATCTGCGTGGATTTAGGTTTTTAAAAATCCCGTGGGAACTCTTTGATTTTCCGGGATAAAAGTAGCCTATGTCCTTCCCCCGGGGTGTAAGCTAATTTCATCAGTTAAACTCGGTTAAACTGTTGGGCCGTGAAAAGCTAGCAGACAGAGGCAGACAGACACACTTTCACATTTATAATATTAGTATGGATATGGATAAGAAATATGAGTCACTTGACTTTTGAAAGCGGCCGGCGGCTTTTTCAAGCACGTTTAAATCGATTTTCTGCATTTGAATTTAGAATCTTTACATACTAAGCCTCTATAGCAAACTTTCCTAATGCTATTTTAGCGTTTAAACTATCGTGAGTGATTTCCATTATATATAATATTTCTATTATCAATATTTCTACTGCTAATGCTTTGAGTATATTATTTTAGGGAATAAACTGGAAAACGTTGAAGTATAAAAAAATTATGAAAAATTTATGAATTCTGTTTTTTGAAAAAATGCATCTTTTTTTTGTTTCTTTCTAAATGAAAGCTTTCTTTAGATTTTTGATTAATCATAGGTGCAATCTGGAGTTTTTACACATGAAAATAAACACGATTCCGATATATTAAATTCATAGGATTCTAAACTTAACTGAACAGGTATCATAATGACCACCGCCATTTTTGATTGCAAATAACTACATGATTATAGTATTCTTAAGGTATACCTAATAAGGACAATATAATAGCATGCAATAATAGATAGTATATTTGGCCTGAAATTCCTATGCAGTCATACAAAACTATGATATTACCTATTGATGTCGTAATTTTAGGCAATTGTTAATCAAGATCCTTGTAGTAGGTATTAGTCATCGAACTATTGTAGTGGTTAAGGAAGGGAAATACATGTCTTGGTAATTTAAAATTTTGTTTTTATTTTCCTTAAATTATGTATGGAGCTAGACGAATATGACGTTTTGTGGTAATGAGTATGACAATAGATACTTGAAGTTATAGGTCATTTTTTTTAATTAGGAGAATGACGAAGACTTGAAACAACCTGTAGGTATACTTAAGTTCTAATCATCGTGTGGTCGTCGTCGTCATGGCTCATAACAACCGATGGAAGCCCACTGTTGGACATAGGTATCTTGTAGGGGTGTCCACAAACTGGGGTATTTCCCATGTGCCGTATACTTACCTATAGAATAGAAATATTTTTATTCAAATTAACTTTTACAAGTGATTTTAAATCCTCAAAGAATTTAGGTACCACCTGGTTCGGAATGCCATTCCTACCGAGAAAAACTAGCAAGAAAGTCGACAGTTGCTCTTTTCAAATGTTCATTTAATGTGCCATATTGGCCACCCATATTGTATGAGGGTATACATTGCAGTGTATCCAGTTAATAGTAACAATAAAGTTTTCCCCTCTATCAAATGAAGGCAAATAATTTACAATCTAACAGTTTTTGTTGTATTTTTAGATCTGTATTTATCCGACTGTTTTGTAATAGCAAAAAATGTATTAATCTGATTTTAATGGAACTTTCACTGTCACGCAGATTAGGAATCGTAAAAAGTCTACTTTTATCTAAATACCTATATAAAACGAAAAGTTGACTGACTGACTGACTGATTTATCAACACAAAGTTCAAACTACTGGATGGATCGGGCTGGAAATTGACATGCAGATCGCTATTATGACCTAGACGTCCGCTAAAAAAGGATTTTTTCAAAATTCAACCCCTGAGGGAGTAAAACAGGGGTTTGAAATTTTTGTTGTCCACGCAGACGAAGTCTCGAGCATAAGCTGGTTATACCTATGAAACTTTTTGTGTATTTGTCAGTATGGGCTTTAGAGCTATGCACTAATGTAATATAATATCTTGTGAGAGAGACATTAGCTAGTAATTTATTTATTTTTAAACAAAAAATCTAAAGATCATCGCCCACCGCGACCGTGTCAAACACGATCGATCGATACGCGTGACCAGAAAGGTCACGTTCGTCAGGTCAAGTTTAGTTCATTCTGTTTCTTCCTATTTTCTTGTACTGTGACAAAACGCCGTGGTCTATCATAAATTGGTCACAACGCTGTCTTATTGTCATTTCGCTTAGCAAAATAACAAAAAATAGGTCTGATCACGTGACTGTTTTTGCCTTTCGTGTCTGTTTAAGACATCTGTTTTTCGATGGTTTAAAAAACTGTTCAGTTCGTCTCTATTTATTTAACGATTAGAATGTTACTTTTTACTTAATTTTACGGTTTTTTTTCAGTTATATACAGGAAAAAAATCCTAAAGTAGGTTATTTTTTTTAATGAAACCAATCGTTATGTAGGTAGGTATCACACAGGATGAATAATGAGAATAAATTTTTTTAAAAATACGTGGAAAAAAAACTTAGAAAGATTTACAATTTAAGAGTACTATCCTACTAATATTATAATTAATGTGAAAGTGTGGATGTTTGGATGTTTGGATGTTTGTTACTCAATCACGCAAAAACGGCTGGATTTGGATGAAATTTGGAAAGGAGATAGATTATACCCTGGATTAACACATAGGCTACTTTTTATCCGAAAAATCAAAGAGTTCCCGCGGGATTTACATGTGAAAAATATAAATCCACGCGGACGAAGTCGCGGGCATCAGCTAGTAATATTAAAAAGCTCACAAATTCTCTACAATCTTTGGTTATTTATTTTGGCATAAGCGGCGGCAGCGCACGGTGCCTCGAAATCACTTCCGTGTTTCATTTTCATTGCTCCAATTTCAACCGTATGTCAAAGTAAAGAAAGCTGAATTTAATTTGGTAAGAAAAATACGCTGCGCCTTGATTCCACAGTCCACTATCTATAGGTATATGTGTTGGACATCAGGCACTACAGTACAGCAGGATATCCTGGATAACTATTAAAGATCAGGATCAAAACTATTCTATCCGGGTTCGGTCTCCCGGGACAGCCGTTTCGTCTGCACCCCTGTGATGAGGGTAGTGTGACTCGGCAAATTTCCGAATGACCTTGTAACTTTTCAAGTGATCTACCTAAACTGGAATGTAGTTTGAGTCATTGAACTATAAATTAGTGCATATACTTAATATAATGCCCGCAACTTCGCGTGGTTTTTAAAAACCGTGGCAACTCTTTGATTTTCCGGAATAAAAACCGACCAAGTGCGAGTCAGGCTCGTGCAATGAGGGTTCCGTACTACAGTCGTATTTTTTCACGATATACATTTTGCACGATAATTAAAAAACTATGATGCATAAAAATAAATAAAAATCTGTTTTAGAATTTACAGGTGAAGACCTTTCATATGATACCCCACTTTATATAGTCACTCACTTCGAAAGTTGAAAATACTAATTTTTAGTTCATGAACACAATTTAATTTTTTTTGTGTGATCTAACCCTAAATTCAGGGTTTTCAGATTTTTCCCCAAATGTCAGCTATAAGATCTACCTACCTGCCAAATTTCATGATTCTAGGCCAACGGAAAGTACCCTGTAGGTTTCTTGACAGACAGACGGATAGACAGACAGACAGACAGACAACAAAGTGATCCTATAAGGGTTCCGTTTTTCCTTTTGAGGTACGGAACCCTAAAAAGTACTTACCTATCCAATGTCCATCGCCAGGGCCCAGGATGCAAGCTATCTCAGTACTAATGTTCGTTTGGTGTAGGGTATGCTGAATCGGTACATCATCAGCATTGTCAAAACGTATAACCTCATAATATAAAAATGTTATTATCTTCATAAGGTGGCCTCCTCATAGGATAAAAAATCTTGGTGATTATGTTTAGGTAATGAAACCCTAATGGTTTTTTATTTTTCGTACATAGACGCTTTAAATCAGTTTCAGGTAAATTGTTGTATGAACTTTGCCATTGTACTTTGTCCTTTTTTGTGTAAAGCAAAAATAAAAATGCCCGTGAATATATTAACCCGCACCCACAGAATTCCTCGCAGTCTGATAAAGTTTATCAAGATTCACCTCGTAATGACATCACTCTGTCACATGTACTGTCTGTAGCTAACTGTAGAAGTGTAGTAACAAAGTAACATCATAGGTTGCAACGGGGCTAGACTAGTTCGCATTTAGATAAGATACCTAAGTCTAGTCATAAAAAAACAAGTGTACCTAATTAGGTTCTTACCACAGAATTCTACACAAGATAGATAATAGAAAGGGTATCTGCTGCTTTAAATAACGGGACATGCTTTTTAAGCAATTATATCAAACATCGTGAGGAAACCTGCATGCCCGAGAGTTCTCCATAATATTCTCAAAGATCTGCCAATCCGCACTTGACCAGCATGGCGGACTATGGCCGAAAGTGAGCCGACGATGGGTTAGTCACTTTTAAATAAAATATATATATATATATATATATATATATATATATATATATATATATATATATATATATAAAGTAGGTTAGTATAGTCCGCACAAAATGACTTTTCACGCGCCATTTTATTTCTATGGGTCAACTGTCATGTCAAAAGTTAGAGCCTCAATAGATCAACGGGTAAAGCAGTGGACTGAAAACCGAAAGGTCGACGGTTCAAGCCCCGCCCGTTGCACTGTTGTCGTAAGTACCTACCTACTACTAGCACAAGCTTAACGCTTAGTTGGAGAGGAAATGGGAATATTAGTCATTTATAATGGCTAATATTTTTTTTTTTTTTAAGTAGGTTCACCTTTAAAAGAAGGACTTAAATCGTACTTTTGACATGAAATTTGACACATAAAGTTAAAATGGCGCGTGAGAAGTCATTTTTCTTTATTTTCTAAAGATATTCCCATACACTAGGTACCTACACATAACACAGTGGTGCATTTACGTAGAATTCTGGACAAAAATAAATAAAGCCGAACTGCCCTGTCCATTGGGACTAGCGATTTGCGCACTGGCCAAATTGCCGGCTCTTTAGGCGGACTTTAATAATCACGTCATATCCAATTTTCCTTTGGAACGGGCTCGGAATACCAAATAGCTAAGACGTTGATTGAATGCTTGTTTAGTACAAATTGACGTAATTATCAGGTACATTTCAATTAGTTACGGTTACTTTACAAATTCCGTAAAATTCCTTAGTTTAAATGCTTATAGCTGCCTCAAGTTTAAACGTATGTACTTATCCAAGTTAAAGTCTAGAAGGTTGGTAATAATAATTAGATTTTAAAGGTGACTTTACGCCTAAATACCTACATTTCATCACAGTGTTTAAGAATCATTTAAAAAATAAAAATTTTAGTGAAAATTTTTTCTACATGTAAATATTCCTTTATACCGATTATTTGAGAAACATCTACATTAAATTCATAAAACCAAAAAAAACACAGTGTAAGCGATTTATCTGAGTAATGGGAATGTAAAGAATATTAAAAATACACATTTTTAGCATACAATAAAAACTCTAATGATTTAATGATCTGTTTGAATGAAAATCTTAAGTGGGGTAGGGCGGGGCGATTTGAACAGTTTTTCACTTGATCGGTCATATTAGGTCCTGAACGATTAGTCCAAAATGCTTGTTATGCATACTGATGGGTAAATAATTTATCTCTTTCCATAAGTGTCCATACTCCATACTAACTCATTCCTAATAAATCGCTTTTAAGAGCTACACGCGTTCAAGTGAGGTAAGTTGAGCAAGGGTAGGTATATTCTTCGATTTTCCGGAACAAAAATTAGCCAATTTTAATCCTCATGATGTAAGCTATCTTTGTACCTTTTATCAGAATTGGTTGAACGAATGGACCGTGAAAAGCTAGCAGACCGACAGACAGACATAATTAGTACAGAGAGAAACACTTTCGCATTTATAATGTTAGTATGGATTCTAATTCTAATATTTATCTTGTCGATATTATACCGGATGCAATGGCGGAACTAAATTATACAAAATGACTCAATATTACTAAATTTAGTGAAAAAAAACTCAGTCGCAAAAAAAAATAGTACAACAGATCTCGGCCAATCTCTTGATTTTATGCAGAATAATTAGATTTTTCAGTCGGCGACAGATAAAAAATTCCAGACCGTAAAAGAAACAATTTCAAGCGTCACCTTATTTTAATGAAACATTCTTTATAGAATAAGCAGTTTTTGTGCAATATTTGAATTCTGAATCAAGCCTTTTTTCACGCGTCACCTCTTTTATGATGGTATATCAAAGTAATGACTAAATTATATCAAATTGTAAAAATGTCACAAAAACTTCAAGTTTGCATCAACGCATGCGCCAATTGCCAGGCTATTTTTTGTAGGTACGTACCTCAATTAACTTAACTTAATTTTACACTTTAAGTAGGAATACAAAACACAAAATAACTTATACTCATCTTAAACTTTACCTAGTTATATCGAAAATTCACAAAAGGAAGCAACCTTATTTTTAATACCTTATTTTAAATACCCAATAGAACGACTGATGAGCTATAAGCAAAGCACACGCTGGCCAAGTACAGATTGGCCTCATTACAATATTTACTTTGTCAAAAAATTTGCATGTCAGGGTTTCCTGACTGGATATGTTGGGTAACTCTGTACAATACAGACACAAATTATCATCCCATACTCAAACAAAGAAACTATATTTGATTTCATTTCATTTTATTATGGAGAACTCTCAAGGACGCAGGTTACCTTACGATATTTTCCTTCACAGTTAAAGCAAATAATAATTTATTGCTTAAAAACTCACAGCTTGAAAAGTTTTTTTTTTTTTTAATTTTTTTTTATTCAGATACAAGTTAGCCCTTGACTGCAATCTCACCTGGTGGTAAGTGATGATGCAGCCTAAGATGATAGCAGGCTAACCTGGAAGGGGTATGGCAGTTTTTATTAAACCCATACCCCTTTGGTTTCTACACGGCATCGTACCGGAACGCTAAATCGCTTGGCGGCACGGCTTTGCCGGTAGGGTGGTAACTAGCCACGGCCGAAGCCTCCCACCAGACTAATAAGTTAGAGGTGCGTGCCCGGGATAGAACCCCCGATCCCCCGAATAGGAGGTAGACGTCTTAACCACTAGTACAGGCTATCACAATATTAGTATGAATAATAGAGCTTTAGATTTATAATGACTAATGATATTCCTAAAATCCCCGTATACTTTACATGTTCCTATCCGTATTACACCCCAATGGGTACTGATCCGACGTTCATGGACAAAAAATAGCCAATCTGCCCGACACGTCGATACAAGCATGACTAATGGTCGCTGGCCGCTTAGCAAATTGCCCACCGAAATCGTAGCGAAACTGGAAAATTGTTTCATTCATAAATGCAATAAACCGGGATTTGCTGTGGATAGTTTTGTGATGAATAAAATTGCGATCTTGGGTATAACTCGGTCCCATCTGTGGCGGCTGGGATTTGAAATGGTCAAATGAGGTATTCGGGCATGCAGTTATCGTTGAACCCGGAGTATTATTCTAAAGTAGAAACCTCTTGTTTGTTAAAAAAATATTAAGTCCTTTAAGAAAAAAGAAGGCAAAATAATAAATTTGACTTTCTATGAAATTGGATACTTACATAACTTTGTCGTGATAGGTTAGTGAAAATTGAACTACCTACGCAGTGATTCCAAAATACGCAAAATTCATGTCTCCAGTTAGTTTTAAGTTTAATGACCATTTTAATTTTCCGATTGCGCTTGAAAACGCACGTCAGAAGTTTATGACGTCACATTTCCCTATTTCATACAAACTCCTATACGTATAAGCGTTATAAGGCGAGTCACCGAGGCTAAGCGGAAAAAACTGGTTTGCTAGATCAAATGTTTTAGGTATTTACTATTAAATAATGGCCTTGCTAAAAATATACAATATACCTAAATTATAGTACTTCACTCGATCAAATAAAATCTTGAAATAAGCCGATATAAAAGTCTAAAACGAATGATTTAATACTTAAATTTCTGACTTGGCAAATAATTTTTATATGGAAATATTTGTCTTTAAGTACTACAGAGAACCTGCTAAATTTTGGTTTTCAACAGGACTTCTATAATTTATTAAATTCAAATTTAACGTTTGAAACACAGAATTTGCACGTTGCCAAGCGGTTTAGTAGTTCAAAGCCGCGCTGCCCGCCTCGGTGACTCGCCTTAACCAGTGGTTTTAACTTTTGATAGAGTTGGAGATTTGATTACTTGTAAATGCATGTTAATCTGTACTTTTTCTATCTTAGGTCGTATTTTTGTTGTACCTACCTACCTAATTCAAATCACATTTTGATAGTCTACAAAATTCTACCTAAACTCGATTGGCTTAACTCTAAAGAAATTCTATAGCTCTAATTTTAGTCCATTGAATTAAAATGTCGAATCGAGTTAGCGAATCCCAGTTCCTTAAGAGTCCCTAAATAGAGAAAACTAGCGCTGGTAAAATTAGCAATACAAAGAGAACCGTTGGGGCCACATTCTGCCAATTGAAAGGCGAAGGAAATAATAGTTATTTGCAATAATCGACTGAAGGGACGGCTGATTGCGCCCGGGGCGGGAGAGAATTTTTCTCGTATTTTTGTCTGGAAACTTGCAGTTTAACTCCACTGTGCTTGCTTTACCTTTATCGTTTTTTTACAATTTGCTTCGGCTTTGGGTTCTAGCTTTCAGCCTTTATCTTTATCGACTACTAGCTGATGCCCGAGACTTCGTCCGCGAGGATTTAGGTTTGAAAAAAAATCCGGGGAAACTCTTTGATTTTCCGGGATAAAAAGTAGCCTATATCACTCTCCAAGTCTTTCTATAGGTACCCACAGACTTTATACTCGGTGACTATACCCATGCAAAAAATCAAGTCGATCCGTTGCTCGGTTGCGACGTGATTGAAGGACAAACCAACCAACAAACACACTTTCGCATTTATAATATTATGGGTAGTGACTAGATGATTCGGCTACTAGATGATGACCAGGTAGATCTAGTGGACTGTGGCCTAAACTCTTTTTTAGGGTTCCGTACCTTGAAAGGAAAAAAGGAATCCTTATATTATCACTTCGTTATCTGTCTGTCTGTCCGTCTGTCCAATGTCAACAAAACCTATAGGGTACTTCCCATCGACCTATAGAATCATGAAATTGGGTAGGTAGGTAGGTCTTATAGAACAAGTAAAGGAATAAATCCGAAAACCGTGAATTTGTGGTTTCATCACAAAAAAAATTAGAATGTGTCAAGAATATTGTCATCGTCACATAAAATCCCTACACACCTACCAGAACAGACCAAATAGTGACCCCTCACCCTATTTCAATGCCAATTCAACCCTAAAAGAAAGAATTAAAACAACAGGGGGCACGGTACAAAAGTGCGTTGATGAGGTAAAGGGGAAATGATGCATCATTTACGGGACACTTGTCCCGCTAATCCCGACTGGTCCCGCTTGATTGATGGTCACACTGTCACTATTGGAATGTCCATTACATTTAGGTGAAGTCCGCGATATGTTGAGATGGCAATCGGGGTATGAGGCGGAAGGACGCCCGTCACTCGCGCTCGCCCGCACCGTTTTAGCGCCTCGCTCGTCCATGTAAACGTTTCGTCATACAAAATTGCAGCGCGTGGATCGTCTGCTCATCGGACGTGCCTCGAACGTGGCACGGCTCGGGCCTGGCACGGTCTAGCATTTAAAATAAGAAGCGTCGTCTACAGTCATAGTTATTGGCTAGTGGGGATTGGCAGACTTCACACCCCTTTGAGAACATTATGGAGAACTCGCAGGGTCTAGGAAGTAATTGGGAATTAAACAAAAGTCTGCGCACACCCTTAACTCTGTTGTTTCTTGTTGTAAGCAAAGTACAGATGTGTAGGCCCGATAGCTCCGCATTCCACGATATTGTCAGCGTAAACGACGATTGCGGGTTCATAAAAATGTAAATTATACAACTAAATCTCATTATACTTCAACTTTTATAAAAAATATTCCTGCTCCGAAATACTAAGTTTGATAAATTAATTGTACGAATAAAACTGAAACACAAACAGTGAATTGCGAATTTTTGTATGCAGTAAAAACATAACTAGGTACCTAGACCACACGAGTAGATATATAGACCAGAGGGGAAGCTTCATACTAGCGGCTGGCTGTAGGTTCACTCACTCTAGCGCAGCTCACGCACACCACAACGTGTCACGGACGCTCCGTTTGCCGCCAAACTGGGCGCACGGAGCGTCCGTGGCACGTCGTGGTGTGCGTGAGCTAGTGTGAAGCTTCCCCTCTGGTCTATAATATCTACTCGTGTGCCTAGACCCTAGACTGAAAAAAACTGAAGTCTTGGTCCTTGGATTACATTCAAGTATTAAACCGAAGATTTTAACCTTTTATAGCACTGAATTTGTTTAAATACCTGGTTACTTAATTATTATTGGCTTGGTGGGTTTGGTGTGATTGCAGTAAAAAAACATTGCTACATACAGATAACAAAATGATCCCATAAGAAGATACGGAGATACGGACCCCTAAAAACGAGTTCTAAGGGATTTAAAAAAACCTAAATCCACGTGAATCAAGTCCATGGCAAAAGCTGGACAACGCATTAACACACAGCTCAATTTACTAGACGAATCGGGCTGAAATTTGGCATGCATGATAGCTATTATGACATAGGCATCCGTTAACAAAGGATTTTTGAAAATTCAACCCCTAAGGGGGTAAAATAGGGGTTTGAAATTTGTGTAGCCCACGCGGACGAAGTCGCAAGCATAAGCTAGTACAGCTGTTATAAAAAGAAAGAGATCTAAAAAATCTTAATACGGAAACCAACCACAAAGAAGAAGAATACCAAAACATGTTATTCCAAAACATCGTTATGAAACTTTGACTGCAACTGGTAATTCCGAGCATCGATTACCCTACATTACAAAACGATTATTGGATATAAAACCGAATAAAAGTTAAGAAATCGATGTTTCAAAAAAGTGCATCAATTTACGTCTGCGGTTGTGATTTGAGGTTTGCTGCAGGTGCCTTTTTATAATCAAAAAAGATACTCTTGGTAGAAAACATTTACAATTTTTTTAGCAGTGTCATTGGTAAGAAAGTACCTAAGTACCTACCTACTAATCTAGAATCTAGATATGTTATTATCTTGATTTTGAATGTTGGCTAGAAAATATAATTAGGTAGGTACTTAGCAGTGGCGTGCAGGTCATAGAGGCATAAATGCACTGCTTACCCCAGTTGTAATAGCTCAATGCATATTTTTCATTATGACCTGCCATTAAACAGGTTCCTACCTAACTAATGCCTACCCTGGCTTCAAACCCTGTGCACGCCACTGGTACTTAGTAAGTAGGTATTTGAAACCTAGTATCGATAAACCATCATCATAGAGAAACCTGCATTCTTATAATATTTTAGTTCACGGCAACAACCAAAAAATAAATATTTGAACGATTTGTTACTAGACGAGAGAAGTCATTTTGGAAAATTTCACCTTGAGGATAGTAAAATAGGAGATGAAAGTTTGTTTAGGAAAGTTTAATTATTGTTAACTTTTTAACAATTTGGAAGGTACGTTATTTCTTAAGAAATAGTTTTGAGAAATCCCTCCCCTAAGGGGGTAAAATGGTTGTTGGAAGGTTATATGAAAGTCACTATGTGGAAAAATAGGGGTTTTAGGTATTCTATGTTAAGTATACTTTAAGGCGAGACTGAGTGAGTAGGTAGGTAAGTGAGGCCTTTTGCAGCAGTAGAGTTTCTAATCTCGTGAGAAACCAGAAATTTTACGCGGACGAAGTCGCGGGCAGCTGCTACTTTTGATATAAAATCATTAATTATATTAGATGAATGAATACCTAGGTACTAGGTACGAAATCAAAAGCAAAATTCCCGTAAATATAAACGAACGATTTGGTCATAAGTATTACGACTAATATTTTTTCTTGGTTATTTTCTAACATGTTCTAGTTGAAAGTGTTAAGGCTCGATCTGTCGGTACAAAAACTCCAATGGACAGAAGGCGCGACGAATTACCGTGATTCAGCGGTTGCTCGCTGATTGAACTGACTACCGTGCTCTACAGGGTGTTACGAGAAAACTCTCTTAAATCTTCATAGTACGAGCACAGGAACAAAAATTTTCGATACGGTGACCCAACCAACGCCTGTGATTTTTGCGGACAAGTCGGCATCATTAAAGGTGAATGTCAAACTTTTTTGTTTATTTGGCATCTTTCACTTAAAATGAAACGTCTGAACGCAAAATAAATCAAAAGTGACAAACAATGTCACTTTTGATTTGTTTTGTGCGATGATGATGCGATGTGTTCACTCGAGTGCTGATATATTCTTACAGGTTGGTAGTACCTAGGTAAGTACCTAGCGAAACCCGTGAGAGATGGGCGGGCGGGCGGCAAGGCTGGTCCAGGCGCGGCGCGCGTCTTTAAGTCTCCTGCGCATTTATTTTATTAGTATTCCAATTTTAATCATATATCAACGGAGTGCATGTAGCGAGTTAAAGTTGTTATCAAAAAGACTGCTCCAATACATAATATTATGTCTGTACTGTACTCAATAATATGTGCTGGCCCTTAAGGATTCTCATTAGCAGGGTCCATAATGAGCTAGGCTGCCATGTTTACTGTTCGCCTTGCTATAAAATTTTCCTGCGGTAGGTAAATAGTTTTCAAATAATTTACCTTAACCGTCAAACCGACTATGATTAATGTCATTGTCGGTATGACGGATATGATGAATTTAATGAATGCTTTTAAAAATCATTACTTATCAATTTAGCTAATTACTTTATAATGTAAGTCTTTTGATTTACATTACTCAAGGAAAACCAAACTAAGTCATCAATTTTATTGACGTCAAAATTGGAACATTCTGTATAGAAACCACAAAAATAATACAAGACAAAACGTAATAGATCCATATATTCGAAAAGGGCCGGCGATCATTTTTGAATCCGTAGCAGATTTTTATTCTTGTTCAAAATTTTGTAGACATTATTCCTGAGGCATAGAGTTTAAAGTTGCTTAATTTATTTTCATTCTAAACTATTGTGCTATCAGTTAATCTCTATCTAATGATTGCTAGAAGGCTGGTTTACTTGTAATATTTCTAATATTCGTCATCTAGCGTCACCTATTTAGCAGTAATAGGTATCTGGGTTAAATACTTCGTGGTCCTAATAAATATTATGACTTATTAGCTTATTCCCACGACTTCGTAGCTTGGGCTACAAAAATTTCAACCCTCTATTTTACCCCCAGGGGTTGAATTTTCAATAAACCTTTCTTAACGGATGCCTATGTCATATTTTTAATAGCTGTCTGCATGCCAAATTTCAGCCCGATCCGTCCAGTAGTTTGAGCTGTGCGTTGATAGGTAGATCAGTCAATCAGCTTTTCCTTTCATATACCTAGGTTATATATAGATTACAATTAATTATCTAGGGCAAGATACAAGTACAAGGAAGAAGGTGAGTGGGATAGAGAAGAACTTAGGTACTTTAAATAGGTATAGGTAGGCTCTATGATGGTAGTAGGTATATGGTTCCAAGTTTCATCATTCAGAAAATCAAAGGAATGCCCTCTATCTATCATCAAATTCATGTACGTAGAACCATTTAGTCACGGCCTTTATATTCCAATCAAAATAGCTTAGACAACGGATGTGGACCACTTTTTGACTTTTTATCCTCATTTCAAAAGCTTTTTTTATAAAGAAATTTTGATGAAGTGTAAAAGGGTTTCATAGATTGAGTCAAAAGATTTTAGATTTCGGTATACCAAAAGGTAAAGTTCGGTATACAAAAAGTGTTTTGGATTTTTTGTAGTGTCTCCTTAAAATATCTTTTAAATGTTATTATAATTAACTTGTTTGTATAAACTGACTGTAATGTGCGGCCAGTAGAAGTATACTTAAAGGCTTTGTCTACTTCGAAACAACAAAAACGTTTCAACGTTCGCTGTAAAAAAATTAGGAGCGGTATCTATACCCCTCCTATTTTTTTTGAAATATTTCACAAAAATATAAACTACTAGGTAATTAATTAATCCATCCATACTAATATTATAAATGCGAAAGTGTGTCTGTCTGTCTGTCTGCTAGCTTTTCACGGCTCAACCGTTCAACCGATTTTGATGAAATTTGGTACAGAGATAGCTTGCATCCCGGGGAAGGACATAGGCTACTTTTTATCCCGGAAAATTAAAGAGTTCCCACGGGATTTAAAAAAAACCTAATTCCACGCAAACGAAGTGGCGGGCATCAGCTAGTTATTTAATAATTAGATAACACTTTCCTACTTAATCCGCGTGAATTTAATTAGGTTTTATCAAAATCCCGGAACGTTTAATGTTAACGCATTCTTAAAAAGTAGCTTATTAGGTACCTACCTATACTCTCCAGGTCTTAATCGTCCCCAATTATCTAGTTAAAAAAAATATCGTCAATCTGCTGCTCTTTTGCGGCGTGATTGAAGGGCAAACCAACACTCTTTCGCATTTCTAATATTGTAGGATTAATTGATACAATTCATACATCTAAGTATACTAATATTATAAAGAGGTAATGTCGTTAAGTTTGTTTGTAGGGGGTAATCTCTGGAACTACAGAACCGATTTTGAAAATTCTTTCACCAATCGAAAGCTACATTATTCCTGAGTGACATAGGCTATATTATATACACGCGGGCGAAGCCGCGGGGATCAGCTAGTACATAATAAGTAAGTACTATACCTAAGTACTCCCTTGTGAGGAATTCTAGTCTAACCGCCAGGTTTTATCATTGACTCTACCTAGGTACTTACCTACTACGTTTCTAGAGTTAGGTAGGTACCTACCTACTTACTTTAGAAATGTAGCTCAAGCTCTCTACTCGTGTGGCTCAAGTTCGTTAAATTTAATAGATCATTATAAAAATACGATTCTGGGAAAACGTCAAATTACTGAGACAAAACATGATTCAGCGATAATAGGTAGGTATGCAAATTATATTACCTTTGTTTCGAAATAATAGTAGAGAGACGGGGATTTTCTTGTCTATGACTAGATGTGAGCATGAACAATCTCACACAGTGATCTAAGTTTAGTACGCGACAGGTCGAGATGGCAATCGGGGTATGAGACGGGGGGACGCCCCGCACTTCCCCACGTGACCCGCGCTTTCCCGCACCGGGTTAGCGCGGGGGCTGTGCGGGTGTGGCATCCTGATTGCCATCTCGACCTGTCGCGCACTAACTATGTAATGACGAACAGGTGGGATGTCGTCTAGAACCCAATGTGGATAAGAACATTTTCTCTGATTCAACCCACTATAATCCTACCAAATTCAGACCCTATAGGTACCCTGACAGTCTAGTAGTTAAGACGTCTGCCTTCTAATCGGAAGTCGGGGGTTCGATCCCAGGCACGCACCTCTAACTTTTCAGAGTTATGTGCGTTTTAAAGTAATTAAATACCACTTGCTTTAACATTGAAGGAAAACATCGTGAGGAAACCTGCATGCCTGTGAGTTGTCCATAATGTTTTCAAGGGTGTGTGAAGTCTGCCAATCCGCATATCTGGCATGGCCAGCGTAGACTGATGGCCAAAATCACTAGTCTCTGAGCAGTGGCGTGCACAGGTATTTAAGTCAGGTATGCAATTAGGTATGAACCTATTTAGTCAATAGCGAAAAATAAGCATTGAGTTATTAGGACTAGGGTCAATAGGGTACCTAAGCAGTGCATTTATGCCTCTATGACCTGCACGTCACTGTCTCTGAGAGGAGACCCGTGCGTGCCCGTGCTCTGCAGTGAATGATGAATCCTACCCGAATGACTTGAGTAACCCAAATTCAGATTCTATTAGGTAGGTACCCTGAAATTCGGGACAGTGGACACGTCACATAATATTATGACCTTATATTTTTTGTTTAATAGGTATATATCTATCTATTTCCCGTTTCCAGATCGATCTAGGGCAGCCGAGAAATCAATTACCACTTAGATTTCTAAAATGTTGAGAACCTAATTAGTAAATTTCCGCATGGCTGCCGATGAAAGATTACGATAGACGTGTAGGTACGTGTGTCTTGCATATGTAAAAAACGCGTCGATGTGTGCCAACTAGTCTGGTGGACTTTGGTGGCAAATTGCTAATTTTCTAATTTTGCGCCTTACAATGTACAGTACGCGGTAGAAAGTAATGTACATCGACCTTTAGAAAGAGGTAGCGACTTTGTAGAGCACTCTCTCTGTCGTTGAGACCGACAAAACGTCACGTCATGAGTGACTACAACGCTCTACAAAGCCGAAACATCATTCTAAAGGCCGATGTAAGTACATTACTTTCTGCCGCGTACTGTAGGCGTTTTAAACCCGCTACGAACTTTGGTTTAGGTGCTACGCGTTGTAGCACTAATGACCAATCAACACTTATTATAATAATCAACGGCATTTTTTCCTAATTCGGAAGTTAAGGACATGCACACGTCAGCCTCCCTGACGCCACAAGAAGCGTAAGAATTAGATACTTAGGTACCCTAGCTACTTATAATATTATGGACTTATTACTTTGGACAATACTTATTTTTTGTGGACTAACTATTAACAAAGCTTGTTTGTTACCTTAAGTGTTATTTAAATTTGATAATGATGTTGATTTATCCACCAACATGCAACGTGAAGAAAAGGCAGCTCTAAAATATTCAAAAGTGCCAAAAGCGGCTCAGTCCGCTTTATCTACGCTTAAAATAATAAATACAATCTTCAAATAGCTTCCTATTTGAAGATTGTATTTATTATTTTACGATTCAAAAACAAGAAAAATTCCACACCTCTGAGTATATCCTCGAAACTCGACATTAGGCACATAAAATAGGTTTTTTAATGTATCATTATAGGTTAGTTGCGTGATCAAAACAAAAATAAATAGCTCGGTATTGTCCACGATTCATGACATGATAAAAATCTTAATTTACGTAATTCTCCACTCTTTGTACTTGTTGCTTTAAATAAAGTTGGTTTATACCTTCTTGGCCACGACTTTGTTGCATTAGCGTTACCGTGAGTTTGCACTAACGAAACATTTACCTACCTACATAAAAACATGTTGGAAACTCTGTTTTCTGATAATGTATCAAACTGAGTTGGATTATCATTTATAATTTGTTCAACAGGAAGAACCTTTAAAAGAATTTTAAAATAAGTGTCAAAGATTTTCGTACGCAATTTTCTGTAGTGCGAAAGTAATCAACAAAACAAGTTAATAGATTCATTATAACGACCTGTGAAACATTCACATGTTTAAAGTTTTTGATTTTCTTTTGAACTCTTTGATTTTCCGGGGTAAAAAGTTTAAACTATAGATACTTACCCATGCAAAAAAATCACGTCAATCTGTTGCTCTGTTGCGACGTGATTGAAGGACAAACTAACAAACCAACAAGCCAACAAATACACTTTTGGATGTATAACATGGAGGGATACCTAGTGATTTCATAGGCCCTATACTTAAACTCAATTACAGTACACAGTGCCAGGCAAAAATAGAATAATATAAAATCTTAACTTTTCACGGAAACTGTGATGAACTTTGCCATTTTGGTCTTTTCAATGTTTCTCTTAGAAATGTAGTGTCAAGCTACGAATCGCCCAGAATGTTTCTACCATTTTTTTATGCCAGCAGTCGCACTAAGCTGCCGCTCTAGCGATGGGGTTATGGCCCAGCGGGTATAGCTTTAAAACATAGTTGTTTTATACGGAAAATCGTTTTAACCTTGGTATTTCATCTCGTTGAGAACGTCTTTTGTTTATGACTTTTATAAATAACAAAAATAATGGTTTTATTTAAAGATGTCAAAGTAAGTGAAATATTAATTTATTAAAGTTAAATCTGTAATGGATAGGTACTTATTACCTTCAGTAAAGTACGCGGCCGAAAGTAATGTACATCGGCCTTTAGAATGACATTTCGGCTTTGTAGAGCGTTGTCTCTGTCACTCATACTAACATGACGTTTTGTCGGTCTCAACGACAGGGACAACGCTCTACAAATCTGCCATCTCCTTCTAAATGTCGATGTACTGGATCTTAGGATTTACATACACCTACGTTGAGAAAGGTAAAAAAATATGATAAATAGATAGTACCTAAATACCAAAAAAAAAACATACAGTCGAATTGAGAATCTCCTCCTTTTTTTGAAGTCGGTTAATAAAATATGGTAAAAAAGTAGGTAGAGTTATAGGTATATTTTTTGTGACTACAATCTAAATATATTTAAAACGCTCAACTACCTACGCACCTACTGATCGGATTGAGCCGAAATTTGACTTGCAGTCTGCATATAAAAGGATTTTTGAAAATCCAACCCCTAAGGGTATAAAATAGGTGTTTGAAATTTGTGTAGTCCACGCGGACGAAGTCACGGGCATAAGCTAATATTTCGTAAGTATATAAATACCAACGCAATACCTAGTTAATGATGCCACGCCGGCTGGTTGAGACGGTTTGGAAACAATCATGTTTAGAACCAGTAAGACAATGTCGTTGAGAGTTGAGATACAAATCGGACACAATTTGAGCAATTTTTGCTGACTCGGGCACTCTCAATAAGATGTTTATTATCTTGTTGAGTTGTTTTATCACTACCAACCTAAATTTCGTAATATAAAACTATTATTAGAACTATGTGTGAAATCAGTCGATTTCGTAATGGGTTGCACAGATTTTTTTAATTCATATACAAGTTAGCCCTTGACGGCAATCTCACCTGGTGGTAAGTGATGGTGCAATCTAAGATGGAAGCGGGCTAACCTGGAAGGAGTATGGCAGTTTTTATTAGACCCATGCCCCTTTGGTTTCTACACGGTATCGTACCGGAACGCTAAATTGCTTAGCGGCACGTCTTTGCCGGTAGGGTGGTAGTTATAGCCACGGCCGAAGCCTCCCACAAGATCAAACCAGAAATTTAGAAAATATAAAACTCCAAAACCCTGCCAGAATCGAACCTGGGACCTCCCACTAATAAGACCCTGAAGCTGAATAGCTGAGTCCCTGTGAAAGAGGACTCCGGAGGGGTTCGAAACTAGTCGTGCTTACGTCGACTAAATACGTGAGTAGGTATATAGCCGTAACAATCTAAGTATACTTAAGTATAAGATCAGCTTATTTCATCGTATCCTACGAATAAGGGCGTAACTGCCGTTGTGGCTTTTTTGCTGATTTGAAACATACTTAGATACTTACTTTCAATTTCACATCATGTCAATTCACAAAAGTTTGAAAAAATTGACTTTATTGCTTAGAAGTTAGCTTTTGAAATTACTACCCTGGCCACCGTGTACCTAGATAGTGCTGAAATTTCTCATAAAGATAACTATTAGGTATGACGTAAGCTTCCGCTAAGAAAGGGATTTGGAAAATTCAACCCCTAAGTGGGTTAAAATAGGGGGTTGAAATTTATTGAGTTCACGCGGACATAAGCTAGTAAGTATTAAAAAAATGCTCCTCCTGAAAAGTAGCCCTTTTGTAACAGTGTCCTTATTCGTAGAATATGATGATTTATTCAAAGCTTTACTTTTAAAAAAACTATAAGGACCCACTTCTGATGATGGAATAAAATGACACAGTAACAGCTTGGTAGATTTACTGGACTTATATTAATTTAACATGATAGGTAGGTATATTATTATTTTCGACGAACAACATTAATTCTCCAAATCTATAAAAGCACATTAAATAAAGCGTCTAAAATAAATAGGACGCAAAAGTAATTAAAAATGCTTTTTTAACACAAGACCAAGACCTAACAAATTGCTCATATTTCTTAAATGTTTTTCTAGTAGGTCCTAAACCCTTATGATTAAAAATGAGCTAAGCGAGTGCAATTTTTTTGTTGCTTTATAGAAAGCTTGCTTAAGTAGGTTCGAAGGTAGATAAAAAAAATTGGTACCTACTTGAAAAAAAAATTAGACCGTATCTATCTATGACTCTGGTCCAGAATTTCCTGTGTCCATACCTGCTAAGTATGTCAAACGTGGAACAGCTCATAAATTAATTGACACTTATTAAAAAGTAAGTAAGGTAAGGTG
The DNA here is from genome assembly GCF_902806685.2 of Maniola hyperantus. Lineage (NCBI taxonomy): Eukaryota > Metazoa > Arthropoda > Insecta > Lepidoptera > Nymphalidae > Maniola > Maniola hyperantus. The sequence goes on from NC_048556.1 coordinate 3,656,673, forward strand.
CCTAAGTAGAAAATATGAGCAATCTTAGAAACTTGGTCGCTAGAAGAAGAAACACTATAACTAAAAAGAAAAATATAAAAAAGAAAAAATGAAACGTGCCCAGGTTCGAGATGCGATTGGTTGGATGCTTGTTGCTGCCGACAGATATCCGGGCTTGACTGTACGAACCAGGAATGGGTGAAGGCCGGGTTCAGGCCCGGGTTGAGGCCTGGCCCGGGGCCCGGCAGGCCCATGACGGGCAACCCGCCAGCCCGCTGATGGTGGTGAAACCCTGAGGCCACGTAGTCCATTGCAACCGCTTGGTATGGCAACATTATCACTATATCGTATCTGTTTTTTTAATCTTTTAGTCTTTGACAGTCCTTTCCCGCGCTGTCACACTCATTTTAAAAACAAAACTTTAACGTTCGAAATTTGAAAATGTTCCTGATTATTCCATTTTCAAACACACAAGCTTCAAAATAAGAAGTTCGGAACACGAAATAGTTTCTTCTTATTCCATTATTTAAATAAATGTCCGCACTTTATTTACGATAGAGTCTTTGACACTAGTTCGAAAATAGAACGCACATTTTCGGCGAACTCTGAGCCGCAAAAAATTCACACGAACAGTTAACAGTTTCAGCCGCAAACGTTTTCAGTTAGCAAACAAAACAAACCGTCCTATTTCGCGACCGATTTACGTGGCCAGCTACCAGCTATAACCTATTCACTGGAGAGAAGTCACGCACAGCCACCCACTTAATAAATATTCTGGGCATATATCCGTTTTTACGCAGACGTGACCGGTCGGGTACTGGCCGATTTTCACGTACGGAACGCGCGGCCGATTATCGAAAACAGTTGCACGACCCCCTCCTTCGACCTCGGACGTGCAACTGAGACCTCAGATAAAACACGCGCCAAACGCGACTTTATTCACTCGGTCTACTGTGTCTAGGTCCCGTGGCTTTTCGTGGATTAGACAGGGATAGAGGTACTAAAACGAAAGAGACGCGAATCGATCGGACGTCATCGCGAAGTTAAAAGCCTGCGTCGTTACACGGACTGTAATAGGCGGTTACGTGATTGGGCGTGGCTTAGACTATTAAGTTGAATTGTCGCGCTCTGATTGGATGAAATTGGTAGTAGTCTCGCACGTGATATGTTCGGGAATACGTTTATAGCTTGCGCTCATAGAATATAATAAGTAGTAGGTTGGGAGTTCGCCAGTTTTGTGCCTGCGTGGTGCGGTTTTGTAGGTTCGCGTAAAGATTTTTAATTGTTGCAGGCTGCAGCACCGTTAATGTGTGATCAGACGCCGTGGTACGAGTGTCTGGCACGCGAGGGTGTGGCTCACACCTGTAGGTAATAGGTATTGATTGATGCTAATTTGAGATGCCATTACGACACCTTTTCCAACACTTCCACACTGGGAACCATTTGCAACGATATTTTTTACATATCGCACATCTGCTTGGTAGAGTTTTATATGAAGTAACGCGTACCTACTCGTAAAATACTTATAGGTACCAGAGTAGATAAGTAGGTAGGTAACCTAAAGGCCAAAGATCGACTCTTTTTATTCTGAATAGACTTTACCATGGCCATTTGGCCAAACCCTTCTCATGCTGAGAGGAGATCCGTGCTCTGTAGTGAACCGGCTATGGGTTGATCATGATGACGAAGTAGGTACGACATGCCAATAAATTCGTTATAACATTACCTAAATGTTTGGTAAGTATAAGATGTTTTCTTCGAACCTTGCGCACGCCACTGAGTAGGACCTTGTTTTTATAGGTAGGTACCGTCTACACTACCTACTTAATCTTTGATAGGTAGGTAGGTATACCTACTAACTTAAAAAAACCGGCCAAGTGCGAGTCAGGCTCGCGCAATGAGGGTTCCGTACTACAGTCGTATTTTCTCGACATTTTTCACGATAATTCAAAAACTATGATGCATAAAAATAAATAAAAATCTGTTTTAGAATATACAGGTAAAGACCTTTCATACGATACCCCACTTGATATAGTCACTCACTTCGAAAGTTGAAAATACTAATTATTAGTTCATAACCACAATTTAATTTTTTTGTGTGAACTAACCCTAAATTCACGGTTTTCAGATTTTTCCCCAAATGTCAGCTATAAGATCTACCTACCTGCCAAATTTCATGATTCTAGGTCAACGGGAAGCACCCTGTAGATTTCTTGACCGACAGACAGACAGACAACAAAGTGATCCTAGGGTGCATTGCATACCCTACCTAATACCTAACCATGAAGCTATGAATCAGATTAGCTTCTAATAACCATTGACTATGAATACAATAAGGAAAACTATTCCCTTGAAATACCAATAAAGTTCACATTTAACTAGGGTTCAAGTTCGTTCATACTGAGGCTGAGCAGTTGTTAATATGCCGGTCGCACTTCATAGTCACCCATAGAATTCCCTCCCGACAGACGGTCTACGAGATAGGTATACTTAACTAGGTAGGTATTTTATCATGTGATCAAAACAGCTTCAGTGCAGTTCGATCAATATTAGGTACAAGGTGTAATTAGAACGCTAACAAAAACGAAAACATGTGATAGTACGGATGATTACAAGTGGGATACCACAAAAAAACCGGCCAAGTGCGAGTCAGGCTCGCGCAACGAGGGTTCCTTAATTCAGTCGTATTTTTTCGACATTTTGCACGATAAATAAAAAACTATGATGCGTAAAAATAAATAAAAATTTAGAATGCACAAGTGAAGCCCTTTCATATGATACCCCACTTGATATAGTTATCTTACTTCGAAAATAAGTACTAATTATTATTAGTTCATGACCACAATTTAATTTTTTTCGTGTGATCTAACCCTAAATTCACGGTTTTCAGATTTTTTCCCGAATGTCTGCTATAAGACCTACCTCAGGTAGGTAGGTCTTCCAAATTTCATGATTCTAGATCAACGGGAAGTACCCTGTAGGTTTCTTAACAGACCGACAGACAGACAGACAGACAGACAACAAAGTGATCCTATAAGGGTTCCGTTTTTCCTTTTGAGGTACGGAACCCTAAAAAAGGCGAAAAATAATTCAAAAAACCTGTTTTTTAAAAAGTTCGCACTGTATTATACAAATAAGACACCTGTAGGGCGATTGTCTAAAACCTGCATCAATCATTATTACAATCTCAATTGTTCTGATTGGCTGAATTTGTGCGATTCTTGTTGCAACAATGCATTGTGGCCAATAGTGAGCGAGCATTAACCAATCAGAGATGATTGCGATCGTGACATTTTAGCTGTCAAACAACCGCGATAGAGCCACTGATTGACGCTAAACATTACCGTGCTATAAGTACTTAGGTCAACGAATGTTGGGTAGATAAGTCAATCGCGGGGCCAATGCCACTACCTATCTCTATGGCCACTACTCTGTTTTGTCTTTTTCCTTCAAATGTCAAATAACTAATGAGTTGATGACAATTGACAGAGAAAGACAAAATAAAGTAGGTAGGTATACCTAATTATTCCACCGTTAATCCACGTTTAATCGTTAGGCAGTTAATCATTAGGCTATTACCGCCTCCTTCCTACACGTGATTCATATTATTATAACGTCACTATTGAACCAAATGAGTCCTGTTAGCCGCTATCCGTTGCTTGGGCGGATGTCCAAGCGTTTGTGGCTTCCGTTCAGGATAGCCGGCAATTTAACTTTGTTAGGGTTAGATGATGCATGAATAGATCTACTAAAATCTACTTAGGTATACCTAGGCCACAGAATGTAGGGTAACAATCCATGCTGATCCTAATCCTAGTAAAGGTGAAAGTGTGGATGTTTGGATGTTTGTAACAATCACGCACAATCGGTTGAACGGATGGACCGTGAAAGGCTAGCAGACTGACAGACAGACAGACAGACAGACAGACACACTTTCGCATTTATAATATTAAGTAGTAGGTATGTAAGTATATATGGATGGATAGTATGGATTTCGAAGCAGCTCTAGACTCGTAGCAATCCGCTACGTTTTCGTGTTCCAGTTATTAGGTACCTACTAGATACCTAAAGCTGACATCTATAGAGCGCACTTTGACTTTGCTCAGACTTAAGATTGAGTTAAAACGAGACAGATTTATGTGAGAAATATACATCTGTCTCTTTTTAATTCTGTCTTAAGTCTGAGCAAAGTCAGAGTGCGGTCTATAGATTTCACTCTAAGAATTCAATTTTCGAAGAATTCCTAGCAACAATCCATTGACGGGCACGCTCATTGCGCGTTTGTTTCACCATTCCGATGTTTTTGTTTCGCGGGTGGTTACGGTAAACAGTGGTAATCAATAAAGAGCTCGCTCCGGCGGACACGGTCACGCGAACTGCTTAGATCGGACGCATCGGTACGCGGACTGCGGGCACTGTGCATCGGCTGAGCGGGAAATCAGTCTTTAGGGTAGAAAAATTACTAGGTATGTTTAACGCTACCTGTGCGTGTTCTATCGCCTTTATAATGGGGAGTGCTCTAAAGAGCTGTTTGACCTCATTCCACCCTCATTTTTCTACAACCGCACCGCGCGCCACCGTAAGGAATTTCACCCTCACCACCTGGGTGTCTGGTGCATTTCGACCGTCCGCTGTGCCAGATCCTTCTTTCCACGCACATGCAAACTGTGGAACCCACTCCCATCGGCGGTGTTCCCACTAGATTACAACATGGGGTTATTCAAGGGGCGGACCAACATATTCCTAAAAGGCCGGCAACGCATCGGCGGTTCCTCTGGTGCTGCAAATGTTCATGGGCGGCGGTAATCACTTAACATCAGGTCACCCGCCTGCTCGTTTTCTCGCTATCTCTATAAAAAAAAGCAAAGCTGGAAGTCTTTCTTATTAGCGAAAGGGAAGTATTTTTCAGTTTTTTCACGATGTTTTCAGTAAGTGTAACTAAATTATGGCATTTATTGTAGGATTTTTGTTAGTTAAGTAATAAGTGGTGGTAGCCTAACTGATAGTGTTCGAGGATCGATCCCGGGCACCTATGTGCGATGTTTGCTCGCTATCTCTATTTAAAAAAAAAAATTCTACATTTTCTATTTCCGTATTTGTATACGGAATACCTACACATAAGCCATAGACTCGTAGCAATTAGCTACGTTAAATCGTGCTACAGTTATTACTAAACTACTTAAGTAGCTGATGCCTGCGACTTCGTTCACGTGGATAAAGGTTTTTCTTAAATCCCGTGGGAACTCTTGAATTTTCCGGGGTAAAAGTAGCCTATGTGTTAATCCAAGGTATAATCTATCTCAGTTCCAAACAGTATAATCCACTCAGTAGTTTTTGCGTGAAAATTAAATGGGTAAAAAATCGCTCCGCTTATGTGAGTGGTAAGTAGCACGAATAGAAAACCAACCAGAAAAGTGGTTCTTATTGGATAATTCGTGATTTTCATTTTATCAGGTGTTTGAACCTGCCACGATCTTGACATTGGGGAGTTTGGAATGAGGAGGTTTCCAGGCAACGTTTGAGATAATTTTCATAGATGACGCTGAATACTTCCACCACTAAAGATTTAAAACCCCCTTTTAAAACCCCCGTGGGAACAGTGATGTGGATGCGTGGGAACCCTTGAATTTTCCGGGGTAAAGTCAAAGTCAAATGATTTATTCAAAATAGGTAATAAATTACTCTTATTGATTGTCTGGTATACCTAGTGTTAGATTTGTAAGATATAGTGGTGATAATTATAACGCAACCTTAAAACTAAAGCTACGACGGTTCCAAACGCCTAACAAAAGTAGCCTCTTATGTGTTAGTCCAAGGTATAATCTATCTCCGTTCCAAATTTCAGCCAAATCCGCTTAGTTATTAGTAGTTTTTGCGTGAAAATAAATTGGGTACAAAATCGCTCCGCTTATGTGAGTGGTAGCACGAATAGACAACCAACCAGAAAAGTGGTTCTTATTGGATAATTCGTGATTTTCATTTTTTCCCCGCGTCAGGTGTTTGAACCTGCCACGATCTTGACATTGGGGAGTTTGGAATTGTAGGAGCACCAATGATGTTGCGGTTCGATGGACGATCAGCTTTAGACGGCCATTAGACGATGGGTCAATCCTGTCAATCATGAGATTCATGATTGATGAATGATTGCTAGAGCAGAGAATATCGAGATATTGGCATAGTTCATGACAGTTATGAAACTTGTTACAAAAGCTGCACCTTGGCAGGCGTTTTATAAAATATGTTCTTATAAAATACCTACTATGTTGATAGTCTTAATTTGAAATTGAAATCTGAAAATTTCACTAATGAGTGCACAAACGCCCTAAAGGTGGTTAAAACTTTTGTTTACCCACTTTTAGGGCGTTTGTGCACCCATCCGTGAAACCACCGATTCCGTATTTGTATGACGGCCACTCCGAAGAATCACGGATACGAATCGAATACGGATGAGAGCACAAACGCCCTTAGACGTAAAAATATAATATGTGATAATTCCTACGTGACGTCATCAAACTCCGTAAGTACGAGTACATCGATACGGAATTTTAAGCAGCATCGATCGCACTTGCCCCACATCCGAGGGTACACTGACCCAACCTTTATTTTATTGTTAGGGGGTCAAATAAATCCTCTATAATAGTGGCACAAACGTGGTTGGGAACCGTAATTGGTGTTTAATCTTCCAACTGAAGGAACGTTTGCGTTTCTAAAGAAAACTGTAGAATTTAGAAGTACCTACCAACCTACCTATACTTAGTACGCGACAGGTCGAGAAGACTATCGGGATGGGGACGCCCCGTAGGTACAACCGCACAGCACCCGCGCTAACTCGCAGGATAGCGCGGGTGACGTGCGGGTGTGCGGGGCGTCCCCTCACCTCACACCCCGATTGCCATCTCGTCATGTCGCGAACTATAGTAGCTATTTTTGCGTGGATGGGTTTGCATATAAAAAATAAGAATCGACCTAGAGGAAATAATTTGAAGGTCATAGGTAGGTACCTATTATTTGAATAAAAGTATTATTTACCCAAAGACATTTTACTTGTAAACTTTTCCAAGTAAAATGTCTTTGTATCTACCATGATTTTTATGGTGTGATGACATCTTTAAAACCTAAGGCTAGGTCAACCGAAAGTACCCCACAGGTTTTCTTGACAGACAGACGAACAGACGGACAGATAGACGGACAGGCAGACAACAAATTGATCCTAAGAGGGTTCCTTTTTTCCTTTTGAGATACAGAACCCTAAAAATATTAAAAAAGCTCTACCTACCAAAAAATGTAAGGACGAAAAGAAAACTCTACATTTTTTAATTACACACACCTATGACCTAAGTACCGCAGTAATTATCTAAGATAACACCAAATTTAATATTCCCCAATTCACCATAACATCCTAATTAGACATAAATACACCGCTATCTCCATACAAACCCCGTGTACCCACATAAATTCCACCATAAACATTCACTTATACAAATAAACATGTCCAGGGCCTTACACGAGTTTATCTCGGGAATTAGGGAACAAGCTCGCATTAAGATGGCAACCCTGATACTTCGATGTGTATTAAGATATTCTAATTTTAATTGCTTGCGCTTCACGCTTGCTGTGTTGCCAGTAAATGAAACTTTGCTTGCTTTTGGTAATTATTTTATTATATTAGTTATACCTATCTACCTATTTGTACAATGAATATTTTACCTACTTATTTTTATGTTCATAATTAGGACTAAGCGTACCTAGTGTATTTACCGAGGAAAATTATTAGAGCCCGAATTGGGTCCAACAAAATCAGTCACCCAACCAGATTGTGAGTTGGAGCAACGCGGATTTACCAATGTCATTAACATATTATGCACTATATCATCATCATGATCAACCCATCGCCGGCTCACTACAGAGCACGGATCTCCTCCCAGAGTGAGAAGGGTTTTGGCCATAGTCTACCACGCTGGCCATGTGCGGATTGGTAGACATGCACTATATAGCACGAAGTAATCGTAGCGGTAGTAAAAGTAGCGGTTCCGTGCTGATCTCGCAGAGGGGGAGGTCTTTTTAGTCCGTGCGAGTCGGACACACCCTGTCGATAGACAGAAGTCCATTAGGGATTTTTCCTCCTCCTAGAGAAAAAAAAAAGGTATGCACTATTAGGCTAGAACTAAGCCACACAGCCAAAGGATTAAGAAAAAACAAAAGAAAAGAAAGGTGAACCTACCATTAGCCCATTGCTAGACCCACGGCCCGGGAAATAGGTGGCTGGGAAAGGGAAGATGTAAGTATGAAGTCGGGCGAGCATAATTACAGTACCTACAGAAACTAGAAATCAAAGCCTCAAAGCATACATACACGTATGGAAACAAAAGTTATTTTTTACTTTGGAGTGGTTTTGGAAGTCGGTTTTTTTAATATTTTTTTAAGCAACCAAGTCCTTGAAAGTTACCCAAATTGCTATACAAAACATCTCAAAACAAACCTAATAGGTACACGAACCCTAACCAAGAAAATGTATTAAGCGATGATAAAATCAGGGCGAAACATTAAACTTTGCATATGGGGGCCAATTATGATGAAATTTGTATAATTTCGAAGATACGAGTAAATAAATTAATAAAACAACCCCTTCTGAAGGGTTAAGTTATCTCGATATGATCTTTTAACCCTTTTGTGTGCAGTTTAACTTTTTTTGTAATCACCTACGACAAAGTATACATATGAACGTTTTGCTTCTTGACTTGTAAACTTTTCGAAATATATATAAATGTATGGTCGAAATAAGGCTTATTTGCACCTAAGGTCAATAAGGTAAGGAAAATATGATTGCAAAAGCAACAATATTTTGGAAAAAACTGAAACGAGTTAAGGCTCCTTAAAATCTATTGCTTTCTTAGTGAGCGCCAACGTTAAATACCATAATAGTAGTAGTAGTATAGTAACAAACCAACAAACAAACACGCTTTCGCATTTTATTTTATTTAAAAACAAAGATACATTTTGGATATAAATTACTGACTATTCCGGTGTATCACAGAAACCTAATATGGGAACTTATAATATGGGTAGGTTCTTACCTACTGATTTAAGTAGGTATTCATATCAACAAAACTCAATTATTTTGCACCATCATCAAAATATTTCCGTACCAAGTTTATCTCAGTGAGGGAAACTTAGCGTGATATTAATCCTACGGCAGTCACTAAAAATAGCCGAGCCGGATATGAGTTTTGGAGGCTGCATCAAGCATTCACGACACGCGCTCACAACCCCTGCTAAGAACAGAAGTATCTACATACCTATAGGTTATAGGTATCAATGTAAAGACAAAATCATTTCCAGTTGCTAGTTTAATCCATGTACTTATCACATTAATTCATAGCATTGATAATAATAATATGCCTACCAATAAGGAATATGCGTGTGGTTTAAATTTACTTGAATTTTTCCCTCCCCGAATCTTCATTGGCCTGACATTAAATCGCAACCATTATTTTTTTATTTAGTTATTTTTAATTGCATAAATTATTAATTATGAAGTGCAAAAATTTAAGCGAGCGAAATTTGCATTTTGCGAAACGGATCACCATTGGTCGAAACGGAACGTGAAAAGTTTGAAAACGTGAACGTCACGATTCACGTTTTCAATCTTTTCTTCTATAGTAATACTGTCACGTGACAGGTGACTGACGGGAATCGTGACGTCGTTCAAAGCCCGCATAAAATGGCGGCGTTTGAACGGATCAAATTTTAGCAATGTTTTATCTATTTTTAAAAAAATTTGAGCATTTCAAACAAGAGGTACCTACTTATATTTTTCACTATGTTAACAATGTAAAAAGTGAATTAAAATTATAAAAAAATTACATGCATTACTATTGAAAAAAGCTGAAGACTGAAGTTTTTGGAAAATCAATAGGCGCTACCTAATAAGTATTATAAATGGAAAGTGATGATGTTGCCTAAGATGGGATGAGTTGACCTAGAAGACCCATACACTCTTGTTTTATTTTAAAGATACCCGGATTATAATTGATAGGAAACACAGATCGCGGAAGAGTATTTCCAAACCTTAGCCATGCGTATGAGGAATAATGATTAAGTACACGCACTATTTTTTTTTGCCATTGCATAAGCCCATCCAAGAAAGGTGTCTACCAACTGTACAGACAATTGAAAAATTACCCGCGTTATTAGGTTTCCCGAAGAAAAAAATCCACTTACACTTTTATTGGCTCCGGTAAAAAAAAACGTGGGCATTCGAGCAAGAAAAATGTACTTGCGAGGGGAGGTGCTAATAGAATCGCGCTTTAGTGTAAGCAGCAATTTGCAATTACATTTGAACAAATGTTCCTTTAAAAGAAATAAAGAAATGTCTACTGTTTTTGCAAGAAAGATTTTCCGGTAGCTATTTCGCACTTGGACGTAATTCGGCCAAGATTCCTAGTGCCCGGATTGACTCCTAATGATATCCTAAGAAACTGCGAGCAAAATTTAGTTTCATTGTTATCATCATCAGAATGCCAAGCGATTTAGCGTTCCGGTACGATACCGCGTAGAAACCAAAGGGGTAGGTAAGGTTTAATAAAAACGTACAAGTTTTCTAACTGTCGTGAACTTGAAAGAGTCTTCTCTAAGAATGACAAGTGCGGATTGGCAGACTTCACGCACCTTTCACGAAGATTATGGAGAACTCTCCGGCGCGCAGGTTTCCTCATGTGATGTTTTCCTTCACCTACAAACAATCAGGGATTTATTATGTTAGCATGGAGGTATGGATATTTATGTTTAGTGCGACTGCTAAGAGCAGGGGTCGCAACGTCGTGTCCTGAATGCTTGATGAAGACTTCGAATCTCATATCCGGTGCTGAGCGCTATTTTTAGTTAACTTAATAGTCAATCAAAGTTTATGCCCTGAAGTTATCAGTTCAAGTTATGAATTCCATTACAAGTTAGCTGCTTATCAATAAATTGACTTCGCGATCTCACCTGGTGGTTAGTGATAAGTAATGGAGTATAAGATGAAAGTGAGCTAAATTTGAGATATACAGGGGATTGATCTTATATCTAGTATCTAAATAAAATACCAATTTTTACAGATTGCATCTATGCTCTAGTGAAAACTGACAAAGGATTCAAATTCTAGGCAGCTTTGTGGGTAGGTAGGTAAAAATTAAACAACAAAATTAAAAAAATCGAAGAATCGTTTTATTTATAGCTGTTATAAGTAACTAGGTAAGTACTGGAGACTTCTAAAAAATCATGGGGCACAATCATTAAATTGTACCCTAATGTTCGTCACTTACGCGCATTGTCCCCGCGTGCTACGCGCACAATACGCGTGCTGACGACGTGTTGACAGTCGACGAAACTCGCTTAACTTCACCCACCCACGATTCCATACCCCATCGGACATTGTTACAGATGTGAGAATCTATAGATCTGGCGGCATAATTTCTTTTTATATATTTATTTAGAAATCTTTATTGCGCACACACACATTACAGGAAAACAATACAAGATACAGAAGAAACTATACAAAGGTTGCAATGGCGGCCTCATTGCTAAAGCGATCTCTTACAGGCAACCTCTATGTGACTATGTTCTGATATAAGTTTTCAATTCTGCGAGGACTTCTTGATTTTCCAGAATAAAAAGTAGCCAATATGTTAATTCAGGGTAGATATAAGCTATCTCCGTTCCAAATTACAGCCAAATCGGTTTAGTCATTATGGCGAGAAGGGGTAATAAACATCCGATCATCCAAACCATCCATTCCGGAAAATCAACAAGTTCCCGCGGGATTTTTAAATACATCCACGTGGATGAAGTCACGAGCATCATCTACTTAGTAGGTACACATAAAAAGCTTCAAATTAATGTGATAGTTAATATTATTATATTATACTAGGTAGTTAGATAGACGCAGTGTTGGAAGACTGTGGGGGCACTAGGTGGACGGACGACATCAGATGAGTCGCAGGGAGCCGCTGCATTCAGGCGGCGTAAGACCGTGTGTGGAAGTCCCTACAAGAGAACTATGTCCAGCAGTGGACGTCTATCGGTTGATGATGATAATAAGTTAGGTACTGTTGCAATTTACTTTTCGTAAGCATTTTTACAGAATTTGGACTGTCTGAGAAAATTGTAACTCTACACCCAACCCCTCAGTTCCCAGTATAATGAACGCAAGTTTGTGGGTGACTTTAAGAAAAAAAATGTAACCGTTTAAAAAGTCCCTATTAAAAACATGACTTGTGCATTACGGTGGGTGACACACAGACTTAATTTTGCAATTTTATTTTTCCAACAAAAAAAAGTTAAAAAGATTTTCACACAAAATTGGTACATCTACCCTAGAGGCTCTGGTTCCGTAACTGTACATTTGTATATTATTACTTGCTTAAACCCGCGACTTCTGCCGCGTGAACTACCCTTCAAAGTTCAAACCCCTGTTAGGGATTGAATTTTCAAAAATCCTTTCTTGACGAATGTCTACGTCATCTGCGTGCCAAATTTCAGACCGATCCGTCCAGTAATTTGAGCTGTGCGTTGATAGATCAGTCGGGTCACCTTTTCCTTTTACATACCTATTTAGACTAGCTTATGCCCGCGACTTCGTCCGCGTATACTACAAAGATTTCAACCCCCTATTTTATCCCCTTAGGGGTTGAATTTTCAAAAATCCTTTCATAGCGGATGTCTAACATTATAATAGCTACCTAATCTACATATCTGTATACCAAATTTCAACCCGATCCGTCCGATAGATCGGACGGATCGGGATCGGGATCGGGATCGGACCGTCCGTAGGGCGATTGTCTAAAACCTGCATCAATCATTATTACAATCTCAATTGTTCTGATTGGCTGAATTTGTGCGATTCTTGTTGCAACAATGCATTGTAGCCAATAGTGAGCGAGCATTAACCAATCAGAGATGATTGCGATCGTGACATTGTAGCTGTCAAACAACCGCGGTAGAGCCACAGCCAGTCAGCTTTTTCTTTTTTTTTAATATAGATATAGAAGATTATAGACATTCTTCGTTCAATATAAATGCCGGCCAATAAAACAATGAATGGGCTTGCAGCAATAAGACAGTAGCTAAGGTATGCGTCTTTGTCAGTCAAACGATTATACATAGTTCTATTATTTGTTTAGTCTTGATACTTGGACTTATTAAACTTATCGTAGTTCGTTGAAACTTGAAAGTACAAACAGAATACAACACAATATTTATTTTAAATAATTTTGAATACAGGAGACGCGGGTTCGATTCCTGCCGGTCCGGAATTTTTGATAGGTATGTATTTAAAATTATTATATTGAAATTTCCTTGAAGGTCGATAAAACTCTATAAAAAATATAAAAATAAAAATAATTACCTTACTAAATGCACAAAGGACTATAGGTAGTGTTAGAGTTAGGTACCTAGTATTTTGGTGAAATTATCCTGACTCGTTGAGGATGTGAAGGTATCAGGTAATCTACAAGTAAACGGTAACGTTTATTTTATTCTATATCTACTAATTTATTTTTTGGCTCTGGCACCTTACAACAGCTATTTTCTTGACTTAAAATTATATCATACCCATGTAAAAACTTAAAAGAGTTCATACGATGTTGGTGCAAATTTTGAATTACAATAATTTTTTTCAATTTTAGAGTTCCGTATCAGAACCGTGCCAACGGGACCCTATTACCTACTAAGCTTCCGCTGTCCGCCCGCCCGTCCGTCCATCCGTCCGTCTGTCAGCGGGCTGTAGGTATCTACCTACCTATCTTATGAGCCGTAATAGGTAGAGTCAAAATTTTCACAGAATGTGTATTTCTATTGCCGTTATAAAAAAAATCAAAATGGCAGCCATGTAATTAAAAAAATATTAAATAAGTAGTACATAATCTTCTACGATGGTAGGGAACCCTTCATGTGTGAGTCCGACTCGCACTTGACTGATTTATTTATACTTTCGTGTAACATAAAAAAAATCTTCTCTTTAGTGTAAACTTCAAGTATCAAAACCAGTCGCTAAACTACACAACTATCTCAAAGTCGAACTCAAAAGTCACGTATAGGCGCGGTCGTCACCGCACGTACACCAATCATCTGAACAGAGTCCGTGACCGTATACCTCTCCCTTTCAATCGTATATTAAATGTATATTTGCATCTCTTTCTTACGTCAATCCACCGGGAAATCTGAGTGGTATGAAGCCATCGGCGTCGAATTAGGTGCTTTGACAATTCTTGTAAGGCGTTGATAGATTTCGTTTGATATCCTTTGATGTACTTGTACCAAGGTGAAAAGTAGGAACCATATAATATATTCACGAATTGCTACACAATATTTATCATTCATTCATTCAAAAAATTTCCGTGGGTTCCGTATCTTTAGAAAGAAAAGGCACTTCAAAGAAATTTTTACTAATTCTTTGTACAAATAAGAATTATTACTTTCTAAATCCATGAGGCACCCTTATAGGATCACCGTTGTCTTTCTATCTGCCTGACGTGTCTGTCAGTGTCAAGATCCGTCAATGGAATCAAAATCTATAGGCTTCCCGTTGAACTAGAATCATGAAATTTGGCAGGTAAGTAGGTATAGTAATGTCTTATACCTAACCCAAGTAAAAGGAAAACTCCGAAAACCGCGAATTTTTGGTTACGTTACCTATACATCACAAAAAAAACTAGTGTCACTTCTTGTACGATGGTCTACCTAACATTACATTATAGAGAGAACCTAGATGCAAAATCTTAAGTTTCTAGACACAGGCGGTTTGAGTTGTAGGTACATTGATACAGAATACCTACATACCTAAATAGTTGGTGGGTATGTACTTAAAGTAAAAATAAGTACAATTGCCTTATCAAGTAAGTATAGCTATATCGAATTGAAGACAAGCATTCCCTACAGTGTCACAAAGAGAGTTTCCGAGCCCTCGCGAAGAAAGCGCTCGTGCGTACTTCTCTGAAATAGAATTGCGAATTGATTTTGTAGCTAGCTGTAACTACGTCAGACGCAAACAACTTTTTTATATTTTAAACCTCTACCCCCCACTAGGTGGACGGACGACATCAGACGAGTCGCAGGGAGCCAGGCGGCGCAAGACCGTGGCGTGTGGAAGTCCCTACAAGAGACCTATGTCCAGACAGTGGACGTCTATTGGTTGATGATGATGATGATGATGATGACAGCTCAATGTACCTATACCACATCGAGGCTTATACCTAATTAAAGACGACTAGCTTATGCTCGCGACTTCGTCCGCGTGGACTACACCAAACCCCTATTACACCCTTTTAGGGGTTGAATTTTCAAAAATCCTTTCTTAGCGGATGCCTACGTCATAATAGCTATCTGCATACCAAATTTCAGCCCGATCCATCCAGTAGTTTGAGCTGTGCGTTGATTAATTATTATTAATTAGATTAAAGACATTTAACAGAAAGGGTTGTAGACTTGTAGATTCGATTAGAGATCTCAGTGCAAGGGCCAAGAGCACAGAGGTATAAAAACGTGCTCTTTGCTAAAACGCTAAAAAAATATTTGACAGCCACCTCCTAAAGCCTTAAGATCTAAAGGAATAGGTACAATTCTTTTTTTTTTAAAGAATATCAGCCATGTTAAATGACTAATATTCCCCTTTCCTCTCCAACTAAGCGTCAGGCTTGTGCTAGGAGTAGGTACGACAATAGTGCAACGGGCGGGGTTCGCAAAAAGTTCTCAGAAAAACGCGTGCCTATAAATTTTCCGGGGCTTCAGACGTTATGAAGAATGGATTTTCACTTACACGACTGTTTCATAATCTAATCACTGATAGAGAAATGATCGACTGTGAATGATTCACAAGAAGAAGCTTTACCTTCAAAAAGCTACGAAAAAGGGATTCCATTTTTAGGGTTCCGTACCTCAAAAAGAAAAACGGAACCCTTATAGGATCACTTTGTTGCCTGTCTGTCTGTATGTCCGTCTGTCTGTCAAGAAACCTACAGGGTACTTCCCGTTGACCTAGGATCATGAAATTTGGCAGGTAGGTAGATCTTATAGCTGACATTTGGGGAAAAATCTGAAAACCGTGAATTTAGGGTTAGATGACACAAAAACAATTAAGTAAATTGTGGTCATGAACTAATAATTAATATTTTCAATTTTCTAAGTAGGATAACTATATCAAGTTGGGTATCATATGAAAGGTCTTCACCTGTGTATTCTAAAACAGATTTTTATTTATTTTTATGTATCATAGTTTTTGAATTATCCTGCAAAATGTCGAAGAAATACGACTGTAGTACGGAACCCTCATTGCGCGAGCCTCACTCGCACTTGGCCGGTTTTTTCCATTTGGTCATATCATTTCCACATATAGTCCGGCATCAAAGTCAATTTTTCTGGTCAAACGGCGATCGACTCGCTACCATCATCGATCCATCAAGACGGTTCGCGCGCTGAATCGCAAATGACCAATTGCGTGCCGCGATTCAAATGGACCTAAGCGTTCGATTCGAAATTTGAAATTCGGACCAATGACTTTTGTTTTACAGATTTAATTCGTGTTCACCGTGTTCTTTTATCGGCTTTGGATTTACTCATTGTAATTTATGTTCTATTTAGTTAAGAATAGAGTTGGGTTTTGTTTGTCTTAGTGTAGTCAACATGAACAATTTATTGCAATTTGTTTTGAGAATATAAACTATTTCCTGTTAAAAGGTATTTCTTTCTCTGTCCGTGTATCGTCGGTTTCACTTTGGTGAATGTGTTAGCGGTGATGTCATGGCTAAGCTTTCCAATGGATCTCCAATCCATTGTTTTAGTGTTTTTTTAGGGTTCCGTACCTCAAAAGGAAAAACGGAACCCTTATAGGATCTCTTTGTTGTCTGTCTGTCTGTCGGTCTGTCAAGATACCTGTAGGGTACTTCCCGTTCACCTAGAATCATGAAATTTGGCAGGCAGGTAGATCTTATAGTAGACATTAGGGGAAAATTCTGAAAACCGTGAATTTGTGGTTACATTACACAAAAAAAATTAAATTGTGGTCATGAAATAAAAATAAGTATTTTGAATTTTCGAAGTAAGATAACTATATCAAGTGGGGTATCATATGAAAGGGCTTCACTTGTGCATTCTAAAACATATTTTTGTTTATTTTTATGCATCATAGTTTTTGAATTGTCGTGCAAAATGTCGAAAAAATACGACTGTAGTACGGAACCCTCGTTGCGAGAGCCTGACTCGCACCTGGCCGGTTTTTATAAAATGGCTAGTAAAAAATTGCATTAAAATTTTACATCTCATTGTCTGCGATGGTTAACGGAAGTCGTTATTTTAGGAATATGGCCAATAAAGCCTACTTATAATATGCAAAGTAAATGGAGTTGTCTAAATTCGCCACACCCATAAATATCTAAGGCGATTTTATCATTATTGATACCTAGTACCTGCACTGCAATCATTATTACCTAGCTGATTTTTGAACTCGTGCTGAAAATGCCAATTAGGTATAGATAGGTAAGTAGCACAACTTTTTTGCGACTCCGATTGTTATCCTAATCAATTTTGGAATGAGCTTACATAAAGATTCATACTTAGTTTACCTAGTCAAATTAACGGTTACCCTGACTTGCAAATATTTTGAGGTAAACAAAAGAAAACTAAAATATTTGTAAAAAGTTACCTAATATAAAAACACTGGTTAATTTTGCTGACCGTAGCATTAAAAATATTATAGTATGGCCACACCTGCGCGTCATGAACGCTGCACCTCGATTGCGGCAAACCTGCATCAATCATTATTACAATCTCAATTGTTGTGATTGGCTGAATTTGTGCAATTCTTGTTGCAACAATGCATTGTAGCCAATAGTGAGCGAGCGTCAACCAATCAGAGGTGATTGCGATCGTGACATTGTAGCTGTCATTCTCTTGCAATCGCGCAGCTGGATTCGGGACGCGATGCGGGAGCGTCCACGCCCGACGTGAATATAGGTACGCGTAGGCGCGCGTAGGTGTGCATGGCGCTACGTGAGAGACGACCGCGCCGCTTCGTAGTCGCTTTGGTCGAAGTCGTCGGTAGTGGTAGTAGAGTAAGTGGATACGCGTAGGCGCGCGTAGGTGTGCATGGCGCTACGTGAGAGACGACCGCGCCGCTTCGTAGTCGATTTGGTCGAAGTCGTCGGTAGTGGTAGTAGAGTAAGTGGATACGCGTAGGCGCGCGTAGGTGTGCATGGCGCTACGTGAGAGACAACCGCGCCGCTTCGTAGTCGCTTTGGTCGAAGTCGTCGGTAGTGGTAGTAGAGTAAGTGGACTTAGGTACTCGTAAGTAGGTAGTGGAAATTCGAGTAAATATAGGTATTTGTAGATTTATAAAACTGTGTTGACTGATGAGCAATAAACAGGTACAGTTTACATAGATAGGGTACATTGTTGAGAAATATGTCAAAAATCTTTTTTCCCCATAAATATTAGAACAATAAATATTGCAAAGCATTAATTGGCGGTTAGAGGGAATATGATAGCTCGCAGATTTGCTCGTTGCACAAAAGAAGTTAAGGTCACTTTGTTCAAGTCCTTTTGTCAGAGCTTCTACACGTGCAGTCTGTGGGTTGACTATACCCAAAAATCTATAAACGCCCTCCGAGTCCAGTATAATAACATCTTCAGAATAATGTTGGGACTGCCTCGGTACTGTAGCGCGTCCGGTATGTTTGCGGATAACTGTGTAGACGGCTTCTTCGCAATCATACGGAAAAGGATCGCCTCAATCAAAAGTAGGTTGGAGAGAAGTCCTAACATTATCCTGAAGGTGATAGCAGACAGACAGGACAGCGCTCTCAAGGCGCACTGGATGTCTGCATTAGTTAATAAGTATATTAATTATATTAACTAACATAGAATAAGTTTCTTACTAACATACATTATATTATAATATAGTTACTAACATAGATTAAGATGGTTACTAACATAATATTGTGGGCCTTTGATGTCTGTGAAATAAAGATTATTTATTTATTTATTATATTAATTCTCTTGACAACCCTTCACTTCAGGTGGGTAGGTAAAACAGATAATTTATTCAGATAAATCTCACGGATGCAGCGGGGTCTAGGAGGCCCCAGGGCGTCGTTTTGCAATTCTTTTAACTGCACCGAGGAGATTCTTTTTATCGGGACTTTAATGGAAATTTTTCGAAAACGTGGAATGGTTGAACGAGATTTTAAAGATTTAGAATTATTGCTCTAACTTACCTATATCTATGAGGTTAACCATTTAGCTTAAAGATTCATTTAAAAGAAATAGCTTCAATTTTTAAAATAATTAGTAGGTACTTACTTAGGTTGATAAAGGTACTTTCCTAGTCCTCAGCAAAACCCACTACTTAAGAACTCATATAGGTAATGTTATGGTCTCCATGATACAAGTTACCTCGTGTGGAGACCACTAGTAAACGACACTATAAAAGAACCTTTTTCGTAAATAAAGATTTTTTTCTTTTTATTATTTATTCATGCAAAAAAACCCATATAATTTATTTATTTATATAAATATTTCTTTTTCGCGTTTTTTTTTTGTGGTATCATATTATCAGTAATCATCAGTACTTACCTACCTATCACCTGTCTTAGTTTTTGCCAGCGTCTGGTTACACCCTGTATTAAGTTATGGAATTAAATACCTATTCTAAAGGTAGGTACTAATTACATCTACTATTTTTCAATCGAAGCACATTATAATACCATTAGTACATTTCAGGAAGTATCGCGAGCCGTAAATAAGACAGATAAGTAATAACATTATCGCGTTGTTTTAATTTCTCCCGCCATTTATCATACAGTCGCCTCCATTTATAATGTACTTTTTAATTTGTAGCCGTTTCGTAGCTGCCCGGGGAGGGTTGGATTTTTATTTATGCTCGTAGACTGTTGACTGTTAAGGAATTAAGTGAATTTCTTTTTAATTTTTGTACTTAGATATAATACTTACTGATATGTTGATAGTTGAAAAAACATGATTTTTATTTATTTTTAACATAATCAATTATTTATTAACGTCATGCTGTACGGAAAACGATTAATGACATCACAAGGCGTAAATGTCAAATATTTTTCAATTTTTTAACTTAAATAGGTATAGAGTAATTTCTGCGGGAAAATATTTTTATGTAAAAAAAATTAAAAATCATTTTTGTTTACGCCTTGTAACGTCATTAATCGCTTTCCGTACAGCGCGAGCGTGACGTTAGTAAATATTATGTTAAGAATAAATAAAAATATTTTTTTATATATTTAATATAATTTTTCTCTTTAATAATGAATTCTAGCCCCATAAAATACCGATGTACAAAAAAATCACATCATTTTATTACTACAGAACAAGACCCTACTATTGACAAGTCTCGGTCAATTTTTAACGGCTAGCTTTTCCATCATAGTTTGCAACTGCAATACAGATCTGCCATAATCGTCTGACCAAATCTTAGTACTGGTCCCCCAAAACACTCACCAGTATCTAGCTTTTCTGAATTTAATAACTTAATATTTTGTTCAGCACCAAACCAGTACCTACCAATAAACCCATTACAACTGTATGAATAACAAATAACAAATCGCACATTAATATTAACCCCTATCTGCACCCCGCACATAAATAAACATTAAAAAAAGAAACCGCACAAGAAGTCTTTTAAAAAATTCATCGGGATTTTCGTCTTCAAAGCCGAGTTCACACCTCCGGGTTACTTAGCAGCGGGACCGTGGAGATCTTGGTGTTTTTCTTCGTATAAAATTTACATATTTTCTCCGTAAATTTGTCTACCGCCTTAAGATTACAAGTATGGAAATTTGGCAATATGCCGCCGCTGGGATTTCTTCTCCTTGAGACTCTTTTTTTTGTTTTCACCGCTTAATTAACACTGAGTTTTGACGTGTTCTTTATTTCGTCAAAATACACATCCAGTAGGCAGCTATGTATTTTTTCTTCAATAAAGTATCATCATCATTATGATCGACCCATCGCCGGCTCACTACAGAGCGCGGGTCTCCTCTCAGAGTGAGAAGGGTTTTGGCCATAGTCTACCACGCCGGCCATGTGCGGATTGGTAGACTTCACACACCTTTGAGAACATTATGGAGAACTCTCAGGCATTTTTAATTTAATTTAAAATAACTTTATTGTTAATAGATTTACAGAGAGTAAGAATACAGGATACACTTAAAAAACAAAGGGCGACCTTATCACTAAAGTGATCTCTTCCAGGCAACCCATACTTAAGAACTTATAGAACTGTAAGACGGGGAGTCGCAATTTAGCTATAAATATAATATATATATAAATATATATAGGTATATATAAACACATACACTCTAATAGGTACATACTATAAAATATAATATAATATATACAATATACATGGATATAAATACTATATAAAATCAATATAGTATAATTAAATAAATAATACATACTACATAGCTAACTGTACATAATATAGTTATGGCAGAAAATCTACAGTGACAGATAGTGTTTCTTGACACGGTTTTTAAAAATTGCCAGCGATTTGGAGCGTCTTATTTCGACCGGAAGTGCATTCCACAGCGAAGCTGCTTTTACAGTAAATGATTCCGCGTAGCCATGCGTATTATGTTTGGTCGTTATAAGCTTGAAATCGTAACAGGAACGCAGGCCGCGATCACGTTCGAAGGAGCTAAAAAATTTAAACTGATCTTTAAGGTAGGGTGGTGACCAGGGATGGAAAAGTGTGGCAAATAGGATAGAAAGAACATGCAGATTACGTCGATGCCTAATAGGGAGCCAGTTCAGTTTTTTACGATATTCAGATACATGGTCGTATTTCCTTAGACCAAAAATGAACCGAATGCACAAGTTTTGCAGTCGCTCCAGTTTATTTAGTAGGTCTTCATTTAAATCTAGGTAGCAGGCATCGGCGTAATCCAAGATTGGAAGAAGGAGGGTATTGGCAAGCAAGATCTTGGTCTTAACGGGTAGTAAGTTTTTCCACCTTTTTAGGGATCCATAAGCACCAAAGACTTTTTTGCTAACAGCTGAAACTTGCGGTTTCCATGATAGATTGCTATCCATGATAATCCCAAGATTTTTTACAGTATGACTGTACGGTAGCGCAGAACCATCAAAGATCACTGGTGGTAATGAAGGGTAGTCAAGTTTGGAAATTTGCCTGGAGTTACCTATGACAATGATCTGGGATTTACTAGCATTTACCAACAATCCATGATCTTTACTCCAACCGCAGACCACATTCAGTTCAGAGTTTAAGCGCTCAACGGCCTCAGCGATTTGTTCCACAGAAGTGGACACGTATAGTTGGAAATCATCAGCATAGAGATGATATGGTAAAGAAAGAAGATTGGTGACGGTATTGATAAAAATGGAAAAAAGTAAAGGAGATAGGACACCACCCTGTGGAAAAGGCATGCAGGTTCCTCACGATGTTTTCCTTCACCGTTAAAGCAAATGATATTTAATTAATTAAAACGCACATAATTCCGAAAAGTTAGAGGTGCGTGCCCGGGATCGAACCCCCGACCTCCGATTAGAAGGCGGACGTCCTAACCACTAGGCTATCACTGCTTAACAATAAAGTATAGTGCATTCAAAATAAGCTGGCGTGTTTCCACTTGAGACCGTCATTAGCAATAACAATAGGATTAGGTAAGTCGTGGCGTGTGAATTCTTTGTAAACACTCGCGTTTCAAACGGTTTTTCTTTCCCCCTATGTTGTCTTCTTTTATGCGAATAGAAAAATACCACTCAGTTGTTTTTTAAACTTCGAAGAGTTCAGTTAGTTAGGATTGACATGATTTGTATAGTACGCGACAATTCGAGATTGTAATCGTGGTATGAGGCGTCCCCACCCCGATTGCCATTTCGACCTGTCGCTGCTGTCGCGTTATACTTAGTTAGGTAAGTGGTAGAACTGGCGCAATATGGCGTAGCTCTAGTACCCGCTTTATGGCCATTTTCACAGGAACGTATGCGGTCACCGCGCGCCTTTTGCATACTTTATTGGCCACAATAAAATAAATAGACTGCTTAATAAGCAGATCATGTATCGCTACTGGCCAAGTACTCAGTATGGCCGGTGTGTTCTATTTTTGAAATGTGCACTAACGGTCCGAGCGCGTGATCGTGGTACCATTAAAATTTCGACGTTCGGAGAAATTCGGCCACCGCTGCCCAATAGCAGCGTCCCATTCAGGAATTAGCATCGTTTCTCTTTTTAAAAATTCAAATTATATTGAGTAGCTGGCGAACAAAACGGTGATTACACTTCTGATCTTATTTTTTCCAAGCAGGACGTTTTTGGACCCCAGATCACAAAATCGGTTTTTTACTTAGCAACACCACATTTATGGGGACAGCGTGACACTTCACAAGGTGGTGGCGTCAGTTCCGATTTTTGGCCACGTGCCAAAAGATCCTTGTCGCACTGTAGAAGTAGGTACTGTAGACTCGACGCCTATTGCTGCCTGCAGTTGGCTACGGACCAGGTCAAGATGGCAATTGGGGTATGAGGCGGGGAGATACCCCGCACACCGGCATGTCATCCGCGCTCGCCGGCACTGGGTTAGGGTGCCTGTCCACTGAAGCGGAGCGGAGCGTAGATGTGTATAGTTGGTTTTATGGAATGACGGAATAAAAATATCACGTGATTTACCGACAATCTGATTGGTCTGCTCAACACATCTCCGCTCCGCTCCGCTTCAGTGGACAGGCACCCTTAGCGCGGGGACTATTCCTCGCTACTGCCCATGCCACACGGGTAGTGTGTGACCGAGGGGTTAGGAATTAGGATACAAAATGCGTACCGCTGCAAATTAGCCAAGCCCGCTTGAGTTTAGTTTAGAACCTTTAGGGACATTCTACATCATTTTGTCAAAGAAACCCAACTTCTTGTCCCCCTGGGCGTATGTACACTTATTTAAAGGGATATTTTGTCGCTAAACAAATTGGTATTGCGCTATTCGAGGCACGGACAAGACGCGACCTTTCAACTTGTCGCTCCAAGAGGAAAGGGTGATAAGTAAACATTAACGGTTTTTAGAATTGAATTCCTAAAACATTAATAACAAGCTGATGCCCGCGACTTCGTACGCGTGGATTTAGGTTTTTAAAAATCCCATGGGAAATCTTTAATTTTTCGAGATAAAAAGTAGTCTATGTCAGGTCTATCCATGCAAAAATCGCGTCGATCCGTTGCCCTGTTGCGACGTGATTAAAAGACAAACCAGCAAACACACACACGTTCGCATTTTGGATCTTTACACAAATACGGCTTTGTGATAGTTCTAATAAGTTTAAGTGATCTTGTAAAGTGATGATAATAAAAAGAATACCCGGCTGAGTTTGTTGTGGGCTCTTCTCAGACCCGGGCGCGTTTGGAACCCTCGTAGCTTTAGTTTTAAGTACGTATTAATTATCACCTCTATATCATCTTACAAATTAAAATTTGTAAGAAGAAATGAAAATCATCTTACAAATTAAAATTTTGACCATCAGTAAGCGTAAAATTTCACCTATTCTGAATAAATAATTTGAGTTTAAATTTGAGTTTGAGTTTGAAATCTTATAATCAATTAAAACATATTAATGTTAATATTAATTTGACAGTTCGTGTATTCGATACTAATGTAAAAGCATGTTTGTCTGTCTGTTACCTTTTACGGCTCAACAGCTGAACCGATCTTGACGACATATGGCACAGAGATAGCTTGCATACCTACAGGATTTTTCACTTAATAATAATATGTATATTAAGACTTAGGTCACTTTACCGTAGAGTCTGACGTTAGGGTTAGATGAAAAACGAGCGGGCAGAAATTAAGTCTCGCCGTGAAAAATGGTTGTGTTCATGCGAGTGGGCAGTGTTTATTTTGGGTTTTCCCTCGATTCTTAAACGAAAGTTTGATGATAAATAGTTGTGACAAAATCCTTCTAATGTTATATACTTAGTTACAATTTCAATTTATTTCCACACTAGCTGACCCGTCCCGGCTTCGCTCGGGTGGAATTTAGAAAATTGGCGTGGGGGTAGAATTTTCAAATATCCTGAAATAGGTAGGACCTAACTACATTTTTTTTAAAACCCAAATATCAATTCAATCACGGGAAAAATGACGGGCTTTCAAACCAACTTTCATCCCTTATTCCTTTTGACCCCCTTGGCAGTAGAATTTTCCAAAAATCGTGAAATACGTATTTTTATTCTTAACCGAAACCCTGTATACCAATTTTTATCGATGTAACTTTACTGAACTGATCTACTTATCAACGCTATCAGCTCAATTAACTACTGGACGGATCAGGCTGAAATTTGGCATACAGATAGGTATTATGACGTAGGCATTTGCTAAGAAAGGATTTTTGAAAATCCAACCCCTAAGGGAGTGAAATAGGGGTTTGAAGTTTGTGTAGTCCATGCGGACGAAGTCGCGAGCTAAATAATTTACGAAATTGCCCCTGCCACGATTTGAACCCGGGAGCTCCCACTTATAAGATCACGGCGTTCACCACTGCGCCAGAGACGTCGTCAAAGAGTGTGTGTTAGTCCAAAAAGAAAAGACTCGAGATATCCTCAGAACGCTCTCATTCCATCCTACACACACATTATTTTACACCTACATCTTTCAAATTTCATCTCCGCAGTGCTTTAATAAAAGGTTTAGGCATATCTCCATACATCTTCATTATCCAAGCCTACACGGTTCGTCATAAAGATCATAATCTACTTTACTATTGCACTACAATAAAAAAAGCGGTGATAGCTTAGTCTTAAATCTTGATAGTCGTATTCCTCATTGCTGAGGGGCGTGACTCCTTTCCATTAATGACATAATGGCAGTTCTATAAAATAAAAAAACTTAATTAAATTTTTACAAGTACTTTTGAATCGGTCAAATGCATCTAAGACTAGTTCGAAATGACCTTCCTACCGAGAAGAACCAGCAAGAAACTCGGCAGTTGCTTTTTCAAAGGTTTGATATCCAGCCCATCTACGACTGAGGCCAACTATTCTGAGAAGAGACCTCATGTCAGGGTCTTCTCTCAGAAATCAAAATGAGAAGGTCCACGCTAACCAAGAGCGGATTGGCAGACTTTACACACCGTGAGAACATTATGGAGAACTCTCAGGCATACAAGTTTCCTCGCGATGTTTTCCTTCACCTTCAAAGCTATTTTAATTGGTTAAAACGCCAAAAAGTTAGAAGTGCGTGCCTGGGATCGAACCCCCGACCCCCGAGTAAAAGGCTGACGTCATAACCCCTAAGCTATCACCGTTTTTTACGGAACCCTAAAACACAAGTAAAATCACCCCCAACCCTTCTTTACTGGGAACCTGCGTAAATGACACTCGTGAGATTGTCATCTTAGATTTTTCTTTGAAGAGCAAAGTTTTGGGGTAAAATTGAATATTAATAGCGAAATTATAACCCCCGGCCGTCCGTTTTCGGATTTTTATTACTTTATTAGCCTGTTCTCTTTAATGCGATAAAAACAAATAGCTATTATGCACTTTTATATGTTCCGGGAAGGTGGCTGGTGTCAAAAAACAGTAGCATTTTTATAGCTTAATCGTCTTGTGTTTGTTGTATATAATTTATTTATATTAGCACTATAGGCTTTGTGGGTTGCAATAAAAATTTTTTTGGTGCTTTCTTTGGCTTCTAACAGCTCTTGAGGCGGGGTCGTAATATTTTTGTTTTCTTGGTATTTAGTTAACGGAGAATTATTGTGTTTGTAAAATTGTATATGTACCTACAGTGTGTTTTATTTGTCAATGGAGAGAGGTCACTCTGAAGGATAAGATGAGAAGAGAAGAAATGAAGAGATCCGCAGGAGAACTAAAGCTATCAAGCAAGTTGAAGTGGCGATGGCTATGCTTGCCGTAGGAGCGATGGCCGGTGGAGTCAGAATTTTTTACCAGAAACTACCATTCAAATAGTTCTATGACTACTTCAGATCGTATTTTCATGGATTCGGATCGAATGCAGTGCATAACCGCCTTAACTGGGAAAGTAACATTAAATCTTTTATTTCACATAAAAGTTTTATGTTGAAATTAAATGCTTCTAAAAAGTAAAAACCCATAAATTAATATTACACACAACTTGTCAAAATAGTGTAAAAAGAAGACACGAAAAAACAATAACAAATTGGCAATAAACAGAGACCCGTTTTGTCGATGATTTATTTATTTTTTCTACGGCAACAATAAAATGTTTTTTGCCTTTTCAAAAAGAGAACGGTGGTTTCGATTATGTCGTATATTATCTGCAAATTGCTTAAGATAATAATCAGACTAGATAGGTATCGAATTTCCAAATATTTGAGGTTTATTTTCTTAATCGTTATACCTATTTGTAACTATAATTTTCAAACCTCTATTTTACCCCTTAGGGGTTGAAATTTTTTTTTAAATCCTTACGTCAACATCATAATAGCTACTTGCTTGCCAAATTTCAGCCCGATCCGTCCAGTGTTTGAACTGTGCGTTGATAGATCAGTCAGATAGTCAGTCAGTCAGTCAGTCACCTTTTCCTTTTATATATTTAGATTTATAAATTGTCTCGCTGTGTTAGCCTAGTGATAAGGACGTCCGCCTTCTAATCGGAGGTCAGGGGTTCGATCCCGTGCACGCACCTGTATATTTTCGGAGCTATGTGCGTTTTAGTCAGTCAGATCAGTCAGTCTATTCCTTTTTTTTTGGCTACCTACTTATAGTCCGCGACAGGTTGAGATGGCAATCAGGGTATCAAGCGGGGGGATATACGTACTAATCGACGACCTACTTACGTAATAATCGTTGATGTCACAGATTTTTCCAACGCGAATTCGACGATTCCACACAGTCTAGTAGGAATTTTACTAAAAAAAACCCCGCCAGGTATGGTCGGAACACCTGAGTTTTGACGCGCGATGCCGTCTGATATCGGGATCATAATGCGCGGTGAGATTTACGACGTCGTAAAATGGCCCACAATGGACTGATGACAAACCAGGCGCCTGTGTAACCCTGATCGCTTTGTATGGATGTGATCATTAATATAATTATCTAGCTGTTACTCCGGATTGTGACAAAATATTATGTCAAAAAAACCGGCCAAGTGCGAGTCAGACTCGAGAGCAAGGCAGACAGATATCGGCGCACGTTCTTTAGAATTCACGGAGCTTCTTAATATGCACTGAGGATGGCCACCGAAGGGGTTTTAATGGGTGGAAACCCCAAATTACTAATTTATTATTAGATATTATTCAGATAGGTACAAGTTAGCCCTTGACCGCAATCTCACCTGGTGGTAAGTGGTGATGCAGTCTTTGGCGGCACGGTTTTTCCGGTAGGCTGGTAACTAGCCACAACCGAAGCCTCCCACCAGACCAGACCAGAGGATATTTAGAAATTATAAAATTCTTAATCTCCTGCCAGTAATCGAACTCGCGACCTCCCACTAATAAGACAACAGTGTTTACCACTGCGCCAGGGAGGTTGCCTACATCAAATTCTGTCAATTTAAATTGGCCATGTCCATAAAAATCTTTCTATTAGGTAACCTATAACTCATCCGGTTATTATACAAGGTCCAAAAACCATCTCTAAACCAGTGACTACACAAAAACTGCTTATTGATATCCATTGTTATCATCCTATTACAGGTATCCTCATAATTTTGACGTTTTATTAACACCATGCCCTTTGAGAACGGTGGCTATTATGGTGATAATTGCCATTGATACCTACCTGTGTTCTACAAACATTTTGATGTTTATTTCATTTGTTTGTTGTTCAATAAGTAAAATGTAGCTACTATGTAGCTACGCCATTTAAAACAAACCTGTTTTAATCTATAAAGAACGAGTTTATGCCCACGATTTAGTTCGCGTGGACTACACAAATTTCAACCCCATACTTTGATAAAAAATTATAGGTATAATATAGTTAATATAGAAAAACAAACTGTAAATAAATAATGTAAGAGACTAACAAAATGTAATACCCAAAAAAGAACTCTGACACAAATCGGAGGATTTCCGATGATTTTAATATTTAAAAAAAACCCCATATTTTAACCCCCTTAGGGGGTGAATGTTCAGGCAGCAGCAGGCGGGTCACCTGATGTTAAGTGATTACTGCCGCCCATGAACATTTGCAGCACCAGAGGAACCGCCAATACGTTGCCGGCTTTTCAGGAATTTCTTGGCGGATGTCTATAGTACGCAACAGGTCGAGATGGCAATCTGGGTGGGGACGCCCCGCATAGCCGCATGGCCCCCGCGCTAACCCGGTGCGGGGTACTTAGCGCGGGTCACGTGCAGGTGTGCCCCACCTTCATACCCCGATCGCTATCTCGAGTTGTTGCGTACTATACGTTAATATAATAGCTATTTGCAAGCCAAATAAGTATTAGGTAGGTATTTGTAGTAGGTAGGTACCTATGACAAAGAGTTTTCTTGACTTAGGTACCTAGGTGCAGTGAAATATGATAAAAATATTCATAGTCAGTCCGCATCACACAAATCTGTGTCCATCTCCGGGAGTGACGGCTATCACCACCATCTGACATGACAAACGATTCCCGCATCCTGTGACCACCACAACTTGACCCCTTCATCTTACAACTCCCGAACGAAAAGATGTCAAAATGAAGGGAGATAGTGTTGCTGGGGGGTCAAGATAAAGTGGAGCTTTTTGTATCCGTCTGTTAAAAAAGGGGACGATGACAAAATGTTCCGCGGCACTCTTAATAAAATGTGTTTTACATGTAATAATAACATTTATTTAGAAACAAAAGATTTTCTTCTTAAATATTAAGTACGTACCTATTCTAAAGTTTTTTTTAAATATGGGATTTTTCTGTTACCCTAATGGTACTCCGAGTGGCCTACTTACGCAAAGTTCGTTGACTCTAGCGTCAGTCAGATGTTTTATTTGCAATATATCGTAAACTTTTACAAAATTATAGGATTTTTTAATGTTATTTCGTGGTATCATATTTCTAAGTACCTAATCATCAACAGGTACCTACTATCACCTGTCTTCGTTTTTGCCAGCGTTCTGGTTACACCCTGTAATTGCTTAAAACGCACATAGATAACACGGGAAATTTAGAGATCCTGGATCGAACCCCGGGACCCCAAATAAGAAGTTGAAGTTTTTAACATAACGTCGGTAACGTTCGTTTCAAAGCTCTTTGTCTCGAAACATGGGCAGTTTACTAATATGAAAAAAGATTTTCAAGTACGATGCAAGACTAACACTGATTTTATCACTCAGCTTTAGATTCTAACGGATACAGACGCAGACAACCGATTTTTATACGACAACAGCCAAGTTTAAACTACTTATGAGATATTATTTCCGATTTTACGCTGCATAGGTACATAGAACGCCGTCTTTTTTTTTTTTTTTTTTTTAAATCTTTTATTAACAGGCTTTTACATTTATGTATGTCAGCCTTATTGTACTCTATCTTATTCTACAATTCTATTTATGTATACAATTCTAACTTATCCTACAATCCCATCCCATCACACAAACTTCACAACAATGTTACTTAGGTACCCTGTAGCAATCTGAACAGATTGCAAGCTCCATCAGAATTTGGATTAGCTAATAAACTATTAAAGACACCAACTTGCAATCTGTTCAGATTTAAGTATTCAATCAGACGTTCTCTCCCTGATTCGAACCGGATGCATTCCACCAACAAATGATGTACATCGTCTGTGACGCCACAGGAGTCACAGTTTGGGGAAGATGTTTTTCCCATAAGAAAACCGAATTTGTTGGTTGGAATGTGCCCTGATCTAAGCCTGTGGGCTAACACTACATATTTCCTTTTCATTCGTGTATAACTGCTCCAAGGTATATGAGGAGGCTCACATTGCAACGTTCGATACCAAATTCCTTTTTCTAAGGAAATTTTGTCGAAGTGTTCTTTCCACTCTCTGTAACATAATTGTCTATATTTTGGTAACGATTCAGAATAGTCGACCTCAACTTTAATCCTTTTACCTTCCTTACATCCATATTTTGCTAAGGAGTCAGCCTCCTCATTACCCGATAGGCCAATATGTGACGGTACCCATTGCAACCTCAAATCCACGCCGAAATTACTCAGCTCATCTATAGAAGCTAGCAAACGCCGTCTTAGAAACGTCTTTACCTTGTCTAGATTATGTGACTTTTGAGTCCACCAAACACAACAAAGCTTTCTCGATTTTGTTTTCATGCAAAACCTTGTAGGTAATATGGGAATTCTTGAGGTTGAATTCTCTCTGGCTATACATTAAATAAATAGGATTTGATTATTATGATTTTAATCTGGTTAAAACACAAAAAACGTATTTTCGCCCAATTTGTCGGATCGTATAAATCTGTAGTCTGCCTTCGGTTAAACTATGTGAGAGTTTCTTAAACATTCTAACTTAGCTTTGACTTGTCGATATGAATTATGACGACATTAAAAGATTTATTATAACTTATTCAGGTCAGGAATCGAATCGACGACCGCTTCCTGTCCGTCCAACTGTTGGGCAACGATAATTTTAATGTTTTTCATTCTAATGTTATTGAAAAATAGTTTCTGTTCTTTATGAGGGTAGGATGAAATTGTATTGTTTAATACTAACTACCTACAATATCAAAAGTTAAGTACAAGATATAGTTTGTGAAGCGGTAAGAATGTACGCATTGTACGCCCAGAAAGCAAGAGGTCACGAGTTCAATTCCTGGTTAAAAAATTTCGACATGAGCCAATTTCAAAATCTTTTGGGAAAGGTCTTCTAGTTTTCTCAAATCAAATCTTTAAACCCATACTTTAAAACTAGATTTTTAAGAAAATCTGGAAAAACACAATTCTTGGCACCATTCCACGCGAGCATTATTTGTATTATGTAATTAGATAAGCCCCCCAATTGTGTAAGAATAACCATTTCATGGCTATCGCAATCGTCAAGACATTCTGCCATTTGATTGGTTGATTCGCTGTTTACATTTTATCACAGCCAATCAAAGGGCAGAATTCTTGATGATTGCGATAGCCATGAAATGGTTATTCTTACACAATTGGGGGGCTGGTTAGCTTTAAGTTTTATTGTATTATTTTTATTAAAAAAAACCACTGATATGCAATATAATTATCTATCTACCTATTAGTTTCTGAAACGAATCGTGTGATAATGTATAGTGAAAGAATGAAAAACTTGTGCTACTTATATCTATTATGATAATTATTATTGTCAAAGCGTTGTATAGAAGCAGGCGTTACTTTGCGGAAGTCCATGATATACCTACAATGAACCAAAAGCTTAATTTGCTATAATCCGCTCAAATAGGTCGAATTTGTATGGTGCAACATGCAGCATGCGAAATTCACCGCCCGCCCTCCCACTGCTAAACATGCAGGAAGAAGCAGCCACCAGGCAACCAATACGCACCACCACCACGTAGCACCACACAAATCCCAAACACACTCGACGCATGTTTCGCCCCGACACCGGAGCATCCTCAGGAGATGTAGACCTTACAATGCACAATTGCAAAGGCTTTGCAACCTGTTTCAGCGGATTATAGCAAATTAAGCTTTTGGTCCATTGTTAATTGTCAAAGACGTCAAAACTCTACCTCTGTTTCAGAAAAAAAAATCTACTGTGAAGAGACGGCAAGAAACTCAGCAGTTACTCTTTAAAAAACACACAATATAGGTATAGATACTTCAGTCCACGAAGACGCGCTCCACTATTTTTTGTGCGGGGA
Source organism: Maniola hyperantus (assembly GCF_902806685.2). Lineage (NCBI taxonomy): Eukaryota > Metazoa > Arthropoda > Insecta > Lepidoptera > Nymphalidae > Maniola > Maniola hyperantus. The sequence goes on from NC_048556.1 coordinate 3,689,440, forward strand.
AACCACGGGTGCGGGGAGTGATCCTTACCTTATTTACCTTCTTGTGCGTTTGCCCACATCGCTAATCGATGCGTTACGACTTCCGATAGAACTCACACTCTAACAGTACACAGCACATTTGCATTGGGACAAAGAGTGGGGCGCGTCATCATGGATCGAACTAGCTATATTATATAGATAGAGAAACTTCGCTAGGGAAACTTCTCTTAAAACATCTCAAAAAGAACCTAATCAAGTAAACAAAGCACATCCACCCGAAGTCCCGAACGCAACCCTTAACCGCTGCAGTCTAAAATGTCCCCTCAGATAATAAAAACCGTTTGAGTGCCATAGACAATACGGAGATCATAAGACACGATCATTTTAACCCTCCGCACGGCAAAAATTGTAAGAAAATGTGATAAAAGTGAACAAGCAATAGGGATATTGGTTCCGTAGAACTTTTACATTTTTTTACTTATTTATTCAGGTGCAAGGTCTTTCTTGAGAATCTAAAAATGCTAATCACCCAAAGATGAATGGTATGTAGATACAAAATTACCTAAAGATTATGAGGAGCTTGTGAATAAAACGCTCCTATTGAATTTCTAATCAAAATACTTTTTTCTTTGATCCGGACGTAATTTCTTGATCCACTGAATATGACGCACTAGCTTATGCTCGCGACTTTGTCCGCGTGAACTACACAAATTTCAAACCCCTATTTCACCCCCTTAGGAGTTGAATTTTTAAAAATCCTTTCTTAGCGGATGCCTACGACATAATAGCTATCTGCATGCCAAATTTCAGCCCGATCCGTCCAGTGGTTTGAGCTGGGCGTTGATAGATCAGTCAGTCAGTCAGTCAGTCACCTTTTCCTTTTATACATATATATTAAGAAGATTTCTAAGCAAAACGACCCTCAAACTGTGCTAAAACTCAGTCCAAAGTTTGTGATTTAGATTAAAACGGTTTACAATAATTATTAGTTCAGTTTTTGCTCCTCCTCTAAAATTATTTTAATTCGTGCAAATACACTGTTTTGATCGCCCACATCAATCGTTCAATTTATCATAGCTGAATACTAGTTTTAGTTTCCGTTCAACAACGGATTATGCCGACTACATCTGGTTCACAAAATCAACGAGTGCCCTTTATATTCACAAAATATAATAAACTTACTACTTAATACTTTAGTCTAACTGAGCTTTAATATTGAAAGTTTCTAAATAAAGTCAGTCTGTCTGGTTAGGAAACTGATTACTATACTACACAAATCACTACGTAGATCAGGGCATTCTAAAGCTGAATCTACACTAATATTCATCATCATCACCGGCTCACTACTAGCACGGATTTCTTCTCAGAATGAGAAGGTCATAGTTTACCACGCTGGCCAAGTACGGATTGGCAGATACAAATATTATGTTGCTAAATATATTATTTTGGCATGTTTTTCAAGGAAAATGATTTTTCAAAGGAAAATGCGGAACCCTAAAAGCGATTACAAGGTAAACGGTGTTTTGAGAGCGCTGTTGAATTTAAACAATATTGTCGCGGGGGCTTAGTCGTTACGACTTTACGTCTTGTAAATACTAAAGTTTTTTGAAAGCTTTTTTGTAGATTAGAAATCTAATAGGTAGATACTTAGTACAAAATATGGCGTTTTGCGTCAATAAGAAATATTGTACATCAACCTTTAGAATGAGATTTCGGCTTCGTAGTTGTCTCTGTCTCACTCATGCTTATTTGACGTTTTGTCGGTCTCAGCGACAGAGACAACGCTCTACGATACCGCTTTCTCTTCCTAAAGGTATCGACCTTTTCTGCCGCGTACTCTATTTAGATTTTATTTCACGGTAAGAAGATCAAATGACATTATAAAATCTACAATAAAAATAATGGAAGTAATCCTTTTCCTTAACAACTTTAAAAATAAGGGCGCCTGCACAGTGTCCCCAGAGTGCACCTGCGTGCACAATAAAATTTATAGCGATCGCTTAAAATCGCTTCAATAGACGCGAATTGACAATTCTGTTGTAATGTGGTTGTATAATACGTTTAATGGCGCTTAAAATTTACAGTAGGTATAGGTTTATTTTTAAAGCCATTATAGCCTAGTGCTTCGCTCGGATGCAATTTAGAAAATCGACGTGGGGGTAGAATTTTCAAAAATCCTGAAATAGGTTACGCGTTTTTCCTTTTGTAACCGTAACCCCAAATTTAATTTGTCATGGAAATAACTTAAGAAATGACGGATTTTCATACAAACTTCCATCTCCTATTTACCCTCCTTAGGGGTGGAGTTTTGGAAAATCCAATCATTATTGTAATTATTGTAATACAACACATTTATATTTATGTAAGGAATAAGCTCATCCTGGCGAACTAATCTTCAATAAATCGTGAATGCCTGGTTCTTAATAAATCTCAATTTTTAAAACAAAGTATTGACTTAATTTGAAAAATGACCCTAACTTAAAATTTTCATCCCGCCAATAAAACGTTTAACATTTTTACGAAGCTGTCACTTTGAAAATTCAAACAAATGATCTTCGAGCGCCCTCTTCATAAAAATAGGGTAAAATAAGCGGAAAAAACGCAGTTAATAACTCTCGCGATTCGTTACGCGTCTAGAAAATCGTTTTACAAGGTGTGCGAGGAGCTTTATTTTTCATACATAAATCCCATTATTTTGTTTTAATGGTACGTTTCCCTTTATGCGTTGTCTTGGATTTATACCTTGCATACCTATTGTTATATTCAGAGTTCAGACTTCAGGTGGCGCAAAATCGTGGTCGGCCCCACAAGAGACAGCTATCTATGTTTAGCCGTCAACATCGGTCGACGACGATGACAATGATGATGATGATGATTGTTACAGTCACTATAAACTTTGATAGAAAAATCCAATTTTATTTCAAAAACACGAGGAAATCGTACGTACCTTACTATTTGTTTAATCTTAAGTGTACCTAAGTACATACCTACTTCAATAGAGAGAAGCTCTTATTTTTAACCGACTTCTTTTATGAAAATGAAAGGTAGTTAAATATCACCTATACAGATTTGAAATTACCATTTAATTTTATTAAAATAAAAAAAATATGAGGTAGGTATGTACCTCCTTATTTTAAAGGTCTATGAGCAAAATGTCTTGGTATCTATTATTTTATAATTTAATTTTCACAAGAAAATGAGGACACTTTAGGAGCTACATTATAACAAATTGCCCATGTGTCTAATTATTATTACTAATTAGTAATTAGGTACCTACCTACTTACCAGGTTTTTCTCGAGAATTCGATGGACAAAATCTTAAATGCAAAATACCTACTAAGTTTCTACGTTGGTCAGTCAGTCAAGCTTTAATCAGTTACCCATTCCTATAAGTATTGGTTCCTATTTTATAAAAAATAGCTTCCAATGTAGAAATGACGAACTACCCCCATTCTCTGTCTGTTGTTCATCTTGTAAACACGGCCCCAACGACACGCCTCTATGAACACTTCCTGAATGTTGATATCTTAGACGGGCATAACCCTGCAGCATCAGGATTGAGGAGTTGGATCCAGAAATTTAAATGGGATCACCACGGAAACTTCCTCTGTTGATTAAAAAAAATATTTGCAAATCAGTCCAGAAACCCCGAAAAATTCGGTGTACATACATAATATATAAAAATAAAAAAACCGGCCGAATTGAGAACCACCTCCTTTTTGGTAGTCGGTCAAAAATAGATTCCAATGTAGAAATGACGAACTACCGCCATTCTCTGTCTGTTGTTCATCTCGTAAACAGGGCCCCAACGACACGTCTCCAGCGTTAGAGTTCAGCGAGCAATTTATATGCAAATACGGGCCTTATCACGAATACCTGATGCTGCTTCGTACCACGAAAGCTGATTGATCTTAGTTTTATATTATACACAAATGAAAACCTTGTTAAATACCTTGTATATAAATATGATAATCTTCTAAATATATAAAAGGAAAAGGTGACTGACTGGCTGAGTAACTGACTGACTGATTGACTGACTGACTGACTGACTGACTGACTGATCTATCAACGCCCAGCTCAAACTACTGGACGGATCAAGCTGAAATTTGGTATGCAGATAGCTGTTATGACGTAGGCATCCGCTAAGAAAAGATTTTAAAAAAATTCTGAAATGAAATGATTTGATTTATTTGTTCTACAAAGGTCTTTTTTAAATAATTCAACCCCTAAGGGGGTGAAATAGGGGTTTGAAAATTGTACAGTCCACGCGGACGAATAAACTAGTAATATTTTTTTTAATTTAATTAATTATAGACTAGCGTTTGGCTGCAATCAGACCTGCTGGCAAGGGATGATGCAACCTAAGATGGAGAGCACTTGCCAGAAGATACCTAGTAGGTATTTACTCTTGACTTAAAGGTAGGTATACCCATATTAAAAGTGGAGGGGAAAACTGATGCCAGAAGGGCTTTCATTTTCCATATCCTAGCGGTTCGGACTAGAAGGTTCTACTGAAGTAGAATCTGCTTTCTAAACCAGCTGCAGGTCGTTTCGCTCTTCTCGTCGTTGTTAAAAAATTGTTCTTGTTTCTTGTTTCTTTTCAAAGAGGTAAGAAACGATCTTTTTAAAAAAAACCGTTGCTTTTCCTGCTCGGAAATCAAATCTGAGACGATCATTAATCAAGCGGACCCGCGGGGCAATAGTATCGCACATTACATATTGTGTACACTTATCAAGTCCGTCTGCCCCCCAATCTGTCTGTCTGTCGTATATTAACCCTGTCGATATCGCGATTGGGGTGCACTGAATAAATTGAGATCACAAATCAGTGGGAAACTTGAAGAAGATAAACTAACGTTGAATAATTAGGTAGGTTCTTTCGCTAAGAGAAAAATAAATTGAAACCTGTTATACTGAAAACTGATCCAAACTATAGTAATAATTAGTAGTACACCTAAATGCGAAAGTGTGTCTACTAGCTTTTCACGGGACATCTATTTAACTGAGGTCGACGTTTGGTATTTGCATCCCGGGGACTTATAAAGGCTACTTTCTATCACGGAAAATCAGAGTTCCCACAGGAATTTTAATTTTTATAAAACCTAAGAACCAGGACCGACGGCATAACGTGACATAACATAAAACCCAACTGCAGCTTGCACTGCATTAGACGTCTGGCGTGTTTAGCTTAAGATAGTAAATTATTTACGCAGTCAAAACAATTTGACTGTAAAGAAGATTTTTCACATTAGGTAATAGGTAATTGAAAATGACGCCATACAGCCATCATATTAATTTTTTTTCAAAATTGTCAGTTTATTATCACTCGGGATGAAGTAAGGACTATCCATATCCGTCCAGGCATTTAGAAGTTATGACGGAACAATGAAACTGATGATGATGGAATACAATATGAAGCCTGAAAACATTATCTACACTACTTTTTTGGACAGTCGTGTACCTACAAAAGGGCTCGCAATTTCTGAGCATCTTCACCTTTTTATAGGCCTATTGCTCCTGGACTTATAAAGCTAAGTTTAAGAAGGTCTATAAAATGGTCAATTAGCAACAACCATAACAATAAAGTTTTAACCCCCCCCGGTGCCAACCCAGAAACACTTTTAATTCCTTGCGCGACACCCATTCACCACGGAAGGGTTACGGCTTAACGGACCTTGAAATAAATTCTTTTGCCCGCAATAAAAGAAATTAGGTATCGCTTTAAGAAAACTGTTCGCAATTAAAGGAATTCCTGTTATTTGCTCAGGTACCTACTGGATATTTTAGCTTAAAATTTTCAGAATACGTGAAATTTCTATAGTCTATATGGCAAACATGACGTATAGGTATAATCTATCGCTTTTTAGGCACGAACTGAAAGTAGTTAGGTACAGAGTCAGACAGACAGATAGACTTACAGGCGAGAATCTAGATAATTTTTCGGGTGGAAGTAACGCTTCCTTTGTTTCTATCCTTATTTACTTAAATGACCGCCAAACAGAACTGCTGTTTTAAGCCGCCGCCGCCGCCCGTCTTTTATGCAGGTGTTTTAAAGTAGATAGGTAGGTACAGTAGGTAGGTATATCAAGAGTTAGTAAGGTACGCGACAGGTCGAAATGGCAATCAGAGAGGGAACGCCCTGCACATCCGCACAGTCTCCACGCTAACCCGGTGCGGGCGAGCGCGGCTGACGTGCGGGTGTGCGGGGCTTCCCCCCGCCTCATACCCCGATTGCTATCTCGACCTGTCGCTGACTGAGGTAGGTATTACTTAAGTAGGTAGGTATATTATAACTAATGTGAAAAATTACCAGTTCTCGGGGGCATAGTATCTGAAACAAGTTAATTTTTCTATTAATTATTATTGTTAGTATAAAATAAAATATACATAAAACAAGCAATTAAAATAAAGTAAAAATAAAGTACAATAATTATTATAAGTAAGGGTGCCAGCGCCATCTCCTGTGGTATAGAAAAACTGACACGTAGAAGTAGTTTCGAGCTTGCCTGCCGTCGCTAGATGGCGTTAGTAGAATCTTAAAGTTTTGATGAGCGGGAAAACTTCGGGAAGACCAACGGATTTTAGGCAATTTAATTTTACTAACTTTAACTTTGGTAGGTAATAATTTTTCATTATGGTCTAACGTAAGAATGAGAATATCTAACTTGGTATTTCTACTGAAAATTGGAATGAAATCAATTTTCAGTAGTAAGATATAACATCTTCGGTACTTTCATTTTCATTCGGTTTGACGTGAATTTGAGGAGAAACTATTAAAAATCGAAAAAAATCAACACGTAAAAATTTAATATCTGATAACAATATGTTACTTCCGGTTGGAAAAATATCTGTGTTATCTTTTAAAGAAGTAGGTACATAAGTACATGGATAGTAGGTAGGTAACCTACCTACTATTTGCACGAAAGTCGAAACATTTTTAATAATGACAACTTTTAAAAAAAAACTAAGTAAGTAGAAGGTACTATAGGTAGGTAGGTAAGGTAGGTACGTAATATAACAAAATAAACAACCTAATACATATCATCTTTCCATCGCAAAAGAAAATCCAATCCCAAAATTAATTTCCACGCTCCATTTTCCAATCACAACAAACAAAATCACACCCCGCATCAAAATGACATTATGAAATAATAACCTCGGCACCTTTAATCTTGTTACATTATACTTGGAATAACTTACAGATGTTTTCTCAATCAAAAACAACGAACCCCAAGTTTTTCATCAATGGAAATTACTTTGAGAATTTACATAGTCACTGGCGCCATCTAGTATCGAGTAGTACAACTAAAATTTTATACCTAATACTAATCAAGAAAAATTCTACTGCACTTTATTCTAAAACCATAAAGCTTATTATAGAATAGTGTAAGATTAGGGTTTTGAAGGTGAGGATGCTATAGAGCCCTTTGCAAAAACCGTATGAATAATAATGCGATTTGCACGATTTGCATAATATCGTGGCTGATCTAACAAGGATATTTACTTTGATAATGGCTCCTGGGATGATTTATTGGAGAGGAATCGATGGTTCGTGAATCGTGAGGAGTTTACCTCTTAAAGCTGTGACTTCATTCACAAGGCCTTTTACTGTGCTTTTACATAAGATACGAAGGTATATTGAACCCTTTAGCTGTGATAGCCTGTAGTTAGGACGTCCGCCTCCTAATCGGTGTCGGAGGTTCGATTCCGGGCACTCACCTCTAACTTTTCGGAGTTATGTGCGTTTTAAGTAATTCAATGTCACTTGCTATACGGCTTCGGCCGTGGCTAGTGCCACAAAGCGTTATAGCGTTCCGGTACGATGCCGTGTAGAAACCAAAGGGGTGTGGGCTTAATAAAAACTGCCATGCCCCTTCCAGGTTAGGCCGCTTCCATTTTAGACTGTATCACCACTTAGCACCAGGTGAGAATGCAGTAAAAGGCTAAGTTGTATCTGACTGAAAAAAAAAAAAAAACCTGAGAGAAGACCCGCGGGGGGGTTACGTAAAACGTTGCAGTAGCGACAGCAACGCGACAGCAGTAGCAATGTGACAGTTCATTTGCTATCTCTCTTCTTCTTCTTCTTATTTTGCTTTGTGGCTATTGCTCTCTCTCTAGCGGCTAGCCGGACGTTTGACAGCAATGATCGCGATACCTACGTAATCACCCCGCCGTGCTCTGTAGTGAACCGAGGATGGGTTGATCATGATGATGATGATGATATTGAGCCCGGAACACGAACATCAGCTGTACCAAAGCTATTAGCATACAGATCGCGATCAATGGTGGGATCGCGTGAATAAATAATTGTAATTCTTATAAAACAACCCCACAGCCCCACTAAACTACACATGGTGCAAACTATTGCTGTGTACGCGGATTGAACGATCTTGAGTGTTTAACAGACTTCTAACAAAGGGAGAGATTTTCAATTCCCTAGTTTTTAATCAGTTAACTGAGAATAAGCAAGTATAAAATTAAATGCGAAACATTTATTTATTTATTTATTTATTTATTCACAACTTAAAACTATCCTTACAGGCTAACCTAATACGATAGCTAAGTAAACTTAAATAACCCTACTTTATTTAAAAACTAAACAACAACGTTGTGGCCCTTATGAACTCGCCCAGTGAGCAGCTGAACAGGTCGATGTGTTCAGCGACCGAGTTGAGAACATAAGAAAATAAAGAAAGAAAGAAAAATTTTCTTTCTTTCTTTCTTTCTTTCTAAAATAACGATTCTTGTCGTACGCCAATTTGTAAGGAAGTAATATAATAATCTAGGGTCTTGGACTGCAGTAATAAAATGACGTGAAATTTTGTATAGCGGTAGCGAATAATTATAAACATCATGATTTTTATTTATTTTTAAAATAATAAACTATTAATGTCGCGCTGAATTGAAAGCGATTAATGACATCACATGGTGTAAAGGCCAAATATTTTTAAACTAGCTGATGCCCGCTACTTTGTCCGCGTGGATTTACGTTTTTCAAAATCCCGCGGGAACTCTGATTTTCCGGGATAAAAAGTAGCCTATGTGTTAATCCAGGGTATAATCTATCTTCATTCTAAATTTCAGCCAAATCCGTCCAGTAGTTTTTGCGTGAAGGAGTAACAAACATACACTCACACACACATACAAACTTTCGCCTTTATAATATTAGTGTGATTTTTTAACATAAAAAATATTTTCCCGTGACGTGATATTGAAAAAAATAAACAATAATAGGTATTGTGCCACATTGTCCATAACGTCAGAGTTTTTTAAACACCTTTACAAATATCACGAAGTTTGAAGCGCTCTACATTAACGAAGATAGAGTCGTAGCTAGCCGTCCGTAATCACCACACTTTACATAATTCGATGCTTGCCCAATGCCCAGCCTTCATGGGTCTGACCAATATCCCTTCCCACCACAGAATTCTAAATAACGTTTATAGAAATGGTAACTAGGTACTGTTCTTTTAGAAACAATACGAATAATACGAATCACGGGCCACGGCTGTGTTAATGAATAGACACGACTGTCACAAAATTAGGTAAGTACCTACTATACAATTTGGGACGGGAGTTAAAAATCTGTCTCAGATTATAAAATTATTACTTAGCACAAATTATTGTAATTCTGTAATTGTAATAATGTACCTAATTGTAAAAGTGTAAAACAAATACAATTTTTTTGTGTCATCAGATAGATTCTTGTTTACCTATAAACACTTTATGCACAAGAGCATGAAAAGCAGTTTTATTCCGCTTAGGTACAGCTACCATAAAGTCGAACTTTACGGGCATGAGAAGAAAAAAATGATACTGTACCATATTATTTCCTGTGAGACAAAACGAGTAGGTACCTAACTATGGCAAATAGTATGCAATGTATTTACCTCTATCTCACTGAGTAGAAATATATATTTGGTACCTACAGAAAATAGCTTGCATCCTATAAAATCAAAGAATTATACCAAAAAATCCACGCGGACAAATTCGCAGACTTCAGCTAGCTAATAAAAAATTATTAGCTAATAACAAAGATAACTAACGAAACCACAAAGGTGATAAATGTTAAATATTAACGTTTTCTTAACCAAATGCTAATCACATGTATCTTTGAAATCAGCAAGGGAGGTGGCCATATTGATTTTAATTAACCAGTTGGGTTTCGGAGGTACGCGACAAAAACACAGACTTGCACATAATATTAACCTGCTAATATTCATTGAATGCTAAACGTTGATGAATAATCAATTAATTAAAACTTGAGAGTAAGTCAAAAAAGGATTTGTGAATTAATTTTTCAAGCAGATGCGTAATGGACACTTTCGCAGAAGAAATCTTTTGAAAAGTTCGTCTGGAAGAAATTGCTGTTTTAGAAACACACTAGCGACCCGCCCCGGCTTCACACGGGTAGCTTATTACAATTTTGGTAGGGATTTCTAATTTTTTTAGCCTATGTCACTCAAGAGTCAAGAATAATGTAGCATTTTTCTATTGGTGAAAGAATTTTCAAAATCGGTTCAGTAGTTCCTACAAACTAACTTTCAAAATTTACTTCTTTATTAATAGACAGAGACAGACATTAATTTTTATTTGTTCTGTAACATGATGTACCTACCTATTTTACATCTTATACAGCTAAGTAAGATAAAAAGTATTTCAAGTTGCAACAATCAATAAGACAGACGACATCAAATGAGTCGCAGAAAGCCGCTGGATTCAGGCGGCGCAAGACTGTGGCGTGTGGAAGTCCCTGTCCATTTGTAGTATATAGGCCATTATATACCCTAAAATATAATATCTGGAGGGTTATATTCGAACCGCTAAGATTTGGAACACCCTTCCAGCATCAGTTTTCCCTTCCACTTATAATATGGGTACCTTCAAGTCAAGAGTGAATAGGCATCAAAAGTCAAGTCAAATGATTTATTCAAAATAGGTAATAAATTACTCTTATTGATGGTCTGGTATGGTGTTAGATTAGATTCTAGGCAATCATCTTCTAGGCAAGCGCGCTCCATCTTAGGCTGCATCATCACTTGCCACCAGGTCTGAATGCAGCCAATTGCGCTAGTCCATAAATTTAAAAAAAAATGTATTGTAGGGTAGTACAATATAATTATTATATTTTTTCTACGGACCCCTGAAAGTGTAGAGTGCACAGCGGGACCTGTCAATCAGTACCTGTTCGTTATTTATATGAAAACGCGTCGTTTTTCCGCGCACATAGCTTCGCCTTGCGCGAGCGCCGCAGTAACAAGCTGTTATTGTGCCTCGAAATAAAAACAATTACAATGCATAATAATATATCAAAACAACCATTTTGCAAGTACGCATTTTGACATCACATCGTATCATGTTTTTTTTTTTTTGACTTAGTATTGAAAGATGAACATTTAACACCATTCAACTAATAAATGTTTTACACCACACTTTTAGACCAAAGCATAAAAATTGGTGTTTGCAATTTGCAGCCCAAATAGACCTTAGATCGATCTTGTCCCCCCCATCACCATTTTACCACCGAACTGAAAGACGCGCGTCGGGCGAGTTTCCATCCTTAAAATGTCGTCGACATCCCATCTACACGCACGAAACGTTTTACGTCATCATTCCTCATACGCATGGCTAAGGTTTGGAACACTCTTCCACGATATGTGTTTCCTAACAATTACAAGTAGTCTGTGCTAGGGCTGATAAAGACCTTACACGATTTATAGATTTTTAGACTTAAAAAAATCAAATATTGCTTGGTTTATTAATTACATTTTATCCCTTTCAATGTTAGGTGAAGCCATAAAGTCCCAAACCATTTAAATTAATATCAAACTGCACAGTGTTCAAAGGACGGCATACCAAGTATTGATACGAAGAACCTGATACAATCCACACCAAAATAAAGAGCACCGCAAAATTACTTATTCCATTATGAAAACGAAAGGTCTATAGGCAGTCCATTCATGACAATCCAACGGTCTTTATTGCCCGGAATTCCATTTAACAGCCCCGATAGCTCGCTCTAACAAACGTTTATCGAAACTGCCCCGCATTTTATGAGACATAACCGTCCGATGCCCGACTATCTGATGCATTTTTACACTTGGTTTTGGGTTAAGACAATCGGTTGGGTGTGTGGTCTGAGTTTAAGAAGCTAGTGGTTATGTACATTAATTTATCTCATCAAGACACTTTATTGAATTTGTAAAGTATGATTTCAAAATGACTGTTTTAATAAAAGACTTCCCAGTGAATAAAACACTTACCTATCTGTATATATAAAAGGAAAAGCTGACAGACTGGCTGACTGGCTGACTGACTGACTGATCTATCAACGCACAGCTCATTGGACGGATCGGGCTTAAATTTGGCATACAGATAGCTATTATGACGTAGACATCTGCTAAGAAAGGATTTTTGATAATTCAATCCCTAAGGGGGTAAAATAGGGGTTTGAAATTTGTGTATCTATTGTAAATATCTGTAGGTTTATGACTATATGTATAGTTTATGAAAATCGCTAACAGTCTATGACTTGGCCGTACATCAAAACCAATCTACTCTGTATAATACAGTTTGGCGGATTAGGATAAACGTTGGTTTCCGTTTTTGCGCCGTTAGAGGTCATCCCTGTATCCCTTGTAGTGTAGTGTTCCATCGTTTTGCGGATAGACAAAGGTATTCAGTAGATTACTGATATAGAAGAATGTGCCATTTCAGACAACTATAAAAATGAAGTAAACCGCTAGGGATCCATTAAACTACCTCAAGGCCCAAGGGGCAATGGGGTAATTGGGCACTGCGCTCGCAATCAGCTGCTATAATACCGTTCTGATTATGATCACAAGCTGTGATAGACTAGTTGTTAGGACGTCCGCCTTCTAATTGGAGGGCGGGGGTTCGATCCCGGGCACGCTCCTCTAACTTTTCGGAGTTATGTGCGTTTTTAAGTAATTAAATATCACTTGCTTTAACGGTGAAGAAAAACATCGTGAGGAAACCTGCATGCGATGGGTTGATCATGATGTTAATAATGAGTGTTTACGTTGTTGTCCGGATACATTAAATTCATTGCAAAAATCTCATTTTTCTATTTAGGTATACCCGGCATTTCTCGTGCCAATAAGCATAATTTACTTTGCCAAGTCAACAAAATACAATCTATTACTATCGTACTTAATTTTAATTTTATTGACACCTCTGCGAAAAAATCATGACTCCAATAATTATTTTCATTGTATTTTATTAGAGATGAAAATTATATGTAAATGGTACCTAATAAAAACATTAATCTTAACAATAAAGAGTCCTCAATGGATATTGAGCTAAATTAGTGGGTACCTACCCTGTACCCTGTACAGAGTACAGATGGGCTTACTAAACAAAAATCGTGTTTAATGAAGCTGTAAAAATTTGCATGAGCAAAAACGAGTTGCAAGTTGCAACCCACAAAAATTTTTGTTTGGAATGACCGTCCATGTATGTACATAGAAATCGTTGTTAAAATTTCTAATTGGATTGTTTAAACATTCCAAGATTAGAAAAATCCATATAAAAAGTTTTTCAGTTGCATTTTCCATTTTTAGAAATATGCTAATAACAAAAGTATATTTCGCAAAACAAGACAGACCTCATAAAATAGAGTCGAACGATAAATCGAGATATAACCAGTAAGGAGCGGGCGATCGTAAAAGTGACCCCGCGTGCCCATTCCAAGGGTCAAGAGCACTAAAGGATATTTCTATTCAATAATTTATACAATTGATAAATAATAAATAGGGTACGGCGAGCCGCCATATTTTATTTTTATTTTATCTGTTCTGCTTCTGCAGTATGATTCGTCGTTACATTTCAAATGTATGCCTCAATGTTGGGCGCTGTGCTGGTTGTAACACGATAGAGGTTTCGATTCCCGGTGGGAATAATTTGAGAATCCACTGCTGGACATAGATCTCTTGTAGGGACTTCCACACGCGGGTGGGGGGGTCTTCCGTTGCGAGGTCGCCATTCCAGCACCTTGGGACCCCAACGTCTAAACGTTTTTCGAACTATGTGCTAGCCCGCTGAGCTTTGACGGTTACTTTGGTTCTCCGACAGATCTCCTCATTTCTGATTTTCTGATTTGATCACGATCATTTTATTTTATTTTTTTAAATATTGATACTATCTAGAAACAAAATTTTCAAGGGTTTTTCTCCAACCCTAATATAAAACGACACTTTATAATATTATTACCGTTTTGTTTTGCGTTAAAATTTCTCCGATCCCAATGAGGTGATTTAATTTATCGATTATGGCCATCCTTCCAGGGTCCAGGGCGACAAGAAGGTGCGAATGCATTGAAAATTTATTAAAATTTACGATGCCTTTTAAAGTATAATATAATGGTACTTATAAATAAAATACAAACACCGATTACCAATTTGGTACCTATCGTAAATAAGTACCTACCTATATTTTTTTTTACATTACGGAAGGTCAGCATGTCAGTTTTCTAAACTTTTCTTTGTCCATCATCACCGTCATCATCATTGCCGGCTTACTTCTGAGCACGGATCCTGTGAGAATGAGAAGGTTTTGGCCATAATAATCTACCACGCTGGCCCACTGCAGAGTGGCAGACTTTACGCACCGTTGGTTTTCTAATGATTCCTTTGCCGAATGCAAGTGATATTTGATTGCTTAGGTAGGTAAAATGCACATAATTCCGAAAAGTTAAGGGTGCGTCGAACAGACCTCCCGAATAGAAGGCAGACGTCTCAACCACTGGGCTATCACCGCTTTATAGCAACTGTAAGTAGAGAACCATTTCATTCTTTTACTAAAAGCTTCGTAAGGACAACAAAATTACAACACAAGTACAAAATTAATAATCTTTGACTGACTGACAACTAACGTGTTAAGCATCACGCCTCGTATAAAATCGAATAATAAAGTTTTTTCATACAATCTGATTTCTATATGATTGCACATTTTCACTAAACAACGCTTGCACGCTGAATCCGAATAGCATTCCTTAGCAAGTTTTAATTCTACACAAAACAAACAAAATTGAATTCTTCTACTTTGGTTTTATGATTCCTTTTCGTTTGACACTGTTTCGTTTCAGTAATGTTTCCTGCAAACAGAAATAAAACTTTATTGAGTGAGAAATAGAATTGAAAATTACAAGATAAGGTTGATGTACGACGTAAGGTCACAAATGAAATACTCAAAAAAGCATTTTATCTCATATAAGTTGGATTAGGTTCTTCATAATGGCCGGATTGCTTTGTTACCGATGTTCGCATTGACTGAGAGCTGTTATCAGAAAATACCTTTTCCTAAAAGACGTGAGACTCTACGAGATGAGATCTTTGTTGGGATTTTATTGTGAAATGCTCATTGTCTGACGTCTATCGAGATTTTTCTTTGGTATTGATATAGGTCCTACCTACCTTATGTGACAAAGAAGACGTTCTTAGGGTTCCGTACCTCAAAAGGAAAAAAGGAACCCTTACAGGATCACTTCGTTGCCTTTCTGTCTGTCAAGAAACCTATAGGGTAATTCCCGTTGACCTAGAATCATGAAATTTGGTACTAATGTAGGTAAGTCTTATAGCACACGTAAGGGGAAAATCTGAAAACCGTGAGTTTGTGGTTACATCAAAAAAAATGTGTAAAAACCAATAATTAGTATTTTCAACTTTCCAAGTAAGATTTACCTACCACCTGGGGTATCATAATATGAAAGAGCTTTACATTCTAAAACAGATTTTTATATATTTTATGCATACCTAATAGTTTTTGACTTATCGTGCAAACGTCGAAAAAATACGACTGTAGTACGAACCCTCAATGCGCGAGTCTTACTCGCACTTGGCCGGTTTTGCGCTTTTAGAAGACGATTATTAGAATAGGGAAGGAAAGTTCGTAACAAAAGCAAAAAAGGTAGAGTTGAAAATGTAAATGAATATATTATACCTAATTCATACTTATTTTGAAAAACCAGAAATCATCTGTTTGGTCCAGAGAAAGCTTGCATCCTGATGGGGACGTAATATCAAAGTACAGTATACCTTTCATCCCCGAAAATTAAGAAAATCAAGGGCATTCTACTATTTGTATAAAACAAAATCATCCGCGTAGGTATATTCAACCAGAATTTTTGTTGCAATTACAAGAATAGAAGTAGATTATTCCAAGTAGGAAGCGTAGTTAAGGCGAAGACAAAACTCCCAGTTGGGTCGTCCGAGAACTTTACGAGATCCTAACGACTGGCGGCTGTTTAATGGCTCTTAATGAGGTCTTACTAACTTCCTACTTTACAAGGTACCTAGTAAGTAGGTACGTATAGGTTTAAGAATGATTTTTGTGGTTTTTTAATTAAACAGTAAAACAGCTATCGTGTGTGTGTGCAAAGTGTGGAGTCTGTGGACGTATGGCCTCGTTATGACGGCGCATCGACCACACTGGTTTATTAAGAGTTTGATTAATATATGTGTTTAAGTAGATAGATAGGTGCTGCGCGTTACTCGCTCCATACAAACGCAGATTGGCACACATTTAAAATATTAGCCAATCAAATTCGATGTCATTTTGGAGTCTGGATACGTTTTAGAAACTGATATCTGTGCTGGGTTTGCCAGATTTCCGTAAAAATGTCTAGTTTCAAAGTAACACGGGTTTAAACCTATATAAATTCTTACAATTTACAACCATGTTATACTTATAAAGGAAAATCTGAAAAACCAAAAACAGACTTATAGATATTAGAACACACTACAAAAGTTCATTGAGTTTGATTGCTAAGTACCTATTCAATTAATGAGAACCATGTATGTATGGAGCTATGATGGAGAAGGCCCTGTTAGTTTTAGCAAAATTGTTTGAGAAGACACAACAGGCAACAGCAAAAAGTTCCCAAGAGTGAACGGGCAACGAACAATGTTTTTTTTTGGAAACAAATTGCAAAATTAATTTCAATTTCTCATAAACGGAGTAACATACGCAACATGGGATCCACAAACACTTGTCTTGACAAATAACGCCAATAAAACAACGGAGTATTGGCTTAGCGAGAGTCACTTTATCAGGCGACGGGGCCCGTAACATATTACTGCAGTGGCGCTTTCGAGAAAAGGGGATAACTACGATTTTGCAAAATTAAAATTCGTATTTCTTTGACCGAGCAACGTTCACTTTATATTAATTATTCCTAAGTAAATACTCCTCTTCTAATTGTTTGTCTGTTTTAGACACTTCCACGCTAGGTCTTGCACCAATTCTTGCCCAGGTCACTTGCGAGGTCTTGAATCCAGTGGCTTCTTGCATGCCATCTATTCACCTAGTAGTGGGTCTGCAAAAGCTGTGAGATCGCCATTCTAGCACCCTGGGGCCTCACAATGTCTTTCGAATCTTCAATCGGTTTTCAAACTATGTGCCCTGTGCATTGCCACTTCAGCTTCGCAACCCGTTGAGCTATGTCAGTTACCTACTCCGCTGCTCGATTGCGAGAAAACTGCATCAATTATTATTACAATCGCAATCGTTGTGATTGGCTGAATTTTTGGTATTCTTGTTGTAACAATACCCCTTCCAGGTTAGCCCGCTATCATCTTAGACTGCATCATCACTTACCACCAGGTGAGATTGCAGTCAAGGGCTAACTTGTATCTGAATAAAAAAAAAAACAATACATTGTAGCCAATAGTAAGCAAGCATCAACCAATCAGAGATAATTGCGATCGTGACATTATGGCTGTCATTGGCTCCCGCCTGTCATTCTATCGAATCGAGCCGCTGGTGTACGAATCGCCGTAGATCCAGATACCTACTTAGATGATTTTATCAAAACTAAACAGTTAGTCGAAAAATAAAAATATAACAAGAAAGTATTTTAACCCCTACACCCATCTCACCCTTGGCTGTGCGGATAAGGTTACCCCTCGATAAATAATTTGGCATCATATTAGCATATGTCGATTTATCTAAAGTCGGGCAAGAAACAAGAAATATTATATTCAAAGCTTCCTTGCATATGAGCTTGAATATATTATTACTGGCTTATACCCTCGACGTCGTCCGCGTGGACTACACAAATTTCAAACCCCTATTTTACCCTCTTATGGGTTGAATTTTCAAAAAACCTTTCTTAACGCCGCGCCGTTGTCTACCTTATAATAGGAAGCTATCTGCAAGCCTTTAAGCCTGATCCGTTCAGTAGTTTAAGCTGTGCGTTGACGGAACAGACAGTCAGCCACATTCTCATTTTATATTTAGATGCATTGCGATTATTTTAATTAGGATATTAATACTTGTGGTAACGATTACGATAGTATTGTCGTCTGATAAATTAACACTAAAATAAATTACATAATTAGAATATGAAAACCTCGATGGGAGCTTCATATTCGTGCCTTTTGGTGTGGAGACCTTGGGGCTGTGGGGCCGTGGGCTCGAGCTCTTTTTAAAGAAATTTCGAAAAGGGTTATCGAGTCAACCGGGGACCCGAGAGCTGGCAGCTACGTTGGTCAAAGAATTAGTTTGGCCATCCAAAGTAATGCTGCCAGCATCTTAGCTACAATGCCTCGCTGCGGTGGTCTTGATGAGGTTTAAGATTTAATTTAATTTATTTTAGTCCTAATTTATTTATTTATTTTACTTTTA
This sequence comes from Maniola hyperantus, assembly GCF_902806685.2. Classification (NCBI taxonomy): domain Eukaryota; kingdom Metazoa; phylum Arthropoda; class Insecta; order Lepidoptera; family Nymphalidae; genus Maniola; species Maniola hyperantus. Next base: position 3,708,064 of record NC_048556.1, read on the forward strand.
ATTTTAATTTAAGTTATCGTCTGATGAAAATACGTAGACGTCTGTAAGTAAAAGCTTGTAAAAAAAGTTGTCTATTCAGTATACTGATAAATCTAAAATATAAATGTCGCATGAATTATTGCTGCAATCGTTCTAATCGGCGTGCGTATTTGCATCCCTTATTCTGATACATTAAACTCGAACATTTAACTTATGCTAACTAAAATGGGTTTACCAAATTGGTTTTGCAAACTGTTTCTGTTCGGGATTCTGTTATAAGCTAGTTTGGACTACACCAATTTCAAATCCCTATTGTACATCCTTAGGGCAGCTGAACTTTCAAAAATCCTTTCCTAGTGTATGTCAAATTATTAAGAGCTATCTGCGGTGGCTATCTGCATGCCAAATTGTAGCCAATTCCGTCCAGTAGTTTGAGTTGTGCATGGATAAATCAGTCAGTCAAGTCAACCTTCAGCTTTTATGTATTAAGAAGTCAAAGAAAATATTACCTAGATATATTATAGTAATGTACCTATTAAGAAAAGTGTGAAAACTGTGCTCTCAGTGAAAGGGCATTAAGACAGCTAGCTGTTGAAGAGAACGCTCGTAAAAAGACATTGGATTTTTTCCAACCCCCGGGCGGGGTTTAATTATTGTTTTATTACGTGTCGGGGTCGAAAGTCGGGGTTTGATGGTAATGTGGTGACAATGCTCAGTGCTCTGCATTTACATGAAGTGGAAATGAGCATTATTGACAGTTAACTTAGTCAAAAAAAAACGGCCAAGCTCAATTATTCACACTCGTCCACCGAAGGTTTGCAAAGTAAAATAATCCATACTAATCCATATCCACACTATATTACTATTATGCTAAAAAATATTATGAAAATAATCTCTGCACTCCCGGGGACGAAATTTTCCCGAAAAATCAAAGAGTTCCCACGGGATAATCAAAGGCCGTTCATCAAGCAATCATCCGTTGCACCGTAACGACGTGATTGAAGGACAAACCAACAAACCAATAAACCAACAAACAAACACACTTTCGCATTTATAATAAGGGTACCGATAAGGGTACTGATTGCCTACCCTCACTACAATATGCCTAATATTATGTTAAGCAAATCCGTGGATTCTTCCAGGGGCGTCAAATGCTTCCAGATTATAGGCAATATGGAAGGGTTGGGTAATATAAGTCTTGCTTTTGGCTTTTTAGGGTAAAAGCGTTAATTTACTTATGAGTTTTGTTTATAGGGGAGCATACTTTGTGGGAATTTATATAAGTACTTTCTGGATTATTAGATTTTTTTAAGACTTCTCTTCAAGTCAAAGTCAACGTGATAATAAAAATTAAATCCGACTGAGTTTGTTGTGGGCTCTTCTCAGACCAGCGCGGGGTGATTCGTTAACTCAGTGTCTAACACAATGATAGCCACCAATTGGCACCAAGCTCATTTGACATTGGTTGGTTCTACATTGCTGCTTGATTGAGTGCTTTGTTGATTGCTTAAGATATTTTTCGCAGAAAACCTTCAATTGATTAAAAATAAATGTCAAATTAGTCCGGTGGCTATCATTCAGTGTTAGACACTGAGTTAGGAAAACAGTAGGCTGAGCGCCTATGGAATCTTCGCAGCTTTAGTTTTAAGTTGACGTAATTTATTTAAAAAAAAAAACATTGACTGCGGGTTAGACTTAGGACCCAAGCTGCCAGTTGTCAGGGCTCCAGACTCCAGAGTGAAGAACCTTTTCATACTGCGTGCCGTTTCAAGAACCACTGCCTGTGTGTATCTTACCCTTGATAGTTTTTTTAGTTGGTTGAAAGAAACTATTCGCAATAAGACCATACGAACTGATACAACTATCTTGTGAGCCAGCCCCCCAATTGTGTAAGAATAACCATTTCATGGCTATCGCAATCGTCAAGAAATTCTGCCATTTGATTGGTTGATTCGCTGTTTACATTTTTTCACAGCCAATCAAAGGGCAGAATTCTTGACGATTGCGATAGCCATGAAATGGTTATTCTTACACAATTGGGGGGCAGGTCCAAGTAATTCGATACTTTTTTCTTTTTTGCTTTTACTAGGTTATCATCATGCGGAATAGTAATAGCATTAACATTTACCTATTGCTATTAACAGACAGTGTGTGATAGCCTAGTACAGTGTGTGATAGCCTAGTGGTTAGGACGTCCGCCTTCCAATTGGAGGTCGGGGGTTCGATCCCGGGCGCACCTCTAACTTTACGGAGTTATGTGCGTTTTAAAGTAATTAAATATCACTTGCTTTAACGGTGAAGGAAAACATCGTGAGGAAACCTGCATGCCTGAGAGTTCTCCATTATGTTCTTAAAGGTGTGTTAAGTCTACCAATCCGCACATGGCCAGCGTGGTAGACTATGGCCAACCCCTTCTCACTCTGAGAGGAGACCCGTGCTCTGTAGTGAGCCGGCGATGGGTTGATCATGATTGCTATTAATCATTATAAGTCACTACATCATTATTTTACAAATTCAACAATTGACAATCAAAAAGTGTACAATGGTAGGTACCTATCCTACTACCTATACTTTAAATAAATTATTTGATTTGGTTTACTAGCAGCTTTGGAGATAGATACGGTACCTATAGATACAGCTACTAGATATTTCGCTCTAATAAACATTCAAGATGGTACAAAGAAGCCCCTTCATCTCAAGGGAGTCGACTTTGATTATTGAAGTTTGATGTCTTGGCTCCAATTCATAGAATTAGCATGAACTAATTTGTTTACGAGTAGGTATCATTCATACCCTGTTGCCTAGTGAATCAAAATGCGTGATTCATTTGCAAAGGATCATCATCATTACCGGCTCACTACAGAGCACGGGTCTCCTCTCCGAGTGAGAGGGGTTTTGACCATAGTCTACCACGCTGGCCATGTGCGGATTGGTAGACTGCACAAACCTTTGAGAACATTATGAAGAACTCTCAGGCATGCTGGTGCAAAGGAGCACCAGGTTCAAATTCCGCGTAGGCATTTCTGACAAACCTGTTGGACAGATCAATCACCTAAGTAGGTATATAACCTATCATCATCATCATCATCATGATCAACCCATTGCCGGCTCACTACTGAGCACTGGTCTCCTCTCAGAATGATTTTTCATTTTATTACGTAAATTATTCCATACAACATTAAATCGAAAACTCACTTAACTCCGAAAAGGTAGAGGTGCCAAGGCTCGAGCCCCCGGCCTCCTGAATAAGAAGTGGACATCTTAACCACTAGGATATCACGGTTCTTTTAAAATTGATTTAAATCTACCTAGTAAGGTAGAGTTAAAAGAATGTAGGTACATATTACAATTAATATTCATAAGAAATGCTCAATTTAATATGTTTCTTATCGGAATAAAGGGTGGGCCACATCGAGACTAAGCGGCGATGATTAGCGCTGACGTACGACAAGACAGCGACAAGCGGCTTATTAATACCTTTATAGGCTTAGAGACGACCGTAAGATCTGTGAGACGTATTTAACTACATTATATGAAAAGATAATTATCTGGCTTTCATTTAATAAGTAAAATGCCTGCTTGCCAACATTGTGTCATTACTAATTTATAACTCCGTTTTATACTTTGAAAATTAAAAACCAATATTAATTTTCTATTTCTATAAATATATAAAAGGAAAAGCTGACTGACTGATCTATCAACGTACAGCCCAAACTACTGGAGGGATCGGGCAGAAATTTGGCATGCAGATAGCTATTGTAACGTAGACATCCGCTAAGAATCCATTTTTGAAAATTCAATCCCTAAGTATCATATCAGTAATCATCACTATCACCTGTCTTCGTTTTTGCCAGCTTTCTGGTTACACCCTGTATGGTAACTGTCTCTTCGACTATTATTAAAACGGTTCGCGATGATCGAGTTAATTAAAATCAAACATTTAAAGCATAACTCCCCTCAATGTCGGGGTACTGATGACAGACGCTCGTGTTAAATGATCTTGATAAATTAGCTCAATGAAAGTTAAACGACTACAATTCTCTTCGGTAAGAGCTTTACAAATAGAATGAGAAAGAGTGAATTTCAAGCTCTAGCTAGATCTAGACTAGACTGATCTCTAGAGCCACCTTTTAAGGCTGAAATTAATATTCAATTCATCTGTTAGGATTTTTCAACAGTGTGGCTTAGTTTTTTTTTTTTATAGGTATTACAAATACGAAAGTGTGTTTGTATGTTGGTGTATCCTTCAATTTCAATCACGCCGCAGGGGAACAACGGATAAAGATTTTTTTTGCACCCGGGATAATATAATAATTAAATACCTAGAAAGTAACAAGGACACTTTTTATCCCGGAAAACTAAAAAGTTCTAACAGGTTTTTTAAAAACTTAAATTCACGTGAACGAAGTCGTTGGCATCAGTTATTAGGTAACTATTAACACTACTTTTCAGTTAAGTCGTTTTTGAATAAACACTGTTTCATATAGACGGACATGACGAAACAATAAGGGTTCCTTGTCTTATTAAGGGAGCCCTAAAAATGGAAACAATTTGAAAACATTGTAACAACTTTAAAAACTGTCACAAACATCACTCATTGTCAACACGAAAACGAAATAAAAGCGACGGTAGCGTAGCGTTTCTTGTCGTGTCAAAGAATAAACCCGTCAAAGGTGCCGCCTGAACAATCGGCGACCTCCATTAATCAGGAGCCGCGAGGGTTGTGGAGGAGGACACTTAATCAAAGTATCACAATATGACGACTGACGAGTATAACAGGTACATGAATATTTATAAGGAATTAGGCGCGAGACGGCGCGACGGTGTGGCATTGCCTTAATAATTGTTTGCGGGGTAGCTTTTTATTTTGTCAGTTATGTCAGAGCAGTTAGGGAACTTCTAACAAAACGTCTAGGCTTCGACGTCACTGGCAGGCGTCAAATGTTTGTACATTTGACGCAGGTAGCCTTAGGGCTACCTACGAATAGTGCTAATTTTCTTCAATTTCACGTCACCATGGCCTATTATTTGACATATCGTCGATTCAGGATCAAACCGAAAGTTCCTTCACTCTAATTTGGTTATGTGTTTTTGACTCGGGTTTAGAATTTCGATTTTTTTTCTGCCACAATGAATGCCTATTGAACTTCAGTTTTATCCGCTGAAAATTAAACTACAATGAGTAAATACATAAATAGAAAAGCTGTATCTGACTCATCAAACACCCATCCCAAGCCTTTGCAGTTTGGACCTAGAAAGCTGAAACTTTGCACGGAGATTTCCTTTTTAAACAACGAATAGCATCAGATTTTTGTGGAATTTCCACTGGAGCAAAGCCACGGGCGATTGCAAATAGGTAAGGAATCAAAACTACAATTTATTTTTGAAAACCTTCAAAGCCTTAATAGATCTTTGTTTTTAGGGATGAGTAAACTACTCCTGGCATAAGTTTTACTTAGTTCAAGGGAAAGGGAAATTTGTTAGCAGTCATGTTTACTGTTAATTTAGCTATAATTCTTTGCAAAAGAATAACATGACTAATATTGAAAGAATCGGCACTTCAGATGGGGTTATTCCTACAAAGGAATTTTTTTTCTTCCTCCTCACAATGACATACACTATACTTATATTGACTAACATCTCAGAAAATTATCAGAATGCAGAGCCTTAGTAATTAGAGAAAGTTAAATTTATTGTCTCGATTATAACGCCGTTTGACCCTCGACGCTTTGTATTGAGCATTTAAGCCTTAACGTGGATATGCCCTTCTTAAACCATAATATATTTTAGTTTTAAATTATTCTTGTAGAAAATAATCTTACAGAATATAACAAAAAAGAATGAGTAAGTAGGTACGTGACATCGTAATTAATTGAATAAAAAGGATATTTACTGTGACCCTATATTTTTCTTTTTTCATTAATAGTTTTCCTAGGCCTTGACAGCGGCCTTATAACAATTTTGAGCATTTTGTAAGAGTTCTTGTGCTTATTCAAAAAGGAAGACATAGGGGCATAGAAGATGCTAATATTTATTTTACTTTAAAAAATCATTGCTTTAAAAAGTCATAAACCAGAAAGAAAACAGACGGCAGCGTTTGTATGGAGAAAAGACCACCCACATTTTCTCTTACGCACATAAATTTTCAAACAATTTTTAATCTACCATAAAATTCAATTGTCCAACCATACGCAATAAGAAGCTTAAAAACATTGATACATGAAAAGAGTCGCAGGATGCCACAGTTGTTTTTGTGACCTGTTCAAAGCATTTGATTGCGTTGATCATACAACTTTGTTGCTTGAACTAAGCCACTGAAGCATTAAAAACATTGTTCTGGATTTCTTTGAGTATTATCTTGATGAAAGAATTCAAGGGGCATGCATTAATGATATAAAGTTAAACAGAATTACAGACTTTAATGGGTGTTCTACAAGGATTAATTTGGCTCCTTTTCTGCTTCTTATGGGTACCAATGATCTGCTATTAAATTGTAAGCAATATTTATGGCATTACACTGTTGATTGATGATACATTATTTATTGTTATTTAATGCTCATCTAAACTTTAGATTTTGGCAATAATTAATGTACATTACGTGTACGTATTCTGTATATTATGTGGGAGCCTTTTTTTGTTATCATCGATAAGATGAACTGAACTTTTTTCTAAATTCCCATGTTTTTTGGCGATAACTCTTAAAGCAAGTAGTTTGTGCAATTTTAGGTACAGAACGGCAGAATACGTAGTAGGTACTTATTACGTACTTAGAGGACATTTTATTCGCCTTATCCCCAAGCTAGCCAACAGGCGACATAATTAAAAAGAACGAAGGTATTGGGTGCATTAATTTATACTTTTTTACATTTGCGCTTTTAATTTGTCCTCCCGGTGTTTTGCATAAATTCCTCTTTCGCGAAAATGCTCGGAAACGCCAATTAGTTGGGCGGGAGTAATTTATTTGCTCTTTATAAGAAAATTCGGGGAAATTCCTTTTTTGTTTCAAGGAATTAGACTTTTTGAGGACTTCTGAAGAGAATAAAACAAAAAACCGTGTATAATTAAGTTTGCTTAAAAATGTGTTAAGCATTAAAATTATAAAAATATCAACGTTACGTAACATGAGAAATGTAAGGTTATAATAAATCAACTTTAATGTTTAATTGATTAGTGAGGTAACTAGATTAGGCTTGATATAAGTTTAAGTACCTACATAATTGTAGTTTACAGTAGATATACCTAATAACTGTTTGTAGATTGTTTACAAGTTTATAGTTAAACCAAAAAGCAATTTAAGTATTTTTAAAATTCTTGGTTAATCTTCCAAACGGCTGAACCGATTTTGCCGGCAATTTCACAGGCATGTAGTGACCTGAACTACTTTCTAGTCTCTACTCTCTATACTCTAATCTGAACGGCCAAAATCGAGGGATTTCGAAACAATCAAGAAATTAAGTCTCGAGTAAAAATTAAATTTAGTAGGCATCTAAAGTAAGAAAAAAAAACACTTAATCCACGATTTATTATCAAGTTTTAGTAATTTTCCCGAAAAAACATATTTCAAAGCATAAATACGTCACACCACCATAACCCATAACTACAACTTAGAGTAATATCATAATCTTACATAGAAATGCTTTCACATTTCAACCACCTTTTTGGCCACCCTAAAAATCATTTTGCCAACACCTATCTCTACAATAAAATTTAAGCCCTATCCCGGTAATTTTAAGTCTATATTTCCTTATACCATTTTTGTTTTTAAAACCATTTAGAACATATTTTGCACACTGTAATTTAAACTCTATCGTATATGAAATATAGTTGATATTTGTTTGAGTATATTTGTCTTAGTAAATGAAGTGGAGTCGTCCCTTTAGGCTATTAGTCCAAGGATTACAGAATTGATCCCCGGATCGGATGACCAACGTCATATTATTAAACCGGGATTTCGGACACTTGTAGCACTAATTTCATGTTTGCTATTGCACGTTTGTTTAAACAGAAATTGTTTAAAAAAAATTCAGTCTGTGGAGAGTGCCGGCATACGTAAGTGAAAAAGTATGAAAATATAATATAACAGCGGGTTTTATGTATATATTCATATTGTAGTAGGTAGGTAAGTATCAAAAATTGAATTCTACAATTTGTAAATTAATTAGTATAGTTTTTACATCTATCGGCACTCTAAGCACTGAGCATGTCGGTGACGCGACCTTAAAGTTTTTATCCATCCAAAATTGCCCAACGCACCTAAGAAGGTTTCATTTCAAGAAAAATGTATGTAAGTAATTTTTTTAATATTTTGAAAATAACGAGAGTAAGCTTTGAAACACTAGCCGTGAGACTTGAAAACGTACAGCTGAAGCAGGTATAGTACGCGACAGGGCGACATGACAATTTAGGTCGGAGCCCTCAGACCCGCACAGCCCCCGCGCTAACCCAGTGCGGGGTAGTGCGGGTGACGTGCGGGTGTGCGGGGCGTCCCCTTGCCTCATACCCCGATTGCCACGTCGACTTGTCGCTAACTATAGTTAACTGATAAGTAAATACCAGGGAATCATCCCTAAAAAGAGTATTAGCATACGAATACGCGCAGACAATACTCCATCCATACTTTCTAACTATACACGGCATTCCGGGGGCATTGAATACCACACAATACCCGAGAAATGAGATTTTTTGACATTTAATTTTATTTAAATAATGACTGAAAACACCTCCATGACGATTCAAAGACTTATTCTCTTGGACTCGCTTTATTTGGCTAGGGTCTGTTCTGATAAAAAGAAAAAATAAGTAAGTAGATATTATTCGTTAGACATTGAGGTAGGCATCCCACCGGGTGATTTTACTTTAATATCAAGTGAGATCATGTTGATAAATATCTCTTTGTAAATATTAAAAACCAACCGATGCCCGCGATTTTGTCCGCGAGGAAATAGATTTTTAAAACCCCCATAGGAACTCTTTGATTTTCCGGGATGAAACGTATTCACTAGCAAAACACATTGCACACATGCAAACAATCACGTCGATCCGTTGCAGCGTGATTGAAGGACAAACAAACACACTTTTACATTTTTTTACAATATGGGTACTTACCTAGTGAATCAACTATAGTACGCGACAGGTCGAGATGGCAATCGGGGTATGAGGCGGGGGTCACCCCGGACACCTATACTTCACATAGCGCGTGGCCTGTGCGGGGTGATTACGACCTGTCGCGTACTCCATATTATGATCGGCTATGTAAAATCTAGTTCGGTATGAAAAATCTCTTTGTGAATATTAAAAATAGATTCACAGAAAATTCACAGCTCCAAAATGGCTCTAAAGGATAGTTTAAAATTCCTTTAGAATATTCCGCTATGCAGCCAAGAAATCTTCGCAAGCTTTATAGCGAAACGATTATATCCGAGAACCTCATTTGGCAGGCGCCCGGTGCGCGGCCAGGTGATTTTTCATGGAAAATCCTATAAAGTAGGGAAAACTGGGAAAACTACGTGGAAGTACGCTGGTCACGTGCTGTGTGGAGGAAAAGAGAGGGGTGTATAAATCTATAGGTTCGAAGGAGAGAGATGTGTTTGATGTATTAAAGATATTTCTTAGTGAGTACTTTACTCATCAATTTTAGTGTTAGTGTTAGTGTAACGGCGTAATTTTAAAGTGTAAAGTTTTAAACTTTTTGGAAAGTGAAAATTATTTTTCTCTTTCTTACAGTTTTTTTAATTTTATATTTAACTAACTTATGCTCGCGACTTTGTCCGCGTGGACTACACAAATTTCAAACAACTATTTCACCCCCTTAGGAGTAGAATTTTCAAAAACCCTTTCTTAATGGATGCCTACGTCCAGTAGTTTGTGCTGTGCGTTGATAGATCAGTCAGTCAGTCAGTTACTTTTTATATATTTAGACTATAAAGAATTTATATTTATAAATTTGAAAGGAAAAGTATATATATAAGTATTATTATATATACTTTTCCTTTTATATATTTAGACTATAAAGACTAAGCTGGCCTGCTCTTTTTTCTTGTAAATCCTTTCTTATTGGAATCTAAGTACAATTTTTATTAGAACTAGGTTATGAGACTATTCAAAGAGCGGATAAAATACAAATTCTTCAAAAGCTGGTAACGTATTAGCGTAGGTATATATCTAAGCATTATAAATATAAAATGTCGTCGAATATAGTAAAGAATGAAGATAATTTGCGGCTGATTCCCGCAAAAGTTTCGCATCATTAAACCTTAAAATCGAATACAACTTACTCGATTCAAATCTACAATCATAACATCAGCATCGTAAACCCCGACGCTCATTAAAACATATCCTAAACCATTGAACCAACCATTACAACGATGATAAATTCCATAACAATAGTTGGGAGTAATTACTGAATGCCTAGTAAGGGACAAGAATCGACTAGATCAGTATCGATACACCGATGTATCGATTCCTTATTCGATTCCAGTTGGTTTATTGTTATTGTTTTAATCAAAACGTATTTGCATACGATAGTTATGAGCGAGATTTCAAGTTGCCTGTTTAAGTTATGGGAGCGATATTCAAATAAAGTTAAACTGGTTGGAAAATTAAATGGTTTTTTTTCAGAGTTAATTGGACAGAAGCAATAATAGAAATTGGGTTCTTACATGATTATTTTTTTAGACATTTCAGACATTCTTGAATCAACCCATCATCGGCATCGACTCACTACCGAGTAGCTCTTTTAGCAGGTCTCCTCTCAGAATGAGAAGGGTTTGGCCATAGTCTACCATGCTGACAAGTGCGGATTGGCAGACTTCACACACCTTTGAGAACATTATGGAGAACTCTCAGACATGCTGGTTTCCTCACGATGTTTTCCTTCACCGTTACAGCAAGTGATATTTAATAATTGTTTGTGACTCAAAATGCTAACCGTCTTGACCACTGAGATTGTTGTCATTTGTATGGGACTAGCTTATGCTCGCGACTTCGTCCGCATGGGCTACACAAATTTCAAACCCCTATTTCACCCCTTTAGGGGTTGAATTTTTAAAAACCCTTTCTTAGCGGATGCCTACGTAATAGCTATCTGCATGCCAAATTTCAGCCCGATCCGTCCAATAGTTTGACCTGTGCGTTGATAGATCAGCCAGTCAGTCAGTCACCTTTTCCTTTTATACCTAGGTATATTTAGATTAGATTACGTAACAGAGAGAGCGCTATACTACCTTCTTTCCGCGGATAAAGTATAGTAAGTTATGTTCACACCTTACTGCAGGGTCCAGCACGTAGTAGGTACAAAGATGTAATTAGGCTCGGCTTAGCCGGGGCCGAGTTTTTCATTTTCATCCAGTGTCTTTAAGCCCCGGAGCCGAACGCGACTCGAATATTAATAAGATATAAAGATTAACTTTACAAATAAGGTTTTAAAAATATATAAGTACTAGATGATCCCTGCAACTTCATCCGCGTGGAAATAGGTTTATGAAAATCCTGCGGGAGCTGTTTTTTTATTTTTTTATTCATTATAGGCAAACTCTTGACACACATCACACCTGATGGAAAGTGATGATGTGGCCTAAGATGGGACGCGTTTACCTAGAAGATGCCTATTCACTCTTGTTTTAAAGATACCCGGGTTCTAATTGGTAGGAATCACATTCGTGGAAGAGTATTCCAAACCTTAGCCATGTTTAAAAAGAAGCCTTTGATAGAACCTACTAGAAGGAACAAACATCAAAATTTTCACATTTCACCTATAATATTTTCAGAATATCAGAATTAGGACATCGGAAATTATTTTATACTAATACCTATACATTTATTTATTTATACTTTACCTACTGCACACAACACAATGTAAACATATAATGAAAAACATACAGGGATCTTAATGTAATAGCTGCAAAGGCGGCCTTATCGCTAAAGCGATCTCTTCCAGGCAACCTTTGACAAAAGGAATCACGAAAGCACGGGTTGGTGCGGCAACCAAAAATACTTTTGCGCGGCCCATCCGCTTATGACCGAATTTAATAATCAAATCTATCTGTAATCTGTTGATAAGTTACATAGCGATGTTGGTTATTTCTCAAAAAGAACATAATAACCAATGTTGCCACAGAATATATGACATTGCTATATAAGTAACTTATCTACAGATTACAGATAGGATTGATTATTATTATTAATTTCGGCTTCCACATTTGCCAATCAAGTAAGTAATTATCTTGGCCAATGTCACGTAGAAGTCAAAGGTTATACCAAACGCGTCGAACGTCAAATTACGGCCCGAACGACATAATTGTGATTGGATATTGTCTATTTTTCCCTTTTCTATATCGAGTATAACCAGGGTTCCGTTAGAAGCAAGTGAAAACGGTATAAGGGAACTGCAAAAAAAACAGAAATAGCAATTGCAGGTCCTAGCAGTATGGGAAAACTAAGCTACAATATTCGTAGACCTGTTTTCCTATAAGCACTACTCTGTTTGATCATGTTCTATTACTCTAATCTATAATACTTAATCAATAATACTACCTATTGTCAATTTTTGTAGTTAGGAATCTCTATAAAAATAGCTAACCGAAATGTGTACTACTTTTCAAAGATTTTATTTTATTTTTTTATTTATACCTACTTTATTGCACAAAACATAAAGTAAACATATAAAGAAAAACATACAAGGATCTTAATCTAATACTGTAACATGCAAAGGCGGCCTTATCGCTAAAACGATCTCTTCCAGGCTTCCAGGCAACCTTTGACGAAAGGTATCACGAAAGCACGGGTTGGTGTGGCAACCAAAAATAGCCCTAGGTAGGTATAGACTACATGCAAAATACATACTAATAATACATACTAATAATAAAATATATATATATATATATATATATATATATATATATATATATATAAATATATATACCTATATAGGTACATATCTCTATAATATTTTCCGTTTAACTCTTTGTGTACGGACTACGGAACCCTAATTAAGCTTTTGGTTCCTTGTATATCATGGACTTCCGCAAAGTAACGCCTGCCTGTATACAATACAAAATTGAACACCTTATGAACGCTCTCAGCTCGCACTTAACCAAAATATTATTTTTTTGACTCGTGATCCTTTGTTTCACCCGTGAGAACGGCGGATCGGAAATTACCATTTTTAGAGATTGGATTATCGGATACGTGGGATTTTGAGGTCGTTTTCAAAACTGGATCGCTATCGATCCGGGAGCGATCCCGTATGGAGATTAGATTTTAGAATAACGGCTCCGGGCGAGGTTTATGTCAAGCTGTGTTTTGATCATGTTTTGATTGGGGACTTACAGTAAGTAGTCAATCCATACTTAATATTATAAATGCGAAAGTGTGTCTGTCTGTCTGTCTGCTAGCCTTTCACGGCCCAACCGTTCAACCGATTTTGACGAAATTTGGTACAGAGATAGCTTGCATCCCGGGGAAGGACATAGGCTACTTTATATCCCGGGAAATCAAAGAGTTCCCTCGGGATTTTTTAAAACCTAAATCCACGCGGATGAAGTCGCGGGCATCATCTACTTTATTATAATTCTTAGGAGGTTTCTTTTTCTTTGTTACTACTAGTTTACTTTATTAATTACTAGCTGATGCCCGCGAGTTCGTCCGCGTGGAATTAGGTTTTTAAAAATTTCGTAGGAACTCTTTGATTTTCCGGGATAAAAAGTAGCCTATGTCCCTTCTTTCCAGCAGGGTGACTCGCTAACTCAGTTTCCAACACTCAATGATAGGCACGGAGCTCATTTTTTAATTCGTTGAAGGTTTTCTACGAAAAAATATTTTAATATCACCTAGTGAAGCAGCAATGTAGAACTAACTAATCTCGGTGGCTATCATTTAGTGTTAGACACTGAGTTAGAGAATCACCTAGCTGGTCTTTAACTATACCCACGCAATCAAAAAATCACGTCAATCCATTGCACCGTTGCAACGTGATTGAAGGACAAACTAACAAACCAACAAACAAACACACTTTCACATCTATATAATAGGGGTAGTGATGCATAGGTACAGTTAGCTTGTGTGCAGTATTTGGCGACATGGATATGAAGTTAAGAAAATTATATATTTAAGAATAAAGCTCAATCATGTCAGGCTGTGTTTTGGTTGAAGCGGTGATAGCCTAGTGACTAAGACGTCAACCTTCTATTCGGACGGTCGGGGGTCCGATCCTGGGCACGTAACTTTAACTTTTCGGAGCTATGTGCGTTTCAAGCAATGTGAAGGAAATCATCGTGAGGAAACCTGCATGCGTGGGAGTTCTCCATAATATTCCCAAAGGGGTGTGAAGTCTGCCAATCTACATTGGGCCAGTGTGGTAGACTGTGATCTTACTCTAAACTAACTAATCTAACTTTCTGATTCTCCGGTTAGTCCGGTTTCGAGTTCAAAAATAATAATTACTAAGGTTCTAAATCCTAACTTACCGGCTGTTAACTGACGCTGAATTGCTAACGCCATCTACTGACGGTTTTCTGAAACAAGAGAATTTTTAAATTAGCTTCAAATCGGCTAAACCATACAGCATTAGCCTCCAGTTACGTTGTCATACCAGTCATACGTAGAAACAATGAAGCTAATTATTCCGTTGTACACAATCTCTAAACTATTATATATACACGCTGTAATTTTGATGGTTGTTTTCCCGAAGCGAAATGATTTTGTCGTGGTATTACAATCGATTTATAAATATAAAAAAATATTAGAGTCAAAAATGTTAAATTTACAATCGAGAAAAACAAAAATCGAATGAGACCTCGAACCAATAGTGATACTGCGTGCGTGCAGGCTAGTTTATGTCGTATCACTACGCACGAGAGCTTATTTTGCTTTAAACTTTTTCACTTTATTGGCAGCGCGGTTCGAGTGTATGTACCTAAATGCTATTCACGTTACTTCTAAGGCATTACTATTGTTTCTCACACTTTCGAGTTGTCGATTTTTTTTTAATTTTTTCAAAACAAAAACATTTTTATTTTTTAAGTTTAACTCAAAATTTCGATAGTACTACTGAGGGCAATCGTTTTGCTGCGGGAAGATAACCACTAAAATTTCACGGTGTATAGTATATTTCTACGGCTATACCTTCTAACGTATCCAGTCGGGCTAATCGCGTCGACTGGATACGTGAGTATAGCCGTAGAAATATACTATACCTATATAATGGAAATCACTCACGATAGTTTAAACGCTAAAATCTCTAAACTAACCAAAAAATGGCACCTCTAAATCTATTGCTATCCCTTCCATAATGTTGCTTACGGAAAAGGATAGCACAAAATTTAGACCCCTTAATTTTAGTTAAGTTTAGTGATTGTGTACAAGAGAATCGGTCCCAATACTAGCTATCTAAAGTTACAAAACATGGTCGATTGCACAAAAGTAAAACATTTAAGAATTTCTTATTTCTTTCTTTATTTATACTTACATCCAATATTGTTCCGGGATGCTGGAGCCATGGTGTCCGTAGTGCCCCGTTAAGTATGGAGCACATAGGTTCATCATAGGCATTGCATACATTTCAATCTAGTTTAGTGTCTGCACCTTACCTACTTTTTTATTAAATTTTAAGGTGACGTACCTAGTTATGTATACCATTTTTACTAGTATTTTGTTTATCTACATTTTTATTTTTTAGCAGTAGATTAATTTTAAAACGAATTTATTGAAAAATATTTTAACCTTAGCAAGAAATAAAAGACTCTTTTATTTTATTTATTCATGATGTTTTTATAACTTGTAGATTACTAATTATTGTTAGTGTTGTTACGGCAACGATTACTTATTTATAACTGAATTATAAGGAACACCAACCACTAACTTACTTGGCTCTAATCCGCTAAGCTAGATTTTGTATGGAATAGGTAGGTAGCTACAACTATAACAAGCACTATGTCGCTCCATGTCAGAAGCCCGAGCGCCGCCCGCCCTGCCATAGCGGGAGGGCGGGCGGCGGCGTAGTGGTTTATGACATAGTAGGTACCATCAACGTATTAGTCGCATCGCATTGCCAGGGTTATCATGCTAAGTAGTTATAATAAGCTTGATTTTTATGTATTTTTTCCATGTAAAATTCTGTTTAAACTAAACAAAAAAGTCGAATATCTATTTAATAATAATAATCATGTAGTTGCTACTTTAATTCTGCCAGATAAAGTTCTGTTAACAACTAAGTGTGAATGTAACTCTTACAGTTACAACAGTCTTCTACAGATAATAAAACCTAAGGAGGTCCACTCTAAAGTACTGGCAACAAAAAACATGCATTCCAAATTTAAAATACACCGCAACCGTCACTAAATAGCAGCTAGTTGACAGAAAAGCCGCCGAAGATTTCCGACCGAATCGAATTGCATAATAGTTCCACTTAGTAGCACAAGATGTCGTTAGCGCCCGCTGAGTGCATGCGGGGATACGAAATCGAGCTTGAATTTCGAATTTCAAATCCGACTGCAGTCATTAGGGCGGGAATAATTAGGTTCTTTACAATGTGTACTTTTACAAAATGTTTGATTTTTTATTTAAGACGCCAGAACCAAGCATAAAATGAGAGAAGGATAGATTTATTCACTGAAGCGTACCGGGAAAGAGATGGTAATAAAGCAATGTTGGCCGCCACGGCATCAAAAATCAAATTACTTACAGCTTTTTTAGGGTTCCGTACCTCAAAAGGAAAAACGGAACCCTTATAGGATCACTTTGTTGTCTGTCTGTCTGTCTGTCTGTATGTCTGTCTGTCTGTCTGTCTGTCTGTCTGTCTGTCTGTCTGTCTGTCTGTCCGTCTGTCTGTCAAGAAACCTACAGAGTACTTCCCGTTGACCTAGAATCATGAAATTTGGCAGGTGGGTAGATCTTATAGCAGACATTAGGGGAAAAATCTGAAAACCGTGAATTTGTGGTTACATCACACAAAAAAAATTAAATTGTGGTCATGAACTAAAAATTAGTATGTTCAATATTCGAAGTAAGATAACTATATCAAGTGGGGTATCATATGAAAGGGCTTCACCTGTGCATTCTAACACAGATTTTTATTTATTTTTATGCATCATAGTTTTTGAATTATCGTGCAAAATGTTGAAAAAACACGACTGTTGTACGGAACCCTCGTTGCTCGAGCCTGACTCGCACTTGGCCGGTTTTTTATTAAACTATGTTAATAAACAAAAAATATGTAATATTTTTGGAAATTGTAATTTTCTACGTCAGATACTTAGGTAAAGTAAAGCTCATACAATTGTTCTTTAAAAGGTGAAACCAAACTTTTACGCAAGTGTGTGTCACACATAGGATAGGCGTAGCAAACATTTATACCTACATAGAGATTGGCGCAGAGTTTACGCGCCTTTGACACCTTCGAGTGTGCTTCAAAACACGCCGGTCCATCCCCAGGTGATATCTACTCGTGTGCCCAGGGTATCTAATAGGTACCTATCTACCTATTCTTTAAAAATAATAAATATTTTATCATTAATCCTTCTAAACCTTGATCCGTCCGATATATTCTGTCCTAATTACAATAATTTAATAGTTAAATAGTTTTCAATAATAGCAACAAGTAGCAAGATTAACATTTCCAACCAGCAATCACAATCACACACCGATCACAAATCGATCTAACCGTCAACAACCGCAGCCACCGAGTTCGATCCGATTGTGATTTACAATCGATTGTAATCCGATCACCGATGTCGGTTACATCAAAGGAAGCGGGAATTCATCATGAAGACACCGTAAACAAGATGGATTTTTTTAAATAATTGAAGTTAAGGCAATGGTCAAATCTAAACGGATCGAAATAAAAAAAGTAACAATGGTCACTTTAGTTAACAAAGTTTTTCTGCCCTTATATCAAATTGTACTAGTTTGTCTGTTTATTTGTTTGTGCTAGGTAGGTACCTAATAGGGTCTTTGACTGTAGTAATAAAATGACGTGATTTTTTGTATAACGGTAGTTTATGGGGCTAGAACTCATTATTAAAGAGAATAATTTTAAAAATCATGATTTTTACTATTTTTAAATAATTAATTCTTACCATCATGCTGTACCAAAGCGATTAATGACGTCACAAGGCGTGAACGACAAATATTTTTAAAAAAATTTGCCATAAAAAATATTTTCCCGCAGAAATTACCTACTCTATTTTTATTTTTAAATATTGAAACGTTAGTCGTAAATGAAAATAAAACTTATTAACCGCGAAAGCACTTGGTACGTTCGGTCTGGTGGGAGGCCTCGGCCGTGGCTAGTTACCACCCTACCGGCAAAGCCGTGCCGCCAAGCGATTTAGCGTTCCGGTACGATGCCGAGTAGAAACCAAAGGTGTATGGGTTTAATAAAAACTGCCATACTCCTTCCAGGTTAGCCCGCTCCCACCTTAGACTGCATCGTCACTTACCATCAGGTAAGATTGCAGTCAAGGACTAACCTTGTATCTGAATAAAAAAAAACGTACCTATACGAGTATGTTCCAACAATTTACCCCGACTTCCTTAACTTATCAAATTAATTACGCAAGATAATGTGAGTAAGTTTTGAATTCCTTCATTTACGTGTTCAACAAGTCAATACAAATGTCTTCATTACAAGCGGCTGGTATTTCTGACAAAAAATCGGACTCCCACATCGCCCATTTCCGAGAAAATCCCTCAAAACATCAAAAACCACGATTAATCGAATATGGCCTGCGAGTGATTAATCGGACATTGCGAATAAGTAAGCAATCGATCACCGACTTGTTCTCGTCACTAAACTCGATATTGGGAGCAAAAAAGATTTTATATCTTCCTGTGTCGCTAAAACTTAATTCAAAGTACAAATATACAATGAACCAAAAGCTTAATTTGCTGTAATCCGCTGAAACAGGTCGAATCTGTATGGTGCAACATGCAGCATGCAAAATGCACCGCTCGCCCTCCCACTGCTTAACATGCAGGAAGAAGCAGCCACCAGGCAAGCAATACGCACCACCACCACGCAGCACCACACAAATCCCAAACACACTCGACGCACGTTTCGCCCCGACACCGGAGCATCCTCAGGAGACCGGAGGATCCTGCATTGTAAGGTCTACATAGGATGCTCCGGTGTCGGGGCGAAACGTGCGTCGAGTGTGTTTGGGATTTGTGTGGTGCTGCGTGGTGGTGGTGCGTATTGCTTGCCTGGTGGCTGCCTCTTCCTGCATGTTAAGCAGTGGGAGGGCGGACGGTGCATTTCGCATGCTGCATGTTGCACCATATAGATTCGACCTGTTTCAGCGGATTACAGCAAATTAAGCTTTTGGTTCATTGTATATCATGGACTTCCGCAAAGTAACGCCTGCTTCTATACAACAAAGTACAAATCTCTTTTACACTGACATCAAATGCTCAATGTTAAAAACTTAAAAAGAAAAAGAAGAAAAATACGGCCAAGTGCGAGTCGGACTAGCACAAGAAGGGTTCTGTACCATCCTACAAAAAATAACACTTTTTCATTTTCATGGCGGCCATTTTGACATTTTTATTATCTGTTGCTATAGCTGACAGTAAAAATTTTCCGCCCGCTGACAGACAGACGGACGGACAGATGGAAGGACGGACAGCGGAGGCTTAGTATTAAAGTCCCATTGGTGCCATTCGGGTAGGTACCGAACCCTAAAAATGGAGACTTAAAAAAATTTATTATTCTAGGGTCCCAATATTATAATACCTTTATCTTTATTAATGACAAATCGAAGTTTAGTAGCTTTTGAAAATAGAATTTATATCAATTTTTTTTTTATTTCACGTTCTCTGTACAGCTTTTTAGTTTTATTAACTTTTTTTAATTATTCTTTGAAACTCATCGAATTTTAGGACAGTTTGTAAAATTCTAATTATATGAGTGCACTTAATGTTTTTTATATAAGTAGGTTAGGTATTGATTTTCTCAATTAAATATACTTATAGAACTCTGTCACAGTAAGGCTATTGGTTATTTTTTTTAAAAAGATTTTTTTTTTTATTCACACGTCGAAACGTGAGTCTTGTTAACTTCGAATTTGGAACGCAATACGTTCGGTAATTTTATTATCTCACGCAAGTAAAGTTTTTTTAAATCTCACATTCGAAAATTGAACTTTTTAATAGTTTCTACGACACTGCTTTGAAGCTTCTGAAACTAACTTTTGAAATTGGAATGGAACGCGTAGGCCTGCGTTCGTCGCGGCGCGTCACGTGTTTATGCGACGACATTGGACGCGCCCTCCGGAAAATTCGCATCCCCTTGCATTTGAGTTTACAGCCTACAGGGTTCGTGTGTGGGTGCCGAGGACATTTAAATTCTATATTCGTGACAGACAGGACAAAGCGATAAAAGGAGATACAGAAAGAGTCCTTTGGCAACTTTTTGTTTAGGGCAATATCCTAAGAAAACTTATTTAATTAGGTGATTACTAAAACGCCCATAAAAATTCAGTGCTTAGTTACCGTCTCACCTAAAGGAAAGTGACGATGCAGCTCAACTGGAAACATGCTAGGTAGCAAGACATATGAAAACAAAGTCGCCTCTATTTCACTCTATTTACAGTACGCGGCAAAAAAATGTACGTTGGCCTTTATAATGACATTTCGGCTTTGTAGAGCACTGTCCCTGTCGTTGAGACAGACAAAACGTCATATACATATGAGTGACAGAGACAACGCTCTACAAACCCGAAATGTCATTCTAAAGGCCGATCATATTATTTTTGGCCGCATACTGTTCCTATAGTCGATTTCTATACGGTGTCGTACCGAATTGTACAACTTTGTCTAACCGCTTGGTGATATATGGGTAACTTTGTAGACAAGATAGCAAAATCCAGCCAGGTTTTTTAACTATTATTTTAATGAGTATTAGCAAAACGGGCGATTATCACTGTGTCTTTAAATTTTATTCAAGTTTCGTTTGTAACGGTAAAAAATCCAATTAGCCGCTCTATGCGGAACTTAAATCCCCTTGGTGGATACCCTTAATCGAATAACAAAGTGCGTACCCGTAATGATTCATTAATTCATTGCAACATGTTTCAAGTTCACCTTTGACTTGCGGTTTTGAAGTCGAAGGAAAGTTTGCGGTTTCATGACATGAGGTTTAAACTTAACTTGGCTGTGTTTGCGGAAGTGTAATAAATTATGAATTAATTTCGCATAAAATCTGTTAAGGCTTCGTTTGCACGAATTTTATACATCTCTACATAGTATAAAATAAAGTCGCTTCCCGCTGTCTGTATGTATGAACGCGTAGATCTTTTAAACAACGCAACGGATTTTAATGCGGTTTTCACCAATAGATAGAGTGATTCAAGAGGAAGGTTTATATGTATAATTTAATATTGGTTTGTGTTAATTTGTTGAAATATGACGATATTTGAACAAAATGTCGATAGAAATCAAGCTTCCATCGAACATTAACAAATATTACGCACAACAAAACGAGACGGAGGTGGCGGTGGTCGCATTTATAATATTAAATCTATCGGTTGTTTTAGCGTTTAAACTACTGTGAGTGATTTCCATTCTAAATATAATATCTGTCCCTATTATCTATTATTAGTATCTAATATCGGTTGTTGTTGATGATGATGATTGGTTGATAAATAATTGTAGGTTCTTTTCTTTTACGTCTTGTCACAAACTTGGAAGTCTATGGCACGATACAAATCGCTCTACCCCGAAGCGTTTTAGATATTTATTTGGATAGTGCATTATTGAACGCAAAAAATCGTAATTCTGCCTTCGTATCAATATTTCGATACCGATTTGCATAATATCATCATGCTGACATGGTAAGTAGGTGATTAAGGTATGGAGAAAATTACTTTTAGGTTTTTTAAACATTATTTTGGGCAAGAGTTACCTATAATCTTTTTTTTATGTATTATTAGAATGAAAACCACTTTGATATACTTTAGTAGGCTTTTATTCACTGTTCACATAGTAATTATTATTTATATCAACACAAGAGCAAACACCTTTTTTTACGCGCCATTTCAGAGTGACGTTTCCCATAGATTCGCTATTCCGCAGAGCACACCATAGAGAATACAATCACCTAGTTTTTATCCGTCTAACAGTATGTTGAGGATTTCAACCACTACCCATATTTTTATATTATAAATTCGAAAGTGTGTTTGTTTTTTGGTTTGTCCTTCAATCACGCCGCAACGGAGCAGCCGATTGGCGTGTTTTTTGCATGGGTATAGTTAAAGACCTGGAGAGTGACATAAGCCAATTTTTATCCCAGAAAATCAACGAATTCTCACGGGATTTTTAGAAAACTAAATCTACGCGAACGAAGTCTTTTGCATCACCTAGTCTTATTCTTAAATTGGAGCCACATAGCTCAAAATTAAAGTAGGATTCCTTGAATAGATGAAATGAAATAAAAAATAAATGCTTAGGTATGTATTTCATTTATGGACCTAATAATAATAATTGAATACTATAGGTCTAGGTACTAATGTGGAAAGCAGCTTCTAACGAGATGAGCCGGCAAGAAACCCTACGCAGATTAAATGTTACGGAATTGATTTTTAGCACTAGCTTTTATTTTCCACTACCTGATGCCCGAACCGCGTAGATTAAGCTTTTCAAAACTCGCGTGGAAACTTTTTTTATTTTCCGGGATAATATTCACTTTCCAGGTTTTTAACTATATCTATCAAAAAATCACGTCGATCCGTTGGTCCGTTTCGACGTCATTGAATTTATCATTGAAAGGAGTATGGGTTTAATAAAAACTGCCATACCAACCAGGAAGGAGTGGTTAGGCGGCATCCATCTTAGATTGCATCATCACTTACTACCAGGTGAGATTACAGTCAAGGGCTAACTTGTATCTGAATAAAATAAAATAAACATTTATAAACCAGCAAACAAACACACTTTTGCATATAAAAAATGGGTAGTGATTTCCAGTTTCCACAATCTATAGAAACCGGAAGACGCAGCGTTGGAAAACCCCCACTAGGTGGACGGACGGCATCAGACGAGTCGCAGGGAGCCGCTGGATCCAGGCGGCGCAAGACCATGGCGTGTGGAAGTCCCTACAAGAGATCTATGTCTATTGGTTGATGATGATGATGATGATGATGATAGAAACTTGAGAACAAAAACCCTTGAATTCCTTTTCCCTTGTAGTAAAGAAGCACTTTCATCATTTGCGGGTAAATAATTGACAGTGCGCGTCGCGGGTCCCAACCAGTGCATCTATTATTCACAGGATGGCCCTGTGTTGTCATATTACCCTAATATTGGAGAAATATTCCCAGGACGTAAGGGGAAAACAAATCGGGCTACGGCGGACTAGGAGAAAAACTTTTTTATAACCTTTCTTGCTCAGTACCTCTTCCGACGACCTCCCTGGCACAGTGATAAGCGCTGTGGTCTTGTTAGTGGGAGGTCCCGGGTTTGATTCCCGGCAGCGGTTTGGAATTTTATAATTTATAATTAGTTAATAAGCTTTAAGTAACTAGGAAATTAATTTTATGTTAAGGTGGTCCCATTTAAATTTCTGGATCCAACTCCTCAATCCTGATGCTGCAGGGTTACTGCCCGCCTAAGTTATCAAGATTCAGGAACTGTTCATAGTGAATTAATGTTGTAGGTACCAAGCAACGACTTTATGCTTGAATTCCAAGTCCCAACTCCTCAACCCTGATGAGGTAGGGTACAGCACTCCTAAACTATAGTGATTCAGGAACTGTGGATGATGCAATATTATTTTTGGTGCCAAGCATAGGCTACACCATTGAACTTCGGATCCCAACTCCTCAATGCTGATGCTGCAACTCCTAAGCAGTGGCGATTCGGGAATTTCTGATCGTGAATTGATATTTTAGGTATCAAGCAATGACTACTTTGTAGTGGTTTTGGAAGTCGGTTTTTTTAATAGGTATATTTTTTTTGTTTTCTTTTCTTTTAGAAGTAAAACAGTTACATTAAACGCCATAAGAAGTGCTCCAGTCGTGTGCAGCGCAACTCGGTGGTAATACAATAGCAATAAGTCGGTTTACTATCGCACTGGGACGCTCATAAAGCAGGGGGCCTAATAAGGATTTATGCGCGCTGCATTACACTGAAAGCCAGGGTAGATAGGTACATTTGAGGTTTTTGGAGAGTAGTCAGGTTTTTTTAAAATGTTGTATAGAAGCAGGCGTTTACTTTGCGGAAGTCCATGATATGCGATGCACAATTTCTTGCAATTGTGCATTGTAAGGTCTACATCTCCTGAGGATGTTCCGGTGTATGTCGGGGCGAAACGTGCACAAACACACTCGCGTCGAGTGTGTTTGGGATTTGTGCACGGTTTCTGCACGGCATCGTACCGAAACACTAAATCAATATTTAGTTTTAAAACAATATTTTTCAGGTTTAAAAAAATAAAATGCAAATAAAAAGGTTAAACACCCCTTAGGCACATTTTAGCAGAGTAGATACAGTTCTTCCAAAAATGCCGTGATATTAGATCCACAGGATGTTTTATTTCTTTATACTTACACAGGTTTATTGTCCTTGCATCGAAATAAATAAAATTTAAGAATAGAATAGAATAGAATATATTTTTGTTCAAGTAAACTTTTACAAGTGCTTTTGAATCGTCAGGTAGTTTAATTTACCACTGGTTCGGAATGCCGTTCCTACCGAGAAGAATCAGAAAGAAACTCGGCGGTTGCTCTATATTTAAGTTTTCTATTTACAATGTTATAATACCATACTGTACAAGCAATTGCAGCCCCGTGCATTGATAATAATTATTAATCAATGAAAATTAATCATAACATATTGCATGCTAAGTATAATAGGCAGAATTTCGCTGTACCGACCTTCTTCTTTTGTAACATCTCCACTGTTTATCCATATTCGCAATAAAGAAATTTGATTTGATTTGATTGCTGGAGCGAGTCAAATCCAAGTTTTTTTATCGTTTAAATAGTAAGTAGGACTATGACCAAACCCTTTTCATTCTAAGAGGAGACCCGCTCTCAGCCGGCGCGGCGTGGTGGGTTGATGATGATGATGATGATGATGAATTACATGACCTTTGCCTATCTGGAGTTTTATTATATCTTTTATCAAAGTTTGTACGTAATTCGAATACCTACTTTTTCGAAGAACCATCACAGAAGAAATTTTCGCTCGGTATAAGTCCCGCAAATTGCTATTGCGCTGGAACCATGTATCATTAACATCGAATTGATCAAAATAAAAATATACCATCCGCTCGAAACTTCAGTCTAGAGCTGACGTCACTAAAATGGCGGCCACGTGCATTAGCAATTTGCGGGACTTATAACAATGATAGCGATGATCGCAATGATCGCAACTATGTTACGTAATCCGCCCTGTAGTTAAATATTAATGACTAACAAATATAGTATAAGAGAGGTTCCCGCTGAAAAACCACGCATAATGCTACATGGCACATGCTACGTGCAATCTGCTATGCAACTTTTTCTATACAAATTTTGTCTGTGTGAATTTCTGTACTTAAATCTTGATGCATAGTTTACTAAGACAAACTCAGTTTTTGGGGTTCCGTACCTCAATAGGAAAAAACACAACCTTCCTTTGTACTTTGCCGCAGTCGGGTCAAAAGGAACCCTTAAAGGATTACTTCAGTGATTGTCTGTCTGTCCGTCGTGTCTGTCAAGAAAACCTATAGGGTAGGTACTTCCCGTTGGTCTAGAATCATTAAATATGGTACATACGTAGCACAAGTAAAGGAATAAATCTGAAAATCGTGAATTTGTGGTTACATCACAAAAAAAATTAAAATGTATTTTCATTTTTCAAAGAAAGATAACTAGGTATACATGTGGGTTATCATATGAAAAGGCATGTACGCTCTAAAATAGTTTTTTTTTTTTGCATAATAGTTTTTGATTTATGTATCAATCATATCATAATAGTTGTTGTACTGAGCTCAGTGCTTTAAGTCAGAATAGGCTACTTGACTCATATCTAATTTCGTCCAATAAATGATTATTTATTATAGTATTTTGCTTAAGACAACGAAATATATCAATAACAATTATTAAAAACGCAGGATGGATATATAAATCCAATTTAAAAAAATACAATTTTTATTTTTATTTGAAACGCAGAAAACGCTGTCAGCCATGATGTGACGTCATTAAATATGTAAACAAAGAAATGTCATCCCTATGTCACGCGTGGACTAACGTAGTATCCATATATATAAAGTTTAAAGTCCGTAAAAGTTTGTCAGGACTTTAAATTATCTACTTTTTTTTACATTCTCGGATGATACAATAACGATAATTACTATATTTTTCATGTAAACTAGTATAGAAGTCATGTTTATTAAACTTTGGGAGGTTGTGCTGTTGTTTACAAATGCATGACGTCAGAGCACAGATAATCTATCGGCCAAACATGGCCGACAGTGTTTTCACCTGTCTAAGAAAAATATATTTTTAAATTAAAGTTTTACGGTTTTTAGGGCGCAAAAAAATATAGTGTTAATTTTTTTGATCTAATAGGACAAATATTAACCATTTAAGACCTACTTAAAAAAAGGGTCAACTAGCCTATTTTTGTGTTGTCTTAATTTTTGTATTTATTCGTAGACCCCAAAGTACCTACCTAAAAATTCGATCCGAAGTATATAGGTAGGTACGTAGGTACTTTAATAATAATCAAACAAAAAAGTATAAAATTAAAGATTTTTATAATAATTATTAATTTATTATGTCTTTTGTCCAACAAGACCTAATTCATACAATTACTTATGGTAAATTTTTGGTTTGGTTTGGTCTTAAACATTTTAGAAAGAAAATAGACGCTCAACTAAGTCCGTTCAGCGAATAACTTGAAAAGCTCGAGAGAGTTTCCAAGTAACGCAAGTAAAGTAACCCCAGGCTAACAGAGAGGACATTAAAAACTTAGAAGACGCGGAGTTTCCGTGGATTTCGCTAATTACTTTATGAGATTACGACCGTGTTGAGAGTTTTACTTGCTTCCGCGGTCGCCCTTGCTATTGTAATCTTAATAAAATATACACATATCCGCTTTCAAAATTTGGGACATTATATAAATGTCCCAAATTTTGAAAGCATGTTTCCAAGAAGGGGCAATCCTAGATTCCTAAAATCCTAGGGGACATGATATGAAGCTACAACATCAAATGATACCGTTATCTTACGTTGAAAGTTAAAAATACTAATTATTTGTTCATGAACACATTTTAATTTCTTTTTAATGATGTAACTACAAATTCGTGATTTTCAGATTTTCCCCTTATGTGTAATGTGCTAATAAGTTCTACCTAAGTAGGTACCTGCCAAATTTCATGATTCTTAAGGTCAACGGGAAGTACCCTATAGGTTTCCTGACAGACGGATAGACAACAAAATGATCCTATAAGGGTTCCTTTTTTCCTTTTGAGGTACGGAATTCAAAAAAAGTGCATTATCTACACCAAATATTTTCCCTAATTGCCATATAAAAACCACATTTCATCCCCAAAAACTCGGCTAAACTTAATGTTTCCTTAAATCTTTTGTATTAAGTAGAGGATTTCTCTAAGTCTTTATGTTCGTTTTAAAATTACTTCCACTGAGCGATGGCGCACATTTGCTTAAGTACTTACCTTTATAGGTTATGTTTTTGAGGAGCCTCGCATAAGGGATATATGGGATAGGGGGATGAATTATTTTAATAGCATAGATAAACATTTTTTTTTTAATTCATTCTATTTTTTCTTAATAATATTATGTTTAAATAATAAATATCCTTTATTCAGCCAAAAGTTAACAATAAAATAATATTTAAAATAATTACAAATAGATAGAGCACCTACCATAGTCCCCGGGAAACCAAGGAGCCGACCAAAGTTTAGGTACGAGTAAGTATATATTTGACTACAGCTTTCGATACTCGTACACTTTAGTCACTACCCATATTATAAATGCAAAAATGTGTTTCTTTGTTGGTTTGTTAGTTTGTCTTTTAACCTCGCTGCAACTGAGCATGCGTTTTTGCATTTTGTGATATGCAATCAGGAAAGTTAAAGAGTTCTACGGGATTTTTAAAATTTTAATTCACTCGAACGCGATGAGTCCCGAGCATCAGCCATAAAAAGATAAAATTGATATTACCTATCTATGCAAATATTATACAGGTAAACTTACCTACTACATACAGAAAAACTTGCATTTCTTAACAACTTTACTGAATAGATGCAAATGATTAAGTTCACCTGCACTTAATAAAATGCAAAATAGGGTAGTGCAAACTGTGAAAAATGTAAATAGAGATTATTATGTTGCACCTAATTAGATAACCCTCGAAGTTGACTCAAGTTAAGGGGCTGTTAAGGGTAACTTTATGTTAAACGTATAAAGATACCTGTCCATCCAAGATCTTTAGGTTAGCTCGCTTGAGGCGCCTAACGGGGTATATCAGTCACAATTTAAACAAAACTACTCGGGACGATTTGATCCTGAGCTCGCTTCGTTACTTTCGTACTGTCCGCCGATAAAATATTGCAGTAATTTAAGATATAGATACCTACAGTACACACGGTGAAATTTTAGTGGTTTTAGAACCGTGGTAATAGTGAATCGCTTTAAGCAGTACTCTCAACTACATAATATATTTGTTTGTCTGGAAAACTCGGCACTTTTTTGGATAAAAAATATCTTGCGTACAAGTAAATGCTGAGCGTCACGTGACAATCGCGCTATTCTGAAACAGAGGGCAATGCGACGCGACGCGGTAGAGTTTCCAAACAATAATTTCACGTTTTTTTAAAGATTAGGGTCAATTAAATGGTCTGAACAAATTGTCTTTTAGGGAATTCATTAAAATTGTAAAAAAAAAAATTTCTGGTGTGTTATCTTTCGAATTTGTATTTTATATTGAAACTTTGGGGAAACCAAGTATACAAGGTTAACCTTAACTCGACTCGATAAGTTACACTCAAAACTCTGATACTTGACTGACTGACTGATTGACTGATCTGTCAACGCACAGCTCAAACTACTGGACCGATCGGGCTGAAATTTAGCATGCAGAAAGCTATTATGACGTAGGCATCCGCCAAGAATTTTGGAAATTCAACCCCTAAGAGGTTTGAAATTTGTTTAGTCCACGCGGATGAAATCGCGAGCATAAGGTAGTTATAAAATAAAGGGTACAGAGGATTTTGCGAACGGTACATAGAGAGTAATAAGTCAGTAAAAATGTGCATACAATGGTTGGCATTTGAAATGCAAAGCGCAAGCGCAGGCCGAGGTGGAAGACGTCACTCGGGCCCATTATACGCGGGCATCGTACAGACGGACAATTGTCAGTTTGGATCAGCTTTTACTTTCTGCGATTGTATTATCTACTAATAGGGGGGGCGGGTAAATCATCGTCATGATCAACCCATCGCCGGCTCACTACAGAGCACGGGTCTCCTCTCAGAGTGAGAAGGGTTTTGGGTGGTTTTGGCCATAGTGTACCACGCTATAGCCATGTGCGGATTGGTAGGCTTCACACACCTTTGAGAACATTATGGAGAACTCTCAGGTATGCAGGTTTCCTCGCGATGTTTTCCTTCACCGAAAGCAAGTGGTATTTAATTACTTAAAACGCACACAACTCCAAAATTTGAGGTGCGTGCCCGGGATCGAACCTCCGACCCTCGATAAGAAGGCGGACGTCCTAACCACTAGGCTATCACAGGTTAGATAAATAAATAATGTTAGGTTAGATAAATAGGGGGGCGGGTAAATATACCTACCTATTGAAAATAGTATAATTCTATACCTATCTTCTAAGTACTGATAAAAGTAAAGTCCTGACTTACTGACTGACTAACTCATCAATACCCAGCCCATAAACTCTACAAAGCTGAAATTTTTCAGAAATACCCATATGGCCGGAGCTTACGAAATTCTCACGAAAGCGAAGCAGCGAGCGTTAAAAAGGAAAAAGTGACTGACTGACTGATGTACCTATTAACGCACAAACCACTGGTGACTGGAAGGGTCGGTAGTCAGTGAAAGAGATGGCAAACGGGATATGAGGCGGGGGGACGCCCCGCACACCCGCACGTCATCCGCGCTCGCCCGCACCGGGTTAGCGCGGGGGATGTGTGGGTGTGCGAGGCATTCCCTCCTCGATTGCCATCTCGACCTGTCGCGTACTGTACATGACGATGAAAGGCATAAACGTACAAAAAGTACAGTGCGCGGCCGAAAGTAATGAACATCGGCCTTTAGAATGACATTTCGGCTTTGTAGAGCGTTGTCTCTGTCCCTCATACCTATGACGTCTTGACGATCTTAACGACAGGGACAACGCTCTACAAATCTGCTATCACCTTCTAAAGGTCGATGTACATTACTTTCGGCCGCATACTGTAACTCATTTTCCATTTTTAACTAAGCACCCTTATCATCATCATCCACTGCTGGACAAAGGTCTCTTATAGGGACTTCCACACGCCACGGTCTTGCGCCGCCTGGATCCAGCGGCTCCCAGCGACTCGTCTGATGTCGTCCGTCCACCTGATGGGGGTCTTCCGACGCTGCGTCTTCCGGTGCGAGGTCGCCATTCCAGCACCTTGGGACCCCAACGTCTATCGGTAGCACCCTTATCAACAATTACAATATATTCTTATGGCACCATGACGTTGTAGAAGTTACATTATATCGTAATAATAAAAATGCAAGTAAAATAAAGACTATAATATTATAATTGTATTACACCACAATACAAAAACAATTAGGCAACGATGACCGCGTAAAAATTATGCAAAGCCATAAAAAACCTGTCACATGTCAAAGTATTTAAACACACAACACACTTACGTACAGACATACGCAATTTGAAAAGTGATCGTCAACATTAATAACAGTTTTTGTAACGTCTCGTGTCTTGTGGTCGGTTGGAAAGTTTCAATCGCTTATCCTTTGCCATAGAATCCAAAATAGGTGTAGAAGTAGTAAAGGAAGGTGAGCTTGTTGCTGCGCAGATGTCTAGTGAAACATCAGTGTGCGTTATTGTAAAAACAGACGTACTTGCATAGCCTTATAGTTTAATTTATGTTGCTTTAGATGTTGAAGGCTTTGAAATTTTTACTGTATGAATGACCTACTGTTTGAAGATCGCAACCACAAGATGGACTGGCACTCTCACACTATTGGCTATAACGTACTGTTGTGGCAAGAATACAATAAATCAACCAATCACAACAATTTGCTATAAAACAATTTTGCACATTGAATATTTTGCTAATTTACGAAAAACTGTATTTATTTAGACAAACTTTTAATTTGACAGATTCTAAACTGGGAAAAACAGTATGGCACAATGACAACTTAGACGGTGTTGTGGACAACTGGTGCGATGTTATATTGTGAAATTGAAAAATGCTGTGACAATCTCCTTCGTGCCTTCTCCATAAACGTGACACTGGCGAACCAATCTGTGCCTAGTTGGCACACCTAAAAGCCAATAATTGGGAATTGTTTTGAATTTAATTGAAAAATGCTGTGTCACAATTTTTTTAATTAATTAGTGAAAATGATTTAAATCTGATAAGTAGATCGAAGCGCGCGTAAAAACTACAACCGAAGGCTATTAAATGTCACTATACCATAGATATGTGACGTGCATATTACGTGGCGTATATATTTTATTGATGATGATGAGTAAGACAGGAGATAAAAACGCTGAGAAAAACGAGACTAGAAGAGCTAGCGCTCTACAAATGTGACCCAAGTATCCTAGTCTTAAATCTTCACTTTAGATACTACAGACGTATCTACATATCTACTTCTTTTTACATTATATATTTATATTATCATTGGTCGGAACTGACAAATAAAACACTTAGCGGTATTGTTTGCTAGTCGACGCATTGTAGGTTAGATTATTACCTAACTACTTTCTGTGCTAAGGGAGCTTGTACTATTTCTATTACCTTATTCAGAATTCTGTGTCCTTTCCGTTCCCAATCTGCATGTTAAGTGTGGAGAATAATAAAAATTTACATTAGTACAAAAACCCCTTTGTTTGACCCGCCTGACTCAGACGGGGACAGTGTGAAAACCTCGGTCGACGGCCTAAACAAAGCCGCCTCTCGCGGTACTGTCAGGGGATTTGGACTATCCCGAATACGTTCAGTCTCGTCAGAAACTAAATCTGAATCCCAGCCACTAGGTATCTCTATTCTAAACTAAAAACTAAAAACTCAATAGAGTTTTTAGTTTTATGAAAACTCAATAGAGTTTTTAGTTTTATGGCTCGTAGATGCACCATGGTTGGTAAAATGAACTTCTCCAACGACGCAAATTGAAAGCGTTTGAAGCGTTTGATGCTGAACATAGAATTCGTAGTTTAAAAATCTTCCAGCTTAGGGAGCCTTCCAAATCCTGAGCGTAGGGAGGACTTTAAAGACGAGCACAAACAATTTTGCAGCCTTGCGAAATACACAACTTTTATTCCACTACAGCGAGGAAAACAAATCAAAATTATACAAACTGAATACAAGAAAATTTTGAAAAAGTTTTTTTTTGGGTGCGTTCTGAATTCAAATTCATTATCAATTGAATTTCATTATGTAAGTATGTTTAGGTGGTATTTTAAAAAAAGTTAGGTAGATGCGCCATTCATAGACCATAGTTCGTCACGTTCGAATTTCAAATGACTTTTCCACGTGTCAAAAATCCATTTTAAACCTAGCGATTAAAATAGGCTTTTCTGCTCAGATTTCGATCGACAAATTAGCATTTCCGAGCTAGTGAGGTGAAAAAGAATTTATCTGACTAAGTGTAGAAACTGTTGTCATCAATGAGAGTGAAACCGTATGGAACGAAAACACTTCTTTCTCCTCTCGTTGTCCTAACGACAGACATTTACAACGTAATGACAAATATTGCGACACTGTATGTTACACATGGCAACACCACATTAAACTACACAAGTCACAAATCCCTTACTAGCATTAACTTAACGGCGATAATCGACTAACTAGGATGTTTGTTTGGTCCACTGTACATGTAAAACTGCTTTCGAGGAATCCGAAAACGAAATCACAATATGTAGCAATGGTGACCCACATTTTTGTGATGTCTTAATATTGCAATATTCTCTCCTCCTAACTAAATCTCCAATCGAACTCCATCTAAATAATAGGTGACTGACTGACTGATCTATCAACGCACAGCTCAAACTACTGGACGGATCGGGCTATTTGGCATGCAGATAGTTATTAAGTATGTGCTAAGAAAGGATTTTTGGAAATCCAACTCCTATGGGGGTAAAATAGGGGTTTGAAATTTTCGTAGTCCGTGCGGACGAAATCGCGGTTATGAGCTAGTATTTCATAGAAGCGGTGATAAACTAGGGTTAACGTTAACGTTACGGGAGGTCTGGGGTTCAATCCCCGGCATACATAGGTGCGACAGGTCGAGATGGCAATCGGAGAGGGAGCGCCCCGCACAACCACACAGCCCCCGCGCTAACCCGGTGGACGAGGGTGACGTGCGGGTGTGTGGGGCTGGCCTGCCAATCCGCACATGGCCAGCGTGGTGGACTATGGCTAAGCCCTTCTCATTTTGTTATAGATTCTCATCATACTATTTAGATTTTGTACTTTGTTTAAATTAATTGAAAAGACATTTCCAATTTCATTTTTTGTCGTCGATTTTGCAATTTCACGATTCAAAGATTGATGCGACTTGACGTAGGTAAATGATGAAAACCCGGATCTATTTCAAAACGCCTTTGTAGTTTTTCAGCCAATTATTATGAAATGCTCAAGCCTACTTACAAGGTGTAAGACTATTGTGCTCAAACTCGACCAGTTCCGTCAAATGCGTGCAAAAAGCGTCACTTTAAACGAAGTGATGTCTCGACAAGGCAATGTTCGGAATCTGCGCGGCTCAAAAACAAGGAATGCAACAATGGCTGGATACTATCGGATTCGGTATTTGTTTTCGTTCGATCAATTTCGGGCAGTTGCGGAATTAGATCGAACCTGCACTTTATCTTGTCAATTTCTCGGTTATGACTGCGATTGGTGCGTTCGAAATTAGAACTTATTCTTTGTGGTTTTTATGAATCATCAATGATCGCGATTGGAACGCTGTGATTTGATTTTGTATTCCGAATTCTTATAAATAATGATTAATATCTATGATTATATTATTTTAATTATATAATATTTTGTTTCATGGCTGTGATTTGATTTTTATGAATGATCGATGATTACGATTGGAACGATCTTTTTCATCCTGAATATTATTACCTAATGATTCATATCTACGATTATGAGTTATGACATTGTGTTTACCGTGTCTACTTTTAGATTAGGGTGATGGTTACCAAATTTGTCGTGACCCGCCAGACCATTTGTTTTCATCATCATCATCATCATGATCAACCCATCACCGGCTCACTACAGAGCGCGGGTCTCCTCTCAGAGTGAGAAGGGTTTTGGCCATAGTCTACCACGCTGGCCATGTGCGGATTGGTAGACTTCTCACACTTTTGAACATTATGGAGAACTCTCAGGCATGCAGGTTTCCTCATGATGTTTTCCTTCACCGTTAAAGCAAGTGATACTTAATTAATTAAAAAGCACATAACTCCGAAAAGTTAGAGGTGCGTGCCCGGGATCGAACCCCCGACCTCCGATTAGAAGGCGGACGTCCTAACCACTAGGCTATCACAGCTTTTTGCCATTTATTTTATGCCTGTTATATATTATGATTTCATGGTTATTTTCATATCAGTTTCATTGATCAATCACTGAAGAAGTTTAGAATGCTTTTACTTTACTGATAGCTTTTGTTTTAGATAAAGAAGGAGGAATTGAGGCCTAATATGAAGGAGCTCTGACTCTACGTAACATTGCGGTATACCGAAGTCCAAAACACTAAATCGCTTGGTAAAACAAAACAGGCGAATGCATTTAAAAGTAGTTACCATATTTCCAAGTATTATTATGGGCACTTAAAATCGATACCTAGAAACCAATCAATTCCTCAATGACATCGAAACATACCCCTTATTACTATTTTTTATTCGATAATAGGCTGTCTTGGTCGGTTATACTACCATTATCTTCTTGCACTCACATTATTTCTTATTGTTTTTGTGATAAAGTTTATTTTAGCGCAGTTTTATGGTATTAAAAGTTTGTTAATCGAACGGCTAAAGATATTTTATCCGGCAATTATAATTCGAATAATTGTACCCGTTATGGTGACAATTTTTTAGTGAATTTCTGATTTCTACTAGCTTTGGTTAGTGTTTATGCAATTGTTAATTTTGAAAAGTGAAGACAAATTCGTACGCGTGTGTGTGACACAATAATATGTCCTACACGTAGCAGCACATACTAGGTATAGTACGCGACAGTTCGAGATGGCAATCGAGGTGGTAAATGCCCCGATTGCGATTCGAGTCCGATCATTCGCAACACCATAGGAACCACCGTTGCGTTGCTGGCCTTTCAGGAATTTGTTGGTCCGCCCCTTGAATAACCCCATGTTGTAATCTAATGGGAGTTGATTGCTCAGTCAGAAAGAATGACATTTCGGCTTTGTAGACCGTCATACCTATAATATGACGTTCTGTCGGTCTCAACGACGAGACAATGCTCTACAAATCCGCTATCTCCTTCTAAAGGTCGATGTACATTTTTCTTCCGCGTACTGTATTCAATTGTTTAATTGTGTCGAAATTATTTAACTTATGTCTTTTATAAGTAGTATTTTTTTACCTACCCGTCTAAAAATAACCTCGATGTTATTGTACACAATCAACTCATAATAAGCGTGTCCTGAGAAATTAATGTAATTATTATCCTTCTTGGATCGAGCAAGATCAATCGTTGAATGACAGAGTCAGGCGATTTCGACAAAGGAGTGAAAGGGACGGCCCTATAACTATAAACGTGTTATTACGGGCGGCAATTTGATGCGTTTAAGAAAATTTCGCGCAACGCATCTTGCGTGCAATTTTTTTTTGTGTTTGGTTTGATCACATAAAATAGATATTTTCTCATACATATTTTTTTTATTAATGTAGGTAGTTAATAACTTTTTGATTAATATAATATTATATTAAGTATGTACCTATAAGTTTATAATAATTAATTTTTTTTAAAGAAAAGGTTAGAAAAGATGCAATGTAGCAGTTCTTTTTTTTTCTCGGCAATTTCTCCTTGTTAGGGCTCCGTAGGTACCCGAAGGGTGCCAACGAAATCATATTACCAAGCCTCCGCCGTCCTTCCGTCTGTGCGTCTGTGTCTATCAGCGAGCTGTATCTCATGAACCATAATAGGTAGAGAGTTGCAATTTTTACAGAGGGTAGGGTAGAGGGTCTATTGCCACTATAGCAACAATTACGTGATAAAAATTTCAAAATCACCGCCATGTAAATTAAATATAATCAAAAAGGACCTACATAATCTTGTACGTATAAATTGTACGCAACCCTTCCTGTGCGAGTCCGATTCGCACTTGTCAGGTTTTTATATTGTTATTGTATACAGCTACGTTATAAACTGAGATACTTAATTATTATATGAAAATAAATTGTTTCTAAAAACCTAAAAAACAAATTGGTTCTTTACTCGATAAGTATTAGATTCATTTTTTTTTCATTATGTATCATTTCGAAGTCGTGATCTATCTTACTTGGTTATCGAGAACCTTAATAATTTAACCGTAAGTTAATTTCCTGTAACTTATTATGAAAATTATAGTCTTATTATTGATTTATTCGCTCACAACATCTGTCCAATAATTGAACGTAGGTAGGTACCTAATATGAAATTACTGTATAAAGTCATTATTTGCAATATTATAAAAATACCGTTATTTTTTATAGATACTCACAAAAATATTTGTCTTTATTTACTTATTTTTCCCCATGACTTTGTCCGCGAGGTCATTTTTTAAAAAACCCGTTAGAATTTAGTAAAATCCTTCCTTATTGCTATTCCCCCTAGCGTGCCTATTCATGGAATATCGAAATATATAAAAGGAAAAGGTGACTGACTGACTGACTGACTGACTGATCTATCAACGCACAGCTCAAACTACTGGACGGATCGAGCTGAAATTTGGCATGCAGATAGCTATTATGACGTCGGCATCCGCTTAGATAGAATTTTTGAATAATAAAAATTAAAATATTTTTTTTGAATTTTGAATAGGGGTTTAAAATTTTGTGTAGTCCACGCGGACGAAGTCGCGAGCGTAAGCTAGTTACCTCTAAATGTCTAGGGTTCCCGGGTAGGGTGTTGTCTGTCAGTTTTTTACAGAAATAATTAAATAGTAAACAATCGTATCAATAAATAATTAATTTGTCGATAAGTTTTTTTATTTATTTATTCAGATACAAGTTAGCGCTTGACTGCAATCTCACCTGGTGGTAAGTGATGATGCAGTCTAAGATGATAGCGGGCTAACCTGGAAGGGGTATGGCAGTTTTTATTAAACCCATACCCCTTTGGTTTCTACACGGCATCGTACCGTGCCGAAGCCTCCCACCAGACCAGACCAGAAATTTAGAAATGATAAAATTCCAAACCCCTGCCAGGAATCGAACCCGGGACCTCCCACTATTAAGACCACAGCGCTCACCACTGCGCCAGGGAGGTCGTCGTAAGTTACGTAACAACGTTGCTATAATACTATAGGTAAGTATATACTTATATAATTTTTTCCTACTTATATTATAGCTAGATACTAGATCAAAGCGGCGAACTAATATAAATTCAATAGCACTCTTATCATATCAATCGCCTACTGACAATACAGACAGGACAAACTAATTTTATATGTACAAAAAATTGACGAACTGGTTTATGCAATCGTTTACTGTCAATGCGAAATATCTATTTCTATACACTTATCTACATTGCATTTTTATTCAAAGCTTTGTAATTACAATTGATTAAGTATTATGACATATTTATCCATATCCATCCATACTTCCATACTTAATATCATAAATGCGAAAGTGTGTCTGTCTGTCTGTCTGCTAGCTTTTCACGGCTCAACCGTTCAATCGATTTTGACGAAATTTTGTACAGAGATAGCTTGCATCCCG
The DNA here is from genome assembly GCF_902806685.2 of Maniola hyperantus. NCBI lineage: Eukaryota > Metazoa > Arthropoda > Insecta > Lepidoptera > Nymphalidae > Maniola > Maniola hyperantus. The sequence goes on from NC_048556.1 coordinate 3,746,167, forward strand.
GGGAAGGACACTTTTTATACCGGAAAGGAGGGAAGGACACTTTTTATACCGGAAAGGAGGGAAGGCTACTTTTTATCCTGGAAAATTGAAGAGTTCCCACAGGATTTTTAAAAACCTAAATCCACGCGGACGAAGTCGCGGGCATCATCTAGTTGATTAAATAAGTAATAAACCCAAATTTAAAGTCTTCAATACCAAAACGTGGTTACCATTAATCAAAGGCCAATAAAACGTCACGACAGCACTAATAGAATATTAAGGCTACGCGTTATGGACTGGAACGCGGTAATGGAAAAATAATTTAGCTTGATTTATAGCTCACTCAAGCCCTTTGCAAATTGCTTCGAGTTTTGGACGTTTAAGTTAAACACTGGCTGCGCGTACGCACCACGGTGGTAAATGGTAATTTTTAAATCAGTACCTACCTACGTTGTATGAATAAGTCCCGCCTTGGACGATCTAACCTAGATCGTCCAAGAGTCCCGCAAATTGCTAATGCGCGTGGCCGCCATTTTCAGGACGTCAGGACTAGACTGAAGTTTCGAGCTGATGGTATATTTTTATTTCGGTTGTGGTCAGAATGCAGTCATTTCGATGTAAATGAGACTTGGTTCCAGCGCAATAGCAATTTGCGGGACTTATACCTAAAAATACTTATTTTTGTTTGACTTCGTACACTAATGGTATGTGCTTTTTAACGATGATAAGTTCATACTTGACTTTGATTTCACTTGAGTCGACCAAAAGCTACTTAAATAAATACACGTGAAATACAAATTCTTTCTGTGTACCTACTCTACTTTAGATAAATTTTATAAGTAGGTAAGTATTAGGTAGGTATGTTATAGCAAGTGCTTCTAATACCTTCTAAGTGATATCTGGTCCCTGCCTATGCTAACCTGGCTGGATAATATTATGACGACCCCCGCGGCTAGGGTTGCCAGGTATTAAAAACGGAAAAGCAGGACAGACCAGCCAGTAAGGCCGGACATTTGGGTAAAAAGGCCGGACAACCTTAATATTTCTGACATTCCGAACCAGTGGTAAATTAAAACTACCCGACGATTCGAAAGCGCATGTAAAAAGTCTACTTGAATAAAAACATATTCTATTCTATTCTATTTTAATACCTAAAAAACACGTTTTTTTCACAACAAATAAAAAGAGGGCTTTTTGATCATTTACTATAAAATCGTCTTAAATTCTAATGAAAGAACAATAAAATTCAATGAACCAGTCCTATTTTAATTATCATTCTTTCCTTACTGTTGTTGAAAAATGTAAAGAGTGGTAAAATTTAAAAAGCCTAACAAAAGCCGGACAGGCCGGACACCGCCTAATTTGGCCGCACAGGCAATCAAAAAGCTTGACTGTGTCCGGCTTTATCCGGACGCCTGGCAACGCTACCCGCGGCTTTGTCCGCGTGCGGTGTGAATTTTGGGTTTTTAAAAGTCTCGTGGAAACTTTGATTTTCCGGGATAAAAGTAGCCTAAGTGATGATCACTGAAATCTAGCGAAACCTAGCGAAGGCTTCATTTTGTCATACTGAACCGGATATAGTAAAGAGTAGGTAGGTATATCCAGTAAGAGCAAAAAGTAGGTTACCTATCTTAATTGATTGATCTAAGACGATGCTATTTGCATTTACTGCGAGGGAATGAGTAATTAAGGTACACATACCTATTTACGAACAGGTTACCTACATTAATATGCGCTTTATATAAGTCTTCTGTCCTTTACCTTAAAGTTTACAGTTGATTGAATAGTATCTGTTAAATACTTGCACGCATATATTTATTGTTTACTTTTTGCAGTGAAGTGAGGTGCACTTTTCTCGAAGTGAAAATACGATATGTGTCATATCACAGATATACCAGATATGCAACTAGCGTGGCCCCCTCAGTCCCTCTCGCTCAAGCAGAGGTACTTACTTGTGAAATGTTATTCCGTCTATTTTACGTTCGCTTCAGCTATTGTAGCCTAGTATACTGCAACCAGTGGCGTGCAGGTCATAGAGGCATAAATGCACTGCTTACCCCAGTTGTAATAGCTCAATGCATATTTTTCATTATGACCTGCATGTTAACAGGTTCCTACCTAACTAATGCCTACCCTGGCTTCGAACACTGTACACGCCACTGACTGCAACCCACCATTGCACAATAACTTCAAAAACAAAAATCTACAATACGAATCAATTATTTATTTACAATACTTGAGTCAACATAACCTCACTTCACGTTGTTTGCCAAAATCTCACGTACAAATACATTTTGGCAAACAAAAAAATGTGGCCACGGTGATAAGGACAAAACATAATCATTTTATCAGAGCTTAAATGCATTTAGCTATCTCGCTCTAACAGTAAGTGTCACAATAGGGCTACTTCTAAAGGTATTTATTCTGAGTGTCATTATAATAATATGTCTGCTTGTTGTTTTGACACAACCTTTTATTGTTTGCGCTTCCTTGTACTAAACAAGGAAAAGGTCGTCGGACGTTTTCAAGTTCTTTGTACTAAAAATTTAAATAAAATACTTAATTCATAAAATAATCAACTGACTACACAGTAGCCGGCAAAAAATATTGTACATCGACCTTTAGAATGAGATTTCGGCTTTGTAGAGCATTGTCTCTGTCACTCATACCTATGTGACATTTTATCGGTCTCAACGATAGAGACAACGCTTTACGAAACCGCTTCTAAAGGTCGACGTACAATATTTTCTGCTACGTACTGTACCTATAAAAAAATTTGTCATGCCTGACTGACTGATACCTATATAAAGGCACAGCCTAAACCACTGGGTTAGAAACTTGAAGTAACAGATTTTGATTGTAAGTAAGTTTTTGTGACGTTAGTGCCCACGAAAGATACACAAAAGAATTTTTGTTTTTGGACCCAAATTTTAATTTTAATTTATTTATTGGCATCCAAAACAGATTACAATAATAATTATAACCTAATTCCATACTAGAAAGTTTCGTCCTTATTATAATCCTAAATGGTTGCACAGCATAACCAGAGTTTAAAAAAGCACGCTAATTATAAATAACATTAAAAATAAATAATAGCCTTATAATTAATTATGTAAGTAGAAATTTGTTACTGAATTAATTAAATTATTTTTCTAAAGAAGATTGGAAATCTGTGATCAAAAATATCTATATCCAGCTTAACAAATTCAATATAAGAGCGACACATTCTTATGACAGGATTGTAATATGAGGTATTATTTTTATCGTTTTATTTATATATCGTTTTTCATAAATATAACTCGAAAGTATCGGACTCTCATACAAACCTTCATCCCCTATTGAACCTCCGTCGGGTTAGAATTTCTAAAAACTTTGAAATATATTATGGTTCTTCAAAGCTACAAAGATAACTTACATCCTGGAGAGACTGGCTACTTTTAAACCGGAATATCTAATTCTTGGATATTCCGGTGAACCCGTGAGATTTTTAAACAACTTAAATGCACGCGAATGAAGTCACGGGCTTCTTCTAGTATAGTGTATAGTTTAATGTACCTATATAACGGGTACATGCCTACACCGATTAATTTTTGTTTTTATTTGTCGATATTTCAACCCAATTGCACGGGTCGTGGTCACAACGGGACCCGTGCAATTGGGTTGAAATATCGACAAATAAAAACAAAAATTAATCGGTGTAGGTATGTACCCGTTATATACATTAAAATATGTCGTGAAACCACGAAAGAAGCTTAAAATCATTAGTGTATAATTGTCATGAAAAGAAAAACTATCTACTATGGTAACGTACCAGTATAGACCGGTATTTTTTAATTGGTTTTAAATATCGATAATTTTAATTGTACCGGTGATTTGGGAGCGCACGTAGGGTATCTGGTACCGATCAAATGGAACCGGAACCGGAATATCCAACTCTTGGACACTCCGGTGATCCCGTGAGATTTTTAAACGACTTAAATCCACGCGAATGAAATCGCGGGCTTCATCTAGTATAGTGAATTATTGTCATGAAAAGAAAAATATGGTAACGTAGGTACCAGTACAGACCGGTATTTTTTTAGTTGATTTTAAATATCGATAATTTTAATTGTACCGGTGATTTGGGAGCGCACGTAGGGTATCTGGTACCGATCAAATGCCAGTTAATATTACATCGTAAACTTGAGCGTCACTTATTTGCATTTCCCGAGACCTGTGTTTATCAAAATCGCTGTGTTCCATCGAAAACACCCCAAAAAGATAGGTTTTTTTTTTGTTTATGAACAAAACACGTTTGACGCCCTCCCGTGGTGTTTGAAACTAAAGATTAATACTTACTTCTTTCTTTAAAGTCGTATTCCTCATTGCTGAGGGTCATGACCCCTTTACATTATTCACATAATGGTAGGAGTTCTCATTGGATAATAATGCGGTGGTTTCCCAGATTCTTCCGCAAACAACTATGTAACGAGACTTGTGAGTACGAGATTGCAGTCAAGCCCCTTGACTGCAATCTCACCCGGTGGTAAGTGATGATGCAGTCTAAGATGGAAGCGAGCTAACCAGGAAGGGGTACCTATGGCAGTTTTTATTCAACCCATGCCCCCTTTGGTAACACGGCATCGTTCTGGAATGCTAAATCACTTGGCATCACAAGGACAAATCATCGAGGACAAATCATTCCTTCGAGCCCTAGGGCTCACCCCCAGGCAAGGGCGGATCCAGGGGGGGGGTCATGGGGGTCATGACCCCCCCCTGGGCTGCGTCCAGAACCTAGGTGGACCACTAATTAAAATTGTTAAACATAATGTTTTTTATATTTTTATATACCTAGATAGATATGTAAGTTCCTTCAATAGGTACTTAATAAATTTAATATAATATTTTGTATGATGGCAAAAACATTATGTTCTAGCGAACAAACGCATTCAAAATTTGAATTTTACCGCGCCACCGCTACCTTTCATCGAGATGTCACATTTCGTGTGACGTTCTTCAATAATTGAAGAACATCACACGACACTTGCCCAGGGCCCACGATTGATTGGGGCCCAGTAGTCCCTGCCAGATCACCAATTCTGGCATTTATCTATATCGTAATACAATATTGCTGACATTTATCTTTTCTTTTTTTGTAAATAATGTCATAAATTTTGCGCTCGCTTCGCTCGCACGTTCTGTTCATTACGATTACAAATCCCTTCCGAGATGCAAGCTATCACTGAGTAGTACCTACCTACCTACATTTGGCCGTGAAAAAGTACCTAACAAGATGATAGACAGACAGAAATTTCGCGCTCGCTTCGCTCGCGCTTTTGCTCTGTATTAGTTGTTGCCCGCCCGCAACCTTGTCCGCATTGATTTAGGTTTTCAAAACACCGTAGGAACTCTTTGATTTTCCTCATAAAAAGTGTATGCCGGTTTCCGGGATGAAAGCTTTCTCTGTGTAGTACCTGGTCAAAAAAATAGACCGTCAAATGGTAACAGATAAGTAGATAGACACGCTTTCGCATTTATAATATTAGTAGCTACCTTATGATTTTTTCGTAAAAATATGAAAAATTTCGCGCTCGCTTCGCTCGCGTTTTTACTTTATATTGGTTGATGCCCGCAACTTCGTCCACATAGATTTAGTTTTTTAAAATTTCCGTGAGAACCCTTTAATTTTCCGGGATAAAAAGCCGTTTCCGAGTGTAAACTATCTCTGAATAGTACCAAATTTTGATTTAGAATATGGACTTTAAAAAGATAACAGATAGATAGAAACATTAGCATTTATAATACGTCTAGAACGTGACTTAGCTGCTTTCTTTGCCTATTCCAAGAAAATAGTACCTACCTACTGAGTCTGTCAAGATCATAGGGGCCCCGTTATTCTAATGTGCCCAGGGCCTCCAATAGGTTAAAGACGGCCCTGCGTGCGGGTGTGCGGGGCGTCCCCCCCCCCCCAACCCCCGCTCGTCATTACCCCGATTACCAACTCGACCTGTCGCAAGAGGTCGAGATGTTGTGACTTGACCACGACTATGTGACCCCCCCCTGGCACCAAAGCTGGATCCGCCCTTGCCCCCAGGCGTGACGCTGTAGCGACCAGTACCCGTAGTACAAAATTTTACGTCTCACCAAACCAAACCAAATTCGAGAGTCGAAATACTTCCGCGTTACAGTAAACTGGATCTTAAATGCCTTGAATTGAAGTCAAATATTCAATGCCACTGATTTTAATTTGGCAATGTTTCGTTTGGTGAGACGTAAAATCTTGTACTACGGGTACAGTAGTACCTACGCAGCAGTCATTCCGAAACAACACAAGTAAGTACTACAACTCTATACAACGTCTGTACAACACTTAGCACAGGATGTTCTATCGTAATTCAAGCTATAAAACAATTAAACAACAATCGCAACCCGCCGCGGCGACACGCGGTCATTATGGCCCCAAATCCACCGTAATTGCTAACCGCGATGCGATACATAGCGCCCCTAACCCTTACTTAAACGGTGACCGGTTTGACCCATTGTTTTAGGGCTGAACAATTTTGAAACAATAGAAATTATAAAAAAAATTACTAATTCTCTTTGATATATTTTTTTGTATTATATTTACATAGAATTATTAATACCGAATTACGCTAGAATATTGTGAAATCATAAATTCATACGAATTTTACCTCCAACACAGTGTCATCGACTTATTTTAACAACTTATTTTTATTTTAGTATCAACGATAATGGAGAACGACGGCTATTGTGTTGACTGGCCTAACCACTAAGTCTACATTTCTTCAGATGAGCTTGACTCATCAACAAATTATATTGATAACTATTAGTATCACAACCTATATTATAAATGCGAAAGTGTGTTTGTTTGTTAGTTTATTGGTTTGTTCGTTTATCCTTCAATTACGTCGCAACAGAGTAACGGATTGATGCGATTTTCGCATTATAGTTAAGACCTGGAGAGTGACATAGGCTACTTTTTATCTCGGAAAATCAAAGAGTTCCCACGGGATTTAAAAAAAATTGAATGCACGCGTAAGTAAAAATGTTGTGAAAACAAAATTTCACTATCGACAGCCCTAAACACATTCCCATTGTTTTCCAAGCCACAAAATAAGCCATTGCTGACCGCCCCTTGGCAGGGGATGTCGATATCCAATTGAAACCGCATGATTGCGACCATTCTGCTCGAATGTCTCAACTTTAATATAGCCCCAAATGATGGTTGATGTATTGACCCTATAGTCTGCATCTGCAGGGTTTTGTTTTGCTTTTTAGGGTTCTGTCACCTCAAAAGGAATAAACTGGCCAAGTGCGAGTCGGACTCGCGCACGAAGATTTCCGTACCATATATTTATTATTATAAATGCGAAAGTGTGTTTGTTTGTTGGTTTGTTGGTCTGTCCTTCAATCACGTCGAAACCGAGCAACGGATCGACGTGGTTTTTTTGCATCGGTAGGTATAGTTAGGTCTGGAGAGTGGCATAGGCTACTTTTTATCAGCTAGTTATCTATAAAATCACGTTTGTTATATCCCCCCTCCCCCTGTTACCCCTTACATATTTATTTATTCTTTTTTTAGTATTTGTAGTTATAGCGGCAAAAGAAATACTTACTTCATCTGTGAAAATTTCAACGGTCTAACTATCACGGTTCATGAGATACAGCCTGGTGACTGTCTGACTGACTGACTGACAGATCTATCAACGCACAGCTCAAAATGTTCGACTTCCGCTAAGAAAGGATTTGTGAAAATTCTATCCCTGGTATAGTGGTAAATTAAAACTACGTGACTATTCATAAACACTTGTAAAAAGTTTACATGAATAAAAAAACATTATATTCTATTCTATTCTATTCCTAAGGGTGTAAAGTAGGGGTAAAGCGTGGTCCACGCGGACGAAGTAGCGGGCATAAGGTAGTGAACAATAATATATTAATAATGTCCATTACATAGTATAAAATAAAGTCGCTTCCCGCGTCTGTATGTATGTATGAACGCGTAGATCTTTTAAACTACGCAACGGATTTTAATGCGGTTGCGGTCACCAATAGATAGAGTGATTCAAGAGGAAGGTTTATAGGTATAGTTTAATTGTCAAAAAATTAGAGATCCCTAGGGAAATTGAAATAATGTGAATTAGGTCGGAAATAATCCTCTCTATTTGAGAGTTTCCGAGGCGTGCGATAGCATAATACATGTCATATTAGTATATACATTGCACCCATGCGAAGCCGGGGCGGGTTGCTAGTTTTATAATAAATCCATACCCTCTTGAGACAGGCAAAGCCGAGGTCGAATTAAGTAAACACCATTCACTATCAACTTCCCTAAATCAAATTCTAATACAAAATCCGTCGGATTAGTTCGTCCCGCAAATATTTACCGCGCCGTGATTAAAATATTAGAGTGGACATCGCTGTTTGCTTTGAAGACGGTATTGCGTGGCATAAGTAGGTATAACTATAATCCTAATCCTAATCATTATCCTAATATTTAATACTAGATGATGCCCGCGACTTCATCCGCGTGGATTAAGAATTTTAAAAAACCTGTGGGAACTCTTTGATTTTCCGGGATTTAGCCTATGTCCTTCCCCGGGATGCAAGCTATCTGTGTACCAAATTTCGTCAAAATCGGTTCAATGGATAGACCGTGAAAGGCTAGCAGAGAGACAGATAGACAGATAGACAGACACACTTTCGCATTTATAATATTAGTATGGATTATAAATGTGGATGTTTGGATGTTTGTTACTCAATCACGCAAAAACTGCTAGACGGATTTGATCACAAGAAATTAATCTTGACCTTTGGTCGGCACTTTGTTTATAAAGACAAATAAAATAAATAAGAAAACGAAATCGTCAAATTTATTTTTGTCTCAAGGCAAAATAAATCTTATTGCGATGGGAGTTATTGGAAGTCAATGATAGCCTAGTGGTTAAGACGCGTTGACATCCTAGTTAGAAGTCCGGGTTCAATCCCGGCTTTTTCAGAATTATGCACTTGCTTTATGAGGGCACAGCTCGGTGCTTTCTTCATACAAACTTAGGTCTTCATGCCCTAACTCTCATAGCCCGATGAGACGGCAATCCAACACAACCGGAGAAAGAGGAGTAGGAAACTATTACCGCGTAATATTACCTGTCAGACCAGCATAGCGCCTCGTCTCGATACCTGAGAAAAAAAACACAATTAATATGCTTCTGTGTTTTGTGACATTAATCACTACGATTCGGTTAAACGGATGAGTCTTTAAGAATCCCGTAGAAACATTTGATTTTCCGGGATAAAAAGTATTCCCCGGGATGTAAGCTAACTCTGTACCAAATTTCGTCAAAATCGATTAAACTGTTAGGCCGTAAAAAGCTAGCAGACAGACAGACACACTTTCGCATTAATAATATTAGTATGGATAATATCTTGTCTTAGACGTGTTGATTGATGACTAGATGTGACCAAGAAAGGGCATCGCAACATACAGCCTAGAGATAACAGTATAATAAAACCGTCAAGCTACATCGATAGCTCTATACGCGTTAGGGTTTTTTTCAAAAAACACAGCTCAATAAGGCATGAGATGTACGATAATGGGGCAGATACTGAAATATTCTTCTGTATTCTAAGTTAGAGATAAACACTACAATTCCTTTCGCACCTGACAAAGATCTTGTATACTGGATGTGGCATGGTGGTAACTAAATCAGGGTTGGAATTCATACAAATCTTAATTTTTAATGCTCAGTTAAAGAAGGGTCTTTTTAAAGTTCTGATGATAAAATTATAGGCAAAGTGCATAACTAAGCTCCTGCGGGTGCGGGAGGGGACAGTTGTCACAAGTTGATGAATCACTGAGCTCTCGCGTCACGTCATCACACCCCTCCCGCACCGCTCTACTACCGCAGGAACCTACTCAGTTATGCGTCATGCCTGTAGGAATCTTTATAGTTTCGTTTTATATGAACTTGACGTTATTATTCTTTAGAAAGGTGAGTTACAGTGACCAATTCTACATGTTATTCAAATTCAATCACTGCGAAATAACAAAAACCCGTTAAACGTTTATCTTCTACAATGAAAAGCCAAATCAAGACGTCATTATTAGTTCCAAAATTAATAATGAAACATCTATATGTATAGGTACTGTACAGTATCTTTACGCTTACCGGTTTACCGCTTACGGCTTTATCGGTGTGAAATTTTGTAGATAATATGTTCTAGAAATTAATATCTGTGTAAAAAATGTGTAATTTTAAAGTTACACAGGCTTGACATTTACATAAAAATCTCTACAAAGAAGAGAATAGAATAGAATTAATTTTATTAGCTGATTCAACATAATATATTGAACACTAAACATATGTTTGGAGCGCGCTACGTATAAACTATTAACTTTTATTACATATTAACAAAATCTGTTTTGTCAAAAGCCACAAGAACGCTTCCGAGCGCACCATATGAGATATCACATCTAGTATCTCTACATCAATGACCTAGACCATTTTCAAAGTCTACGACCTCCCCGGCGGTAAATGAATAATTCACAACGGTCCAGTAAGTACTGGCTACATTATTAATAAGCGCCGAAGTCGGAACGCATCTCGGTCTACCTAGACTGCGGAATGTTGATCTGTGATGTATGACCACTCGATTTTCATACATTCATTAATTATTATATTTTTAACCATCATAGAATACGTCCAACGATTTTTATTATACGCACTAGATGTGTCATTCTTAACAAAAATAACAATAATAATGTCGCTCGATGATTTTGCTTGTATTAAGATATACTGCGAACTTGCTAGTTTTTGTTAGGAATGACCTTGTTTGAGGGAATGACCCATCTAGTGCGTAGTAACATAGAGGTTGTTGAATAGGTCGATTTGTTGTTGTTGAAATAATGAAAATCCTTTGGCATGGGCTTCGATCTTTTTACACTATAATTTTTTTTTAAATACCAGCTGATGCCCGCGACTTCGTCCGCGTGGGATTAGGTTTTTAAAAATCCCATGGAATCCCTTTGATTTTCCGAGGAAATGTAACTTATATTAAGTAGGTATGTCATTCTTCAAGTCTTTAACTACCTAACTATATCCACCCGAAAAATCGCTTCAATCCGTTGCTCTGTTGCGACGTGGTTGAAGGACAAACCAACAAACAAACACAATTTCGCATTTATATATTGATAGTGACTAGTGACGTACCAAAGATATTAGTTGCATAGCAATAAATGAAACAATGCATTATAAAAGAAAGCCGTTTAAACAATACGTAAGTCGGTTAAAATTGAAGTTAATTTCCTAACGTTAAAACCTACAACCATTAACTTAACGCACGCTTTCACGTGCTCAGTCAAAGGAATAAGTTTAAAGACCTAGGCATAAAGAAGCCTTAAACACCGTTTAAACTATAAGTAGGTACCATTTCATGAATAGGTTAACACGTCATCTATACAACTGACACAGTATGCGGAAGAAAGTAATGTACATCGACATTTAGAAGGGGACTAGTTGACCTCCACGGCTTCGCTCGGATTTTTTTTTTCAAACCCGCAATGTAAGTATATAGCGTGCAAAACTGGGATCAAAATCCCACCTACGACGCGGCATTGACTCCGAGTGGCCTACTTACGCAACGTTCGTTGACCTCTACCATCAGTTAGATGTTTTATTTGCAATATATCGTGAACTTTTACAAGATATAGGATATAATTTTTATTCTCGTTTTTTTGTGGTATCATGATCAGTGTTTTCACCTGTCTTCGTTTTTGGTAGAGTTCTGGTTACACCCTGTATTTGCACCAACCATTCGCGTTAGCGCGAATGTGCGGAACGATACGAATGCCGCCAGCCACACAGTTCGTGATATCACGAATCATTTCCCAATCCCGACAGTGGAGTCGAACCGAGAGAGAGACTTCTACAATACTACTACGGTTCAGGGTACTAGCTGAAAATCAGCGCTGTATGTTCTTGTGCATCAAAGCATACAGCATAATGCTGAGCTGGGACCCTTTTTCGGGTAATGCCATACCTGACAGTTTGTTCCGGCGCTTCTTTTGCTTGAAGCACGTTGGGCTTATGCAGTATGCTCAGTACGCTTAGTACGAGATTTTATGTCTCACCAACGTTGATAGTATTAGAGTGCCGAAACACTTCCGCGTTACAGTAAACTGGATCTTAACTGTCTCGTTTTAAATCTCAAGTTTGTCTACACATCTACAGCCAGCACTCCAAGCGGAAACGTTGCGAAATTAAAATCAGTGGCATTGAGTTTGTGACATCAATTCAAGGCTCTTTAGGTCCATTTTACTTTGGCGTTATTGTGTTTCGACTCTCCAATTCTATGGTGAGACGTAGACTCTTATATACTAAGCGTACAGGTGAAAGAAGCGTCGGAATAACCAGTAGGGCGATTTCGTAAAACCTGCATCAATCATTGTTACAATCTCAATTGTTGTGGTGATTGGTTGGATTTGTGCTACTCTTGTTGCAACAATGCATTGTAGCCAATAGTGAGCGAGCGCCAACCAATTATTTATTTATTATTTATTTATTATTACATTACAAACAATATACACTAACAGTCTTAACCAAAGCGTGTACATGCAAAGTTATTACAGCTATTAATTAATTATTAATATAATTAATCAGAGGTGATCGCGATCGTGACATTGTAGCTGTCATTCTACCACAATCGCGCAGCAGGCTATACACCATCTCTTAGTTATAAGATGTGATGTGTGGCACAGTTTGGAAAATAAACGACTTTTCTTCCTTTCTTTTACAATATTAAATGTACATTATAGAGAACCAAAAGAAAATGAAAGAAGCTTCCAGTTCCTATCATATAACATAGCTGGCTAGGCTAACAAGGTGTCGGGTATCTGTTTATCTTAGCTTATCGCCGCAGCTCGCGAGATAATTGGCTAATTGCGTTCCCCTGTAAACATATACAGACACTGGCTTTGTTTGCTATAATAACGAGAGAATGTCTACTCAAATAGATTGTTTCCAAGTTCCAACTTTACAAGTGTAAGGTTACTTAGGCGTTTTAGAACGGACTTAGTTGACTGCATATTTAGGTATTATTCCTATACTAGTGCGCGAAGGCGCGATTGAAATTCCCAAACACCAGAATTTCAATCGTGAGGATGGCTTTAAACTAGCAATTATGGGGAGTCTTGTGTGTATCAGTGATAGAATTATGCCAACCAAGACAGCAGCGTACAACATTGTATTTTGCCGGACAGCTCGTGAAGTTCCAGCGAATAGAACAAGAAAGAGGGTAGTTCGCTCGAACTTCATCTCTCGCAGCACTGCAGTCCCGTCGTGACCACGATCAGTGCAACTGGGTTGAAATATCGACAAATAAAAACATCAAATTAATCGTGGTATGTACCCGTTATATACATAAAAATATGTCGTTAAACCACGAAATATATGGATTTCGAAAAGTTCCTCCGCCAATTTTGTCTGTCGGTGCGCGCTAATCTCAGAAACTAAAGTTTATAAAGGTTTTATTTGCAGTGATAGCCTTGTAATTAAGACATCGGCTTCCATTCGGCGGTTCTGAGGTACGATTCCTCTAACTTTTTGGAGTTCATATATATGTAGATGCCGGGGCGGATCGCTAGTTATTATTATGTATTTGGAATAAGATCTTCGCAGCGCCCTCTCCGACAAATGACTCGGTAATATGCCCATCTGTATGCGCGGCGGGAAGCCTTCCTATATTACTGCAAGCCTGGTAATACTGCCTGATGCTTGCCATTGCAATATGAGCCTTATTTTTAAAGTAATAAGCGTAGGGAGGTAAGAAGTAAGAAGTCTAAGACTTGTGTTTCGCACTTTTGTGCTTAGTATTGAAAACCTAGAAATTTCATATTTTTGTGACTTTTAATTTTTTTTTTATATTTTTCAGCCTTTATCTTTTACTAGCTGATGCCCGCGACTTCGTCCTCGTGGAATTAGGTTTTTTAAAAATCCCGGGGGAACCTGTAACTTTTAGGAGTTATGTGAGTTAAAAGTAACTGAATATACTTAACTAACTTGCTTTAACGGTGAAGGAAAATATAGGAAACCTGCATCAGCTGCATGCCCGACAGTTCCCCATAATGTTCTCAAAGGTGTGCCAGCGTGGTGGAGTGTGGCTAAACCCTTCTTATTCTGAGAGGAGACCGTGCTCAGTACTGAGCAGGCAATGGGTTGATCATGATGATGATGATGGTCCAATTCTATGATTCCAACTGATTTTGTAACGGAAGTAAAAACGTTTAATTTTTTAAAATAGCAACGTGAATGGTAGGAAGTTAAAATCAATGGCAACATTAGCATGTCGACAAGCCGTTCGGAAACGGTGCGCGAGTGATATAAAATGCCAAATGACAGGTCGCGGGTGTCGACAATAGCGCGGGGCCTGTCGAGCGACGCGACGCGTTCCAAAACTGAATTCGATTACGGTTTATGACGTTCGAATTTTGAACGCGCGAGACTACTAGATTTAAAGCTTTTGTTCGAAATCCAATTTACATAGGTAGGTACCTAAATATATTTAAAGTTGGCCATAAATAAAAAGCCCTTTCATAATATGATCCCCCCCCCCACTTGATATAGTATCTTACTTCGAAATTTGAAAATACTAATTACTAATTATTATAGTTCATGACAAATTTTTTTTGTGTGATGTAACCACTCGTCTAACGTCGACTAAACACGTGAGTAAAGCCGGGACAGATATTATTTATTTAGAATGTAACCACCAATTCACGGTTTTCAGATTTTTCCCCGAGTGTCTGCTATAAGATCTACCTACCTGCCAAATTTCATGATTCTAGGTCGACGGGAAGTACCCTGTAGATTTCTTGACAGACCGACAGACAGACAGACAACAAAGTGACCCTATAAGGGTTCCGGTTTTCCTCTTGAGGTACGGAACCCTAAAAATAGACTATTAGTTCTTCATACATCCTACCTAGCCAGCCCTACCTGCCCAGCGTGGTCAGTATGGGCATTACTTCTAATGAGCAGCGCCAACAGACAAAGGCCCCCAGTTCCCGGCAGCCCTGCTATTCCCGATTACGGTAAGGTGGTGGGGAGCGGGTGGATGAGGAAGGCTGAGGACCGTGTTTGGTGGCGTGCTCTTGGAAAGGCCTTTGTCCAGCAGTGGACGCAAACAGGCTGATGGATTGGATTGGATTGGACATCCTACCTACTATACTACTAATTTAGTTCACAATCATAAATCAGAATCAGCAAGAAACTGGCGATAATCCATCATAAAATTTATCTATCAAGCGTTCGTGAGTTGGTCTCACATAATATCTTACCAAAATTAATAAAGGCAACATGGAAACTGGTGTAAACATGGTGTAAATGCACCAATATCGCGCGCACATGTTTTCTCACAATGAAAATTTTAATAAAGAACCATCGACGCGGGAGCCAGGGAAATGAAAAGTGAACAATAATAATTCTTATGGCTTTGATGCGATCGTCAAATGGCAGTTTTCCTTATATTTTCCGGAGATAGGTAACCTTATTTTCTAGCACATCGAAGATAATACTGTACGGTGCTGAATTCAATCCCGGTAGAGTCCCTTTAAGAAGGTTTTTTTTTTTTTAAAGAATATTAGCCATTATAAATGACTAATATTCCCCTTTCCTCTCCAATTAAGCGTCAGGCTTGTGCTACGAGTAGGTACGACAATAGTGCAACGGGCGGGGTTTGAACCGTCGACCTTTCGGTTTTCAGTCCACTCCTATACCGGTTGAGCTATTGAGGCTCTCGTACTTACTTCGTAGGTACTTCATGTGTATTACTTGGGACTCGAACTTGGGAACTTTCGCTTGGTTTGCAGTTACGCAATTCAAGCTGGTTCCTTTTACTTACTTTACAGGAATAAAAAATAATGACAAAGCTACATAAAAATTTGAAAAATTATAAGCTTTCCATAAACAAATCGCTGAAAGTGACTGAAACCTTCTGAAATCGACGCGATTTGCACGGCACCACATAAATCTTAATAACGATTGCCTTTAAGAGGCAAACGTGGATGACAAATGAGGATTTAAAAAAAATACCACGTGGACAAGGTCGTGAGAAACAGCTAATAATGCCTCCATATCACGTTTACACGATACACGTAATACTAACCTATCGCATTCGTACTAAATCTGTGTGATTAGAACTGGATAAGAGCCGTGAAAGTTGTCAAAACGAGCAAACTTGTGGACATAAAACACACGTGCCATGTGAATGTCTTACCCTCGCCTTTACCAACAGTGCTCCCAAAACTTGTCGCTTTCTTAACCTACTGCTCGATTTGATTTCCTATCATCCCATATTTAACTTCCTGATATAGGACCTGATGGAGGAATATATGAGCGAGTATCAACTAACATTTAAAAAATGGGTAGTGATTTCCACAATCTATAGAAACCGGAAGCCGCAGCGTTGGAAAACCCCCTCTAGATGGACGGACGACCAGACCAGTCGCAGGGAGCCGCTGGATTCAGATGACGCAAGACCGTGGCGTGTGGAAGTCCCTACAAGAGTGAAGAGACCTATGTTCGGCAGCTGAACGTCTATCGGTTGATGATGATGACGATGATAAAACTCGAAAATATCCATTTTGAAAAAAAATCCATTTTCTTGGTGAATTTCTCATATTAGCAATGCCAAATTCTCCACTATCGACGCTGTCACCTGAACAGATAAGTTTATGACACTATGCAACTTAAAATGCACTTTTGACTGATTAGAAGTTCCGACCGTAACAATTACTTCACTACTAGATGATGTCCGTGGCTTCGCCCGCGTGGATTGAGGTTTTTAAGAATCCCGTGGAAACTCTTTGATTTTTCGGGATAAAAAGTAACCTACGTCCTTCCGCGGGATGCAAGCTATCCCTGTACCAAATTTCGTCCGAATCGGTTAAACGGATGGACCGTGAAAAGCTAGCAGACAGACTACTATAATATTAGTATGGATCTTGTTTGCTACTGAATGCAAAGCCGATTGCTTCCTCGCAACTTTGAAACCATTGATGTTGAGATTCCTGAATGTACAAAAAAATCATTTATGTAATTAGACTGGAGTGAATGCCGAAAATAAGGACGTGTATTATTGTGATTTTATGCGTGCATGCGTGTCAGGAACTCTGCACGCGTTCCAAATTAGAAAATTTACATTCAAAACGCGATGACAATGTTACGTTATTTGCGATGAGAGCATTGTGATACAGGGGTGGATTGGAATCTAAAAGGTTGGTTCAGTGCCTTTTCAGGGTTCCGTACCCGAAAGGTGCTAACGGGATCCTATTACTAAGCCTCTGTTGTCCGTCTGTCGGTCTGTCTGTCAGCGGGGCTGTATCTTGTGAACCGTAATAGGTAGAAAGTTCAAATTTTCACTGAATGTGTTTCTATCGCCGCTATAATAACAAATGATTAAAATTTAAAAATGACTGCCATGAAAATAAAAAATTAAGGATTATTTCTTATACGAGGTACGGAATCCTACGTGTGTCCGACTCGCGCTTGACCGATTGTTTTATTGCCTTATAGCTTAAACGGTGATAGCCTAGTGGCTAATACGTCGGCCTCCTAGTCAGAGGTCCTGGTTTCGATCCCGGGCATGCCTTTAACTTTCGGAGTTTTGTGCGTATTAGAATCAAATGGTCCTAATAGGTACTTACGTATTATACTTTCTAAAGCACTGCTAGCTTAGTGGTTAAGATGTCGACCTTCTATTCCAGAGGGTTAAGGGTTCAATTCTGGGCATGTATCTCTAAGTTAGGTAATCACTTCCTGTAACGGTGAAGGAAAATATCGTGAAGAAACCTGCATGCCTAAGAGTTCTCCATATGTTCTCAAAGGTATGTGAAGTCTGCCAATTCGCACTTGGCTGGCGTAGATAAACGAAGTTACGAGTGTTTCCTAGTCGAAGTAAAGCCTAACACTAGGTACATTCGTGTACACAATGCAATAGGCATATAAATGTACAATCGCGCGCACTGCTCAGGTGTGAAAGGTTGTGCGCGTTATGAGAATTATACTTATCTGTGATTTTACGCCGCGGTAACTACGAGATGATAATGTAGTGGATAAGACCTATTGTTTGTTTCTATTTTGTTTTAATTTCGAAAGGAGATACCGAGGAGTCCGTGCTCGGACCGTGCAGTGTAGTGTAGGCATTTTGAAGTTATGGTAAAATAAAGAAACTCACACAGGTAGATACATCACGTGACAGGTCGAGATGACAATCGGGGTATGAGGTCGGGGTCGCCCCGCACACCCGCACGTTACTCGCGCTAGCCTGCACTGGCTTAGCGCCGGGGCAGTGCGGGTGTGCGGGACGTCTCCACCACGATTGTCATCTCGACCTGTCGCGTACTGTACATGTGAAAATATCATACTTACCTACCTATTCCTTTTTTTGGGCAGTCGTGAAAAAAAGCTTATTCAATATGACAGCTACAAGCCTTTTGGCTATGTTTGATCACCCGTCAATATAGCCATAGGTGAAATATTTGCATAAATACTTATCAAAAGAAAAGTGTTCTTTTATTGTCTTTGACACTTATTTTATTGTTCCTACTTGAATAACAAAACATAATTTTTATAATGAGGCACATTTTTAAGCACATTTTTGTACTAAGTTAAGAATAGTTATTAGTTAGGTATTTATGTTATGAACAGGTGTATTAAGTTCTAGCTATATTTCATACTCGTTATAAGTTATGGGTTTTGTAAGTGATGGTTGATGAATAAATGCATATCGCGCGTTTGTCAAGTGACAATAATCTATGGCAATAAATTGTTATCAAATAATTATTTTAAACATAGGCATTAAGTAACCATTTAGTCAACTTAATAGCTACATAGCTTATATACTTATAATATAGTTAACAAAGAGCAATGATCTAAAAGTAATAAGTATTCTTCTGCTTAAACTTAAAAGAGGATTTTATTCGTAGTGCGTTTCAAGCAAACGTATAATCCGCGATAGGTTTAGATGGCAAACGGGGTATGAGGCGCGGTCCTGTCACGTACTATAGTTTGGCTCTCATTTGGATACTAACCAATCAAAGTCAATGAAAATTTGTAGATACGTTGTAAAAACTAACCTATATCTGTCTGTAGTTTGCCAAATTTGGTTTAAAATATTAATTTTCAAAGTTACTCAAGGATTTACATACAAGTTTTTAAACCTAGCTAAAGAATTTTTAAAAAACTCGTTTTTACCAAAACCATGTCCACTGTTTACCATCGCGTACGGGGTCTATAATCCCGCGTATAGTTATTATTTTTTCCGATACTAATAAGCGGTTGTTGCGGTCATTGATAGAAAATTACTGAGCGAATGGCAACCCGGCCGATAGTGCCGTGTTGGCCAACATTGGCGCCTTGATACAAGGCTTTAGCTCTAAATTTTAATCCTGAAGCATTTGAATTTTATTCTATTATTTCGCACTTGACCGCGTGTAGGTGCTTTTGGCATCCACACTTGGCCAGCCTTCTCATTCCAAGAGGATAGGTACATGTGCTCAGTAAGTAGTCAGTAGTAAATTTTTTTAAACAGCAACTGGTGAGTTTCTTGCCGGCTTTTCTCAATAGAATCTCTATTCCGAATCGGTGATAGAGTATCTAACAGACGTTTACTGCCATACCCCTTCCAGGTTAGCCCGCTATCATCTTAGACTGCATCATCACTTACCACCAGGTGAGATTGCAGTCAAGGGCTAACTTGTATCTGAATAAAAAAAAAATATATATAAACGTAGCATAAGAGACATAAGTTATTGTCTGTATTGTTGACAGATGACATCCACGGATGCTGCGCTTTCCAGTGCGAGGTCACCATTCTAGCACCTTACCCGATGGGGTACCGTCTATCGGTTTTTCGAACTATTTGCCCTGCCCATTACCTCATCAGCTTCGCAACCTGTTGAGTTATGTCGATTACTCTGGTTTTCCTACGGATCTCCTCATTAATTATTTGATCACGCTGATGAAAACAGTCGTAATTGCATCTAATTCCAAATAGAAAGTGAATAACACCCAATTATCACTTCTCACTCCCATAAGCCGAGGGAAGGCGCAAGACCGTGGCGTGTGGAAGTCCCTACAAGAGACCTATGTCCAGCAGTGGACGTCTATTGGTTGATGATGATGATGATGAATCCCATAAAGCAAGGGCAACTAGCCACTCAACTTACAAACAAGTATCCAATAATCTCCAATCGTTGCCTATTTGAAAACAAACTGACAAATTCACACGAATCGCAATCCAATGTAGGTACTTACTATGATAATTGTACCAATAATGATAGTTGTTACCAGTATGACTCACGCCTTATTTGCACGAACATTCAAAAATAAACCTTAATTTGTAACATGTAAAATTGTATTTACAACCGTATTGCAAAATATCCCATAATTTCACCACGACTTGACGATCATACAGTAGCGAACCGAGTGGTGATGGCACAGTACTTTGGCGACTTTAATATTTTAAGACAATAGAAGGTTTCGAAGCGGCCTCCTACTGAGAGAGATAATAATTGTTGAGTTCCGGAATATCCCAGAGGCGTCTTTACCAATGGTGCAGGGTGTCTAAGGGGGCGCCGAGCGCCCTCTAATGCGACACCTCCAAAGATGCGTCGATGCCGGCGCTCTCAAAGACCCTGCGCTCGCTCGTGTTATGGCCGACGCCGTCATCATTTAAAATCATCTTTTAAAATTGCACCATTTGCATCCAAATTTCTGTTTGAAAATATAACTGTTAGTGTTCCATTTTGACCCTGCTCCTACTAGACTAGAGGGCGCCAGGGTACTGGTTGCACACGGACGCCACAAGGGCTAGAGACGCCTCTGGAATCTCCATAGTAATGTCGGGATATTTACCACGAGATCAAAGGCATCAGAACACTGTGTCTCCTTAGTTCTTATACTGTGGTATTAGTTTATTATAGATTGTTATAGCCGCGGCCAAAGCTTTCTAAACCGGACTTGTGCAAAAGGAAATGTATTTAGTCAGAACTCAAACCGATGAAATGTCAGACAGAATTGAAGAGCGTAGCTTAGTCAAAAGTTTTAATCGTAATCACACTGTAGGATTGCTAAGCTTTGACTTCACTATTACGCTAGCACTTACAATGAAAATGTAGACTTTAAGGTCATGGAAATAAGGTTTAAGTTCAATATTATTAGAAACAAAAGTAAGGAGTTCAGTGTGGTACGGTAACGGTACAAAGTAATTTTCACACGAAAATACACAATTTCTCGGTATTTTTCGGTTAATCTGTAATTTTGTGCTATGTGTCAAAGATCGCGAGAGATCGCTAGAAATTATTGTGTGGTTTTAACAGATTTTTTAACATTTTCTTGTGTGCTCGATCGGTTAAATATTAATTTAACGTTATTTCCATTTAAAATTTGGGCAGGTTCGTTTTATATTATTAACAAATTATATATATTGTTTACAGAACATAATTATTTTTACAATTTGGCAAGAAGTTATTTAAATATATAAAGGGAAAAGATGACTGACTGACTGACAGGCCAGGAATGGCATCACTAAATGAGGCCCCCTTTCTCTGTTATATGATTTCGCAGATTTACCCCCGAAATAATATAATTTAAATAAAGCGAAGCAAGCGTGAATTTTTTCCTTAATTTAACAGAAACGATTCTAAATCTTAATTAAAGCAAATATGGTGAACAGGATCTGGACCAGGATTAGTTTTTCCTTTTACATAATTATAGGTAATAATCAGCTTCATAGCCTTTTAAATTTAATTAACAAATCAAACACCCTGTCATTAGCTCAACTCATTAGTTTAGCAACGCAAAATGTATGTTTATCACACATACCTTTGGAGGATAATTACAGTCAAACAAACTACAGAGATGTGGACTTTGAGGCCCCAATAGCTCAATAGCTAGGACCGTAATCCGAGAGGTCACAGAATCCACATCTACGACTAATCAGAATTTTAATTACAAAACCCATCCACAACATAGATATAGATAGAATAAATAGATTAGTAATATCCACAATCAAACAAAACTGAACACCGTGTAAGTGCCACACACTAAGGGTGAAATCTATAGAGCGCACTCTGACTTTGCTTAGACTTAAGACATCATCATACTCATCTTAACATCGTCTTAAGTAGGAAAAAAAAAAGTAGTAAAAGAAATAAAACAATAACATTAGTCTGAGCAAAGTCAAAGTACGTTTTATAGATTTAAGTAAGTGCAAGTAAAACTTTGTGAAAAAAGTTAGAAGCTACCGAAATGTGGGTATATACGGAAGAATGTTGAGAATTTTTTGGGTGCAGCGTGTTTTTTTTTTATTGCAAGATAGACTTGCGCTTGACGACAATCATGTTTAGAAAAGCAATGATGAGGTCTAGAAGATGCCTATTCACTCTTGTTTTGAAGGTATTTTAATAGAGTCACTATACTTACCTACTATAAAGGCTAAGCAAAGATCTTGAAATCCTGAAAACGGTGAAAGTGCGGAAGTTGGAGTATTTTGGCTATATTATGAGAAATAGCAAATACGACCTCCTTCAGCTTATAATTCAGGGGAAAATAGCCGGTAGACGGCCACCTGGCCGAACAAGAACATCGTGGCTCAAGAATTTACGCCAGTGGTACGGGAAGAGGTTAGAGCCCTCGCCCATGGCGACTTTTTGTAGCGACGCTGTCGCGCGTTTACTAAACACACGCCAGCATCACTACTAACGCGTGTTAGTCGGATTAGCAACGCGCTACTGCATCACGACTGTATCGATGCAAACGCGCGACCGTGTTTGACGACATCGGGGAAAGAACGGAGGGAGGGTGGCGCATGAATAGAGAAGCAAGCATCAGTGCAACATTTTTTTCTCGTTTGCATCGAGACGGAAGCGCGACAGTATCGCGTTTGCATCGCGACTGAATCTAAGACCGTGGGCGAGGGCACACAGCTAGCGACCGCTTCGCGACTGTATCGATGCGGAAGCGCGACAGCATCGCTACTGTATCGCTACAAAAAGTCGCCGTGGGCGAGGGCTCTTAGAGTACCCGCGGGCTGATTACGTAAAACGTTGCGGTAGCAAAGCAGTAGCAATGCGATAGTTCATAGATTGTCCGATAGAGGGTGAACTAGAGCTCTATGTCAAGCTCGAGCTCGAGCGCTTACGTGTGACTTTGACAGCAATGATCGCGAGATTTACGCCTGTCGCAAAAGCCTGTCGCGAGATACGTAATCACCCCGCCGCGGCGGTCTGTATTACGCGCAGCAGCGTCCAAGGTGAAGAAGAATACAAACCTACGTACGGTGCGTATACATGGGGGTATTTTTAGACGCTCAAAACGGCCATAATGCCCAGATCGTATAGTCGTAAAATAATATTCCATAATACATTATAATAGTCGCCAGCCCGGGTAATGTTCCTAAGTATTGGAATTACAGGGCGGCTTCGACGTCTTATGTGGTGTGTGGCGCAAGTGATAAGCGTTCCGAACATTGATGCATTAGTGTAAGATTACCTACTCTTGCTTTTCTAAATAAAGACACGCGGCAGCGTGTCAAAAGCCAAGTTTCCTGTTTACACATGCCGTAACCAAAGTTAATAATAAGTATAAAAATAAATAGCGAAGTGATATGCACTAAAGAGAATCACTCAATTACCAATACCTACATATAATACAGTACCATGACTTACTGACAAATAATGCACAACGTAAACCGGTGGATTTAGAAACTTGAAATTTTGCAAGTTTTCTCTATAACCACGGACGCGCACTTATAATTCGAAGTCACGGGAGTCGGCTGGTCGAGGGCTTTTTGGTAGAGTTGACTTGTTACCTGTCCAGTAGTTACAAGTTTTTCAGCGTGTCTTGCTTATATTCTGTACTTATTTGTTCGATACTTTAATCAATCAAATCAATGAATCAAGCATATATCGATCTCTGTCTTTATAATATTTTAACTGGATCGTACTTATTTTTCTTCTGACTAACGAAGTTCGTATTTCTTGAACGCTAATCTTAGTTTAAAAAAAAGAAGGATAATGTACTTTTTGTTGCAATAAAGCTTTTCTACTAGCTTTGGGTAAGGCTATTTCATTTACATTTCATTCAGGTCTGTAGATACCAAACTTTTTAGAACAGCTTTTTTTTTCACAAATTTTCCGTAAAACATTAGTTTTTTTATCATTTGATAGCCTTTTTTAAATGCACAATGCTTTTTGCACAATGGCAAATATAATAACGACTTTCCGAAATCGCTGCCGCCTATAAAATTGCACCACATACGCACATCCGATCTCATCGGTGCGTTTGATTGGCTGCGGGTGGCGAAATTGTCCGACGATGATTCGATTCATTTCGATGACAGATTATTTTTCGAATTTCGATTTAAAACGATTTCGATTCGAAGCCGAATCAATTTCCTGCCTTATGGGAAAAGGAAAAGTATAGTCGTCGAAACAGTTTTAACACAAATAAAAGTTCCATTAGAAATGATTCTACAAGTGTGATCCTGGGTTCGCACCCAGTGTATTAAGTCGTACCCTACCTTTACTTGATTAATATTTGGTTGGATTGGCATTTGACAATTCAAAAGTTTGTAAAAGTTTAATTGAATAGAAAATATTTTTATTTATTTATTTAATGGCAAGGGGTCACGGCCCTAAGCAATGAGGAATACAAATTTAAAAAACCATTCCAGGTTAACTTGTTCCATCTTATTAATTTTAGTAATTAATTAATTAATCTATCTGTACTCCTTCGATAAGTTACTAGGCAACGTTGTTATTCAAAAATTATCTTTTTAGGGTTCCGCACCTCAAAAGGAAAAAAAAAATAGTTATTGTGCAAAATTACAAAAAAATACTCGAGTAGATACGGAACCCTGGCCTCTGTGCAGTAGGTTACTTATCAACAGATTACAGATAGATTAACCATTAGTTATTATTAATTTTGGCTATTTTACCTACTGCATTATCAAATTACTAGAAGGCGCAGTCAGGCTAAGGGAATTCAATTAAAAAAATAGATTTTAACGCTAATTTGCAGAATGGCACAAAGTTTGTCGAAAGAACAAAAAAACAAAACAGAAGCGAACACAAGCGACACCAAACATGTCTTTAAATGGATTTTTTATATAAATTTCAATACGTTTTATCTGTTACAAATCGACGAAAACGCCACTTAAGGCGGGTCTTGAAAATACTTATTAATAGTGTAACCAACAATACTATGTCAAAATGTGGGATAAATATCTATCGAAATATGAATCGAATTAATTGAATGAATGAAAAGAAATCATTGAAATAAAATGACTCATTCATTTACCAAATTAAGTAATTGCGATTATGTATATGTCTGAGGCTTTCTTATAAGTATTGTTTAGTATTCCTCGTAACTAAACTTTGTACTTACATGATTGTATATAATCTGTGTCTAAACTGCAATTAAATCTGTAAATTATATCTTCTTTCTCGCTCTCTCTTCACTGGAACTGAAATAAAATGGGCGTGTTTTGAAGCTGTTGTGCTTTTAATTTATAAATCCTAGATAATCCCAACGCTGGAGAACTAGGAAACCAAGGTCAGCGAGTGTCCCTGAACCCGTAGAAGCTGTAGGCAACCTGTAATTCTAAACAAGTATAATAATATAATGCAGCAGAAGACCTTAAATCTAATCTTTAAAAAGATTGTTGATACTACGTGCAGTATTACCTATTTGAGTTTTAAAACCCATTTCTTATTTTCCGGAGGGAAAAACAGTTTTCCCTCTTTGCTCGCAAATTGGTTCATTATTTAAAAAAAACAAGTCTTTTGGCTCTTTTCGGTGCGCAACGAAATAACACGCCATCACTATTCAAGACAACAATAATAGAAATCGCTAGACAGTTTCTATATTTTGCCGAGGTTCTTTAAAAGTGCATTAACTTACATTAGGTTTTTTTCTCATGCGCATATTGTTTTATTCGCATAGATAGTTCGAGACATTCCAAATAAAGAACAAAAGGCTAGCCACCCTACTTATTACCATCACAATCTGGCCGCATAAAGTTAAGATTGTAGTAATTAACTATAGCCCCTGTTCGTTTATACCACAGATAACAGACAGATAAATAAGGAAATCTGATACATATAGAACCTCTTTAGATATTTAAATGGTTACAAGGACTACTTAGCGAGGGCGTAAATTATAACACTCTTTTCTGTTTATCGCTATATATGTAGGTACATATCGGTATATTATATTTTTGTATAGGTATCACCTGACCATTGACCAGTAGACCACGGTTCACTTACTGCTTTAAAATTGCGTTTAATTTGTTCATTTTTTAATCAGCATTTTCAAAATACGGAATTTGACTTATATATTCAACTAGCTTAATGCTTATGCTCGCGACTTCGTCCGCGTGGAGTACAAAATTTCAAAACCCTATTTCACCCCCTTAGGAGTTGAATTTTCAAAAATCCTTTCTTAGCGGATGCCTACGTCATAATAGCTATCTGCATGCCAAATTTCAGCCCGATCCGTCCAGTAGTTTGAGCTGTGCGTTGATAGATCAGTCAGTCAGTCAGTCAGTCAGTCAGTCAGTCAGTCAGTCAGTCAGTCAGTCAGTCAGTCAGTCACCTTTTCCTTTTATATATATAGAAGATGTCAAAAATAAATTATTTCTCAGTGATTATTAAATAGAGGTTCTTAAAAGATACCTACGTAAAATCCACGTCCTTTGTTAGTTTTAAGTGAAATTACCATTTTAAATTATCGATTAAACTAAAAAAAGCACGTCAAATCCTCGTGGTGTCACATGCCAGTATTTCACAGAAGCTCGCATACTAAGCGCGTAGTTTAAATTTTGATAAAAAGATACTGATTTGACTAGTTGTCAAACACCGGATTGTACAAATGTTTATTCGTAAAAGTTTGTGTGCGAAAGGGACATGTTCCGGCGGCTGCCGCCTGCCGGTAGGACTGAGGTGATAAGTTAGCTACATTCGGTTTCATGCTGGGAATGTCGTAGTTGTTTTATTTGTTTGTATACTCCCTATAAAGATATCAATAAATAATTATTAATATCCGCTTGTAAACGGTCTTATAGCTTTAAAACTTTATGAATATGTTTTTACTATGGTAAAAATAGTTTTAAAGCTTATATTTTTTTAATTTGGATATCTGAAAATGGTAAGTATGAAATGCCTGCACGACTTATCTATAGGAATATAGGTCATCATCGTCATCATTAACCGATGGACATTCACTGCTGTCTGCTGGACCCTAGGTCTCTTGTAGGGATTTCCACACTGACTCACCTGATGTCGTCTGTCCACCTAGTAAGGGCACGTAGGGGGTCTTCCAATGCTGCGCTTTCCCCTTTCGAGATCGTCATTCTATCGCTTTGAGATCCTGACGTCTATCGGTTTTTCGAGCTATATTATGCCCTGCCAATGGCACGCTAGCTTTTCTACCCGCTGAGCTATGTCGGTTGCTCTGGTTCTCCTACGGAACTCCTCATTTCTGATTTGATCACTTAGAGTAACTCCAAGCATAGCTCTCTCACCCGCATGTCACCCGCGCTATCTCGCACCGGGACTGTGCGGATTTGCGGGGCGTCCCCACCCCGCCATCTCGACCTGTCGCGTACTATAGATATCCTACCTATTAGGTAGGTATATTGTTTATGTAAAAAAGTGTAGGTAAAATTTTTGATTGATAATTTTTAAAAAATAAACTCAATTCTAAATATATAAAAGGAAAAGGTTACTGACTGACTGGCTGACTGACTGACTGATCTATCAACGCACAGCTCAAACTACTGGATGGTTTAGACTGAATTTTGGCACGCAGATAGATATTATGACGTAGGCATCCGCTAAGAAAGGATTTTTGAAAATTCAATCCCAAAGGGGGTGAAATAGGGGTTTGAAATTTGTGTAGTCCACGCGGACGAAGACGCGAGCATAAGCTAGTGTTCCAGTAAATTATGTTGCTTGTATCTAAGTATTTTGCATAACACGCGTGTTAATTAATTTGTATAAAGTAGCAATTATGAGAATTTGTGAATGAATTCTTATCAAGACGGGCGCGGGATTTATAAGTGTTGTATCGGTTAATTAATGGCTCAATTCGTTTTGCTGTGTCGATTTTGTTTGAGTTAATGAAAGTATATCGTCGAGATAACGGCGCGGGACGCTACTTTGTGGCACGATGCTTTATGAGGTTTTCATTACAATTTACTCGCTTGGACACTTTTTTTTTATTTCATTACAAGTTTGCCCTTGACTGCGATCCCACCTGGTGGTATGTGATGACTGATGATGCAGTCTAAGATGGTAGGGGATTAACTTGGAAGGGGTATGGAAGTTTTTAGGGTTCCGTACCTCAAAAGGAAAAACGGAACCCTTATAGGATCACTTTGTTGTCAGTCTGTCTGTCGGTCTGTCAAGAAACCTACAGGGTACCTACTTCCCGTTGACCTAGAATCATGAAATTTGGCAGGTAGGTAGATCTTATAGCTGACATTTGGGAAAAAATCTGAAAACCGTGAAGTTGTGGTTACATCACACAAAAAAAATTAAATTGTGGTCATAAACTAATAATTAGGATTTTCCATTTTCGAAGTAAGATAACTACATTAAGTGGGGTATCATATGAAAGGTCTTCACCTGTACATTCTAAAACAGATTTTTATTTATTTTTATGTATCATAGTTTTTGAATTATCCTGCAAAATGTCGAAAAAATACGACTGTAGTACGGAACCCTCATTGCGCGAGCCTGACTCGCACTTGGCCGGTTTTTTACTACACCATACCACTTATCGGTTTCTGCCACAAATAATTCGTGGTTTCTGCACAGCATCGTACCGGAACGCCAAATCGCTTGGCGATACGGTTTTGCCGGTAGCGTGGTAACTAGCCACAGCCATAATATAGTCTCCCTAGCGTCCCATAGCCTAGGTACGAATTGTCTGGTCAATAGTCAGTGATAGCCTAGTGGTTAAGACGTCGGCCTCCTACTGGGGGTGCCCGAGGTTCGATGCCTCACACGCTCTAACTTTCGGAGTTATGTGCGTTTTAAGCAATTAAGTATCACTTGCCTTATCGGTGAATGAAAATTACGTGAAGAAACCCGCATGCCGTGTGCCCATAATGTTCTCAAACGTGTGTGATGTCTGCCAATCCGCACTAATCCCTTCTCGTCCCAAAAGGAGACTCGTACTTAGTAGTGAGCCGGCGATGGGTTGATCATGAGGAAAGACACACCATCGAGTAACCCTCCACCTCCTATGGACCCCACCAACCTCTGGGTTATATAGGCCCAATCGGGCAAAAATGCAACTTCCCATTTATAGTACGCGACAGGTTGAGATGAAGGATATGAATGACTAGCTTATGCTCGCGACTTTGTCCGCGTGGACTACACAAATTTCAAACCCCTATTTCACCCCCTTAGGGGTTGAATTTTCAAAAATCCTTTTTTAGTGGATGCCTACGTCATAATAGCTATCTGCATGCCTTTCAGCCCGATCCGTCCAGTAGTTTGAGCTGTACGTTGATAGATCAGTCAGTCAGTCAGTCAGTCACCTTTTCCTTTTATTTATTTAGATATTCCATCCAGAGCCCCCCACCGCCACGCACTTATCACCGCAATACTATAGATACATGCTACATTCCGTAACTCTGTAACGCTCATAATAAAATTATTTATTCAATAAAACAAATAGAGTATAAAGTGTTACTTTTGTCACTGTTGCCGTGTACGCCGTAATGGCCGACATAAATAAGGTGTGAAGGTTTGCCCACATTCACTGGATGACTGGAAATGCCTCTTGTAACAAATCAACATAAAACAGTTCCTTAAAAGCTGATTGAAAATCAGTTGTAACTCAAAATGTTAAAGAAAGGAACAAGTACTATCCAATTCACGTCAAAAAGAGTTCTAAAAGAACGATACAAGTAAGTAACATAAAACGATCGAGTAACGAACGATAAAAGTAGTCTAAAAAGCAGGATAACTCAAAATGTTAAAGAAAGGAACAAAGTCTTGGAGTCAAAGTTTTGCAAGTAACCTGGATATTATTTTGTACAGGAAACTGTCATGCCATATTAACTTGTAAGTTGTATTAACATATAACCTTGTAAGTTTTTGCAAGTATAATATTATTAATATTATTAATAGGTGATGTCCGCGAATTCGTCCGCGTGGATTTTTAAAATCTCTTGAGAACTTTTTGTTTTTCAGGTCATGTAAATAATCACGCCGATCCATTATGCTCCGTTGCGGCGTGACTGAAGGACAAACAATAAATCATTAAACAAAGACACTTAGTATTACTAAGTACTAATCATTATTTTATCAATAACTAGCTGCCCTGGCGAACTTTGTTCCGACTTCCGCCTAACAGTCGATTCAAATTTTTTAAATTTTTCTCTCCGTAAGAACCATCATCGTAGGTACTTCAAGGAATATTATAAAAAAAGAATTAGCGAAATCAGTTCAGCTGTTCTCGAAATTTGCGATGAGCAATACATTAAGCTGATCCCCGCGGCTTCGCCCGCGTGTACATAATATAGCCTATGTCACTCAGGAATAATGTAGCTTTCTATTGGTGAAAGAATTTTTTAAAATCAGTCCAGTAGTTCCAGAGATTACCCCCCTACAAACAAATTTAAGGACATTACCTCTTTATAATATTAGTATAGATTAGTCTAGATTGTAAAAGTCAGCGGTCGTGGCGTGGGATGAAAAATTTTGAAATGGAAGTTTAGAAAATCCGCGTTCTTAGTCATGAGTGTTAACAACGTTTGCTAAAGTATGGCATGACAATGCTACACATATTAAGTATTATATTTCTTGTTCAAACTTGGCCGGTAAATGTGGAACGACCCTCAGGATCTCCAACAAGCAAACGGTTAATTTTCCAGTGACAAAATCATAACTTTAAATGGTGCTCGTATTTATTTGTAAGGTTTCAATTTGTTAAGAATATTATTCCTTACTAAGAAATTGAAAGTATGTAACTCGATATAATTTGTATTATACCTAATCACTTATTATAAGTTTACTTTATATTTTATTAATTTAAGTCTTTGTGTTTGATCGCTATTTAACCTGAGGTTCTAATTTCTAAAGTAACTTTCCACGTCACTGTTCATTATCATCATCACCACCATAGCATCGCCAGCTCACTACCGCATACTCTCAGTCGGAATGAGAAGGGTTAACGTTAACTTTTCAAAAATCTGTATAGAATAACTTACGGTAAAGGAAAACTCTGTCAGAAGAACCATACAACGTCTAGGAAGATATCCTGATGTACTTAGGTATAGTACGCGAAAGGTCGAGATGGCAATCGGGGTGGGGACGCTTCGCACAGCCGCACAGCCTCAGCGCTAACCCGGTGCGGGATAGCGCGGGTGACGTGCGTGTGTGCGTCCCCCCGCCTCATACCCCGATTGTCATCTCGACCTGTCGCGTACTATAGGATGGGTACATACCTACCCACTAAAACCCCCTCGGTGGCCCTCCTCAGCGCGTTATTGAGAGGCTCCGGGAACTCTAAAGAACGTACGCCGGTGCCTCTCTCGCGCGACGCCCGTTGGACACATCCTCGTGAAAGTGCAGCCACTCGCGACTTCGAAGTCCTAGCGTCAGGGACTATGAGTTTAACTGATCAGGACGTTGATCAACGCCGCCCTGATATCTCCGCCTTCGAGCAGGATCAGCGCGCTCGCGAACCCGCTCGGCGGATGGGTGCCGATGGAGGATGGGTAAGTACATACCTAGTTAAACATATAGTTTACCTAGGTTTTAAATAAGATGTAATAAAGTCAAAATAGAATCTGTTTTACCCTACTAGGTATACAGAAGTGATTTTTTATTTTATTTATTTATTCAAAATAGGTAATTAATAACTCTTTTTGATGGTCAGGATGTTGGATTTCTAAGATATAGTGTGGTGGTGATAATTATTACGCAAACTTAAAATTAAAACTACGAGGGTTCCAAACGCGCCCAGGTCTGAGTCTTAAGAGCCCACAACAAACTCAGCCGGGTATGATAATGCAGTCTATCAGGAACATTTAAATCTGGATTGAGTTGAATCAATTTTTTGCCCATTCTTGTATAACACGGGTTGCATCAATTAAGATAAAGATCTTTATCAAGATCTAAGTACATAAGTTTTATCTCATAACTTGTGTAATTAATATGCGTAAGACGAGGTTTCATTGAATGCTAATGAGTGATGACAAAATGCCTTGCAAATTTATGAAGAGATAGAAATTCCTTCGACAGAATAATTGACGATAGAATTCTTTGAAGCTTTTTTATGTTGACGGACTAACACTTCAAGTTCATGTGATGGTAAGTGACGATTTTTTGGTAGTGACTTTAGCGAAGTTAGGCCACAATTACACCTGCGAGTTTTACTCACGTAAATAGCTTAGGTGCCTAATTAAGTGACCACATAAATTGACGCCAAATTTGATAAGGTAAATGTACTTTTAAGAGTGTTAAGTATACACTATTACAAAGTTAATATACACAATTGCAATTTCTAATAAGAATTTTTAATTAGATTACAACAAAAATTATTGTTACGAACCGTACAGGTGAACCACCTGTCTTCCGAACTGTTACCACTTACCTAGTTGAAACTATACCTAAAAAAGAACTATACCTAAGAAAAATCTCAATACTCAAAGGGTAGAGAAAAAACTCCAGGATAGCGCATTTCTATCCCGCATCATCACTACAAATCACAGTTACATATTGAGTTAGGAACTGCGTTTCAGTGGATGATTAGATACTTAACCTAATTAACTTATCATCCTGATTTAAATCCATATTTTTTATTTTAAGCAGCTCTACTTGTTCTATGTCCTTATACCTATAGCTAGCCATTTTTCGTTGTAAAGGAGAAAAATACCGTGGAAACGGTCCTGATTCCATTTTAAAACGTCATCCAATAATCAAAACGGCTAATAGGCAACGCCTGGCCGGAACACTGAGCGCCTTTTAATTCTCACACCCCATTCGTTCCGTGCAGTCTACAATTATGACAAAAATGCTATAGAGTAGATTCATTATAAAAAAAATATATACTTATTTGCAAAGGCAACCTAAAAACGAAGTAAAGTAAAACGTTATGGCGGGTTCACATGTTTGCGACAAACAGCAAACAGCAAGCGTGTGGATGGGTGTTTGCGTATGCTTATTGCTTGCCGTTCGATCCGATTGGCAGGCAATCTAAACACGGTGTTTGCCGGTGCTTGCTGTATATTGTTTGTTGCAAGCGTCTGGCGGCACTATTAAATGTTTTTTGTACATTGGAATTCAAAAAGATTGAGCCATTCCAAAAAGAGGGAAAATACAAGATACTGAAATATTAAAGTTTATTCTTTATAAAGTACCAATATAATAACTCAATGAGTTACGATAAGTTTCAAGGTAGGTAATTGGTGTCCTTGCTTAGTCTATTTACTACTAGAACTGATTTTTTCAACTTGTAGTAGGTATTTTTTATTACTTAGACTTCAAAAACTACCTACATTATAATATTATACTAAGTTTTTTTGTTTATCAGTTTGGAGTTAACTGGTTTAAAAGTAATTTAAAAATTATTTCATAACTTTGCAGTGATATCGGTTCACTTATTTAAAGATTTTAAGTTAAGTAAGTATGTAGTTAAATTCGAACGCGAAGACTAATATCTAAGCCCGGTCCTGGTGAACTATAGAGCACAAAAAATAACTGCTCTAGTGAAAAATAATCGTAAAAGAGACTCTACGCCATCTCTATTCCTATTGTTTTCCTAATTCCTTTCATTTGCTCAATCGCTCGTTGAAGCACATTTCTTTTATTTGCACTTTTTCACTTTTTATTTCCCCCTTTCAGGAATGTCGCGTCTACGATTACCTCCATAGTAATTATGTGTCGCGAATTTATTTATTTTTTCCCCTAGGGGCGGAATTAAAGGTGGAATTCTATTGACTTTTTTTAAGGTCACGGCAAATTGCTGGTACGTTTCAAGAAGAGTTTATTCGGAGCGCGCTGTATACAAATGAAATTTAACTCTTATATATTTTGACAACTGCAGGGGAAAACAAGGGATGTCAATTCAGCATATTTAATCAACTGGAATTCAAAGTAAGTATATTTATAAGAGCCATGATAGCCTAGTGATTAGGACGTCCGCCTCCTATTCGGGAGGTCGGGGATTCGATCCCTGGCACGCACTTCTAACTTTTCGGAGTTATGTGCGTTTTGAGAAATTAAATATCACTCGCTTTTACGGTGAAGGAAAACCTCGTGAGGAAACCTGCATGCCTGAGACTTCAACATAATGTTCTCAAAGGCGTGTGAAGTGTGCCAATCCGCACATGGCCAAGCGTGGTGAACTTTGGCCAAACCCTTCTCATACCGAGAATAGACAAAGAGGCGGCTTTAAATAGAGAAGCTTTTCGCATGATGACCCCCAAACTTCATTTCGAAGAAGGCACGCGATGATGATGATGATGAACAAATCACAGACACCAGATTCTCTTACTTTCTAGAGCGTGTCAATTTTTTTTATTAAAATTGATTGGTTTGTAATAAAATAAAAATAAAACTTCGTTTGTATGGGGCTGGTTCGGGAGCGCTCCTCTTAAACAGCTGTTTAGTCAAATTGCTGCGTTTTTATGTTCATTGTCTTATATTATATATGGTGGTGACTAATTTGTTCTATAATACCTTTTTTACAAAATTGAATGACGAGTACTTTTTAGTAAATTAACATGTTACTGCATTCTGGAGACGTGTAAAAACATTTTGTGATCTTTAAAAAACCAGCCAATTGCGAGTTGGACTCGCATACGAAGGGTTCCGTATCATCATCAACCCATCGCCGGCTTA
This sequence comes from Maniola hyperantus, assembly GCF_902806685.2. Taxonomy (NCBI): domain Eukaryota; kingdom Metazoa; phylum Arthropoda; class Insecta; order Lepidoptera; family Nymphalidae; genus Maniola; species Maniola hyperantus. The sequence goes on from NC_048556.1 coordinate 3,781,067, forward strand.
CTACCGAGCATGGGTCTCCTCTCAGAGTAAGAAGGGGTTTGGCCATAGTCTACCACTCTGGCAAAGTGCGGATTGGCAGACTTCACACACTTTTAAAAAAAAAAGAATATTAGCCATGTTAAATGACTAATATTCCCCTTTCCTCTCCAATTAAGCGTCAGGCTTGTGCTAGGAGTAGGTACGACAATAGTGCAACAGGCGGGGTTTGAACCGTCGACCTTTCGGTTTTCAGTCCACTCCTATACCGGTTGAGCTATTGAGGCTCTATACGTTTGAAAACATTATTGAGAACTCTCAGGCATGCAGGTTTCCTCTCGATGTTTTCCTTCACCGTTAAAACCTTTTTGTTGGTCTACGTATTTAAAAATTCACTTATAAACATTGTGGCTAATTCCGTTATACACAATCTCTAAACTGAACTACAATGGTCCGTCTAAATCTATTGCTATCACTTTCATATTGTTGCTTGCGGAAAATGATAGCACAAGATTTAGACCTGTTAATTTAGTTTAGCTTAGAGATTGTGTACAAGAGAATCGGCCCCAGTATCTTTTTAAACGGCCAGAGTACACTAATAGCTGATTAGTATTATTTCTATTTCGTAGGGAAGCTACTGGTATGTAATAATTGCGAGTTGGTAGCGCAACCGCAATGTCACTGTACCGCGGTTGCGGAGTTATGCAACCACATAATGCTGCTTAATCATTGCTGCTTATTGCTGACTAGTTTGCTTTGATTGCGCAACCCTGGTCCATTTTAGTGTTTGTTTTATCTCTACGTAATCATCGTCATCATGGTCATCACATCGCCCGGCTCACTATAGAGCACGGGTGTCCTCTCGCAGTATGAGAAGGATTTATTGACTACTCTCTATGCAAAATATTTCTTTCTCTTCCGTGTTGGTTTCCAGTTTTTCTGACTTATTCCGTTTATCCCCCCTAAAACAGCCACCCTAGGGTATGTACTCGGAAACTTGTGTCCATCCAACCTGCTGAAATCATTGCTGCTTATTTTGCTTTGATTGCGCAACTCTGGTCCATTTTAGTGTTTGTTTTATCTGTACGGAATCATCATCATCATCATCATGATCAACCCATCGCCGGCACGCAATAGAGCACGGGTCTCCTCTCAGTATGAGAAGGATTTGGTCATAGTTCACCACACTGGTCATGTGCGGATTGGCAGACTTCACACGCCTTTGAGAATATTAACGCCTCGGCCTATAGGTAACTCTCAGGCATAAAGTAAGTTACTTATAGTCGTTCTTTCGCACGACTTATCCGGCATGCTTATCGGCATGCTGTAGCTGCCTATAATTATATTATATAATAAATCGGAATTGAATATTGTAATTCATTTTTGTATGATTCTGTTGGTGGTTTAATGAAAAAATAATATAAATAAATAAAAGTAGACATATAGACATGATATGGACCTATAAATCAATAAGCCAGTGTTCAACCACAATAATTAATATTATTTTCATGTAGAGTTTAGACAGTATTTTTTACCTAGAAGTGCACATTAACATTGTAACCGCGAAAGGGACGACTAGTTTTCTTTAACCCTAGTGTATTTTAAATGAGACATATTAAGTTAGATCGACATTTGACGTTGACGGATTGATGAAGGCATAAAGCAGTCCGGGGTACTTTATTTAGACACGCAGAAGTAGCTTGGCAGAAACAAAAACGCACTTCAACAATGTAATGAAGACAATTTTTATATTATTCTAGCTTATGCCCGCGAGTTTATCCACGTAGATTACGCCCTTAAGGATTGAATTTTCAAAAATCCTTTCTTGACAAATGTCTACATCATAATACCTCTACGTCTATCTGCATGCCAAATTTCAGCCCAATCCGTCTAGTACGTTGATAGATCAGTCAGTCAGTCAGCTTTTTAATATAGATTTAAATACATGGGATCAATAATAATTTGTCTACGGTAATACTATTATTATCTGATGATAACAATAATATTAGGTCCCTTGGGGGCATAAAGCCTCAACAGCAGATTTCTAACGCTTCCTAAAACTTCAACTGATAGGTACACTGTTTGAGTCACCAATCTAAAGTCGCTCATTGAGCTTATTGGAGAGGACTACATTGAGAGTTTTTCTGAAGGGTTTCAATTTTGAAAACCTTTAGAAAAACTCTCAATGTAGAGCTCCGCTGAATTATAAAGACCACTGACAGTCCAAAATTGAAGTGGCTGTGGGCAGGTCATGCTTATTGCTTGTCGTAGGAGCGATGGCCGCTGGAGCCGGAAAGTTCTAGAGTACATGGAGACCACGACCAAGTAAGCGTAGTATGCGCCTTCCTGCAAGATGGGTCGGAGATATAAAGAGAGTGGTGGGAAATGGATACTTGAAGAATACTAAGGACCGGGTGTGATGGCGCTCCACGAATGGGCGAAGAGGTGGGCGTCCGCAATAATGATGATGATGGGTTCCTTGGCCAGATAAGAGCCCTCAATTATTATGCCATGGACACGTTATTATTGTCTGTTTAATCAACCAAGCCCTTAAGTTACTATTGCCCCATAAAGTGTCACAAATATGAGTACAAAACACTACAAAATAACTGCTATCCACGTCGTTAATTTGAGAAAGTCGCGTTGTCAGTCGCGCTAGTGCATGTGCAAGTGGCTTGATAGACTGATAACTGGGTGTGGTGGCGATCTTTGGAAAAGACCCATGTTTAGAAGTAAGCGTCTGCAATCATGATGATGATGATGATGTTCAATGATGATTTTCTGGCCAGATAATAAGCCATGGACATGTTATTATTGTCGTAGTCTGTCCCACCAAGTCCTTAAGTTACTATTGCCCCATAAAGTGTCACAAGTGTGGGTACAAAGCGCTACAAATAACCGCGATGCACGGCTTAATTGCCCCATAGAAATTAATTTGAGAAAGGCGCGTTGTCAGCCGCGCAACTGCCATATGAATGGGCACACTGCCGCACTGATAATGGGACAATCTGATCACATTCATGCGAATATCGAATGTATCATGAATATATCGAATTTGGAATAAACGATCATCTTGTTAGGCTTTAATAAGACGTTATTACGAGTAAATCTGTAGTAGGTAATTTGTTTATCGATACCTAATCACGATTTTTGCCTATTCCGTGATTCCATCTGACATCTGCAACCTGCTAATGATTCGCTACGCTACGCTACTAGTAACGAAATTTCAAAAAATCCTATAAGATATTATGTACATAATCCAAATTTGCATAAAGTTAAGTAAGATTGATTAATTGTCTATGGAATTAATGAATACCAAATGAATGAATCTATGCAGACGAAGTAGCAGGTACTAGCAGTTCATGAATTTTTCAAGCTTCAAACACCTGCTTTTACATCGCAAGCTCAACAAATCTATCATGTTTTTTTCATGATTACTTTCTATCGTCTTTTTGTGCTTATTCTACTCCTTCTACAACCTTTCGCACTGTTAAGAGTCACTGGTAGAGATCTCTCATAGAGATAAGTGCTTCCCTGTCCACTATTATACTCTCTTTTTCTGTTTATTGTAAATGTTTGGGTACAATTTTTTTTAAATTCCTTGACGACAAATAAGTACTTTAATGCACTTATTACGAAAATTTATACAAAATTCATGATTCATCAATTTGACTCAGCAATAGCGGCAATGCAAGTTGCAGCTTGCAGCTGTGTTGACGGATGTCAAATAACTTAAAATCAAACAAATTGCTGCAACTCGGCTGTGGCAATCGAAATAAATATAATATTTAAAGTAATAAACATGGCCGATCCTTTGTTTATATCGACGCGCGTTGACGGACTTATCGTCCTATTGTATCTGTTGTTTGTGTGTTTTGTAATTTTTAGGGTTCCCTACCTCAAGAAGAAAATAGAAACCCTTACAGTATCACTTCGTCTGTCTGTCTGTCAAGACCGCTTTTCCGTGCAGTTGTCAAGACCGTGCAGGTATCAAGTACCGTCTGGTCTGCAATACTTTGGAGCTGTGAATAAAATCAAACTTCTAAGTCAATACGATCAAAAGATACGGCCGTTTATGCTGCATATTTTGACACTCGCAAGAGAACCAAAACGTAGATATAGGCCAGGGTTCCGTTGACCTATAATCATGAAGAAAAAAGAACATGAAAGAAGCAATGTCTTATAGCAGAAGTACTGGAAAAAATCCACGATTCGATTCAATCGATTACAACTAACCTATTTGCAGTTGGACATAATTTAAGCAACAATCGAATCGGTAGGTGTGCTCCCAAGGTGCGGAACGCTCGGTGCCCGAGTCCGACTCGCACTTGGCTGGTTTTTTTTTACGGTCGTAAGCAATTCGCAATTTGTTTAATGTCCTTCTGATAATGGTTTATTTCCTTATTTTTCCGACATGTTAACCAAACTCCATACCTGAGGTACTTGTTTTACCTATAAATAAAATGAAACTGCTCTTTCATTAAACATAAAATATAATCGACGTACATTTGTACAAAAAAATATTCATTAAGTAACTAAGTACCTAGGTAAATAAACGAACATGAAGCCTCACTAGGGTCCCCATTCAGGGATTGGATTAAATTTCGAAATTTTCAATTTTTTCCTGTTCTAAGATTGTTGCATTTACTTTAACACTAAGTTACCTACATGCTTTAACAATAAGAAAATAATAGCTATATGAGTAAAGAAAGTTTTATTATTTAAAAACCTTGCAAACTATGTAGAAGTTTAGTCTCTGCAAAATGTCGTTCCGATTCAGTCGCTGTAAAGTCTAAACCATCTTAAATCCATCACCGCCTAAGAAATAAATCGGTATACCTTACAAAACCACAGCCTAGTCACTAAAAACTCTAAAAATAAACCAGTTCAGACTAATTGTCGCATATTTTACGATCAATGCACGTTAAGGAGAATTAAAGAGCAATTGAAGATAGTATAGTTTTTTGGTTCGCTTCGATTTATGAAGCTTGCGGATTCCTCGAGATCCATTTAAGGATAATGTCCCTGTCTCATGAAGTTTTAGTACAAGGGCTCGTATCCAGGAATTCGAGGAAATGGGATCCTGGTATAAGTATTTTGCTTTTTTCTGCTGCGTAGAGCTTTGGCGTTTTTGGCAAAACTTTTGTGTAAAACTAGATCGACTGGCCACCAGTGTCCAGTCAAATGAAATAAAAACGATAGCGGAAAGAACGATTATGTTTAGTTGCATTCTAACTGAATTTACAAAGATTTTAATGTGGATTATAATTTGAGTACCTGAGTACCTAAGAAGCAGTGATAGCCTAGTGGTTAGGACGTCCGCCTTCTAATCGGAGGTCAGGGGTTCGATCCCGGGCACGCACCTCTAACTTTTCGGAACTATGTGCGTTTTAATTAATTAAATATCACTTGCTTTAACGGTGAAGGAAAACATCATGAGGAAACCTGCATGCCTGAGAGTTCTCCATAATGTTCTCAAAGGTGTGTGAAGTCTACCAATCCGCACATGGCCAGCGTGGTAGACTATGGCCAAACCCTTCTCACTCTGAGAGGAGACCCGCGCTCTGTAGTGAGCCGGTGATGGGTTGATATTGATGATGATTAACTAAGTACCTAATTAAGTAATAATTAAGTAGGTATAGTAGTATAAACTTTTTTGTGGTTCGCTTCGATTTAATGAATCTGGCGAACGTAATGAATAAAGTAGAGACCTACTACATAGGCGAATGTAGTAGGTATCTACTTGTAATGGTAATAGTGGAGAGAGAAAGTTGGAAAATAAAAATAATTTTATTGAAAACACCTAAGTATAAACAATTTACAGTTCTACTTATTCAAATATAATGATTACTGACCTCATTAGATGACAAATAACCACTGAATTTCACTCGCGAATTTTGTAATGATGCTTAATCGATGAAAGGTCGCAAGAAAGCGTTGCCTCACTGATTGTGCTTGGACTGCTGCTCTTGAAAATATCGGGAAAAAATATGTTTAGGCGAACGCTCGTTTTGAAGCCAATAATTTTTAAAGTCATGATTTTGTTGATGAATATAGGAATAGTTCCTATTATGGACAATTTTCAATACAAAAAAAATACAGTTTTTGTACGAAGACTATTCTTATTTAAAAAATACTCAAGTAAGTAGGTATGTTCTGCAAGAACTTTCTTTTTGGTTCTTCTCGTTTCAATTGGAAGACTGACACAACATTGAAAATCAGATCATGAAAGGGCATACCTTTGACGATTCAAAAGAACTTGTAAAAGCACATTTGAATTGAAAATATTTTAAATTGAATTGAATTGAACATCCAGGGCATTGAAAAGAAAGCCATTGAAATACCTGAAAATGATATCAGATAAAAATTAAAATTTTAAAATCGAATAAACGTAGCACCGACGCGATGTTAAAAATTTACAAGAAATTGTATTTATACTTACTCGCAGCAAATTAACCAAAATCAAAGGGCTAGAGCAGACATGATACATTTAGTATCGGCGATCAGCGATTTTGCGACTCACGGTAGGCGAGTACCATTATTGTGGTTTTAGTAATTTTCTCGATGCTGCATCGCTTTTTGGCGTTGGCGACTTTTTGGCGACTAGAATTCAGCGAATTTCCATGTCAAAAAGAATAAAGATACCAACTCAGCACGAAAGTTATTATTAATCACATTAATACAATCGCAGTTGTTGTGATTAGATAGCTGAATTGACGGTAAGTAGGAATTCTTGCTGCAACAGTGCTCTTACAAGATATATTTCGGAGAGTGTGCCCAAAAAATTTTTGACCTAGTTCTTCCTTCACGTTTCTACTATCGTACCACAAGGCATCGCCAAGTTCTGCACCCGTACGTAGACAAAATTCCACAATTTGCCTCCTCGTTTCTAATTAGACCTGCCGGACGGAACACCCTTCCGGCATTCGTTTTCCCCTCTACTTTTAATATAGATAGATACCAAGTCAAGAATGAATTGATATCTTCTATTTAGACTCCACTTAGTCTGTATCATCACTTGCCAGCAGGTCTGACTCTGATTGCTGCAAAACGCAAGTCTATAAATAAATAAATAAAAAATAGTGAGCCAATGAAAAGTGATTGCGATCGTCCTTCTGCAGCCACATGAGTAGTCCTTACTCGGTGATGGTGCTGTCAAGCTAAGGCGGTCGTAATCAAAATCGCCGATCGCCGATGCTAAAAGTATGATGTGTGCTTCGTCCCAAAATGTCGAAGACAGAATACGTAAAAACGTTAAGATTCCTTTCGCAATACGAGGTATTTGTTTTAATTATGCTTCGCGTTCGGCCGCGGGCTCTACATTAATTATTGATGATGAGAGAAGTCGGACAAACGCAAACATCTGCAGTAATCAACACCAGCGACTAATGAAGTGGTCTCAAAGTCAAATGCCACCGGCCAAATATTCATGTTGGAGGTAAAAAGCTGAAATCAACGTACCTACCTAAGGTAGATCGGGAGACTTTGTTTAGGTAAATCTGTCCAATGTAATTTTCTCTGTACCTATACTTGTATATTTTATTAAAATAAATCATTTGGTGATGATAAACGAAAATTATTTAAATATTTTGTTATTTAATTTTATCATCAGCATCATCATCAAGAACTCATCCGCCGGCTCAATACTGAACACGGGTCTCCTCTCAGAATGAGAAGGGTTTGACCATAGTCCACCACGTTGGCCAAGTGGGGATTGTGGATTTTATTTATTAACTGTAAATTTTCGACACTAAATTTCAGAATTATTTTTCACAAACTTTAAGTTTTCTCTTGATAAAAGACCTTCTTTCGCTGTAGGAAAGAGTTTATCAAAATCTGACAGATCTTGATGAAGGGTACTCCTGATTGGTTTCTCTTTCTACGCGGCATCGTACTGGAACGCTAAATGCCTTGGCGGCACGGCTTTGCCGGTAGGGTGGTACTAGCCACGGCTGAAGCCTCCCAAGTCCCACCAGACAAGTAACTTATCCAAAGTAATAAACTTTACCTTTTTATAGTACCTACCTATTAGCGTGGATAGCAGGTATAAGAGAAGATCGAAGACGCGACAGGTCGAGGTGACAATCGTGGTATAAGACGGGGGGGACGCCTTGCACACCCGCACGTCACCCACGCTCGCCCACACCGGGTTAGAGCGGGGGCTGTGCGGGTGTGGGGGCCATTCCCTTCCCGATTGTCATCTCGACTCGACATGTCGCGTACTATATCACAATTCGAAGTCGTTCTAAATACAAATCGAAACCAACCGGACCTGACGTGGAACTGTAATTAGGATGAGATCAGATGACCACAGCGACCCGTCAAATGACACGGTTGCTGCGATTTTGTTGCCATTTTGATTGGTTATTTTTGAATGCCACAGATTATAGTGCGGCACCTAAGGATAGCGATCGGGTACTGATGATTGGAAGAGGTATCGATATTTAAAGTTATATTTTTGAAAGAGTTAATACCTACTGTAATTCTGAAATGAAAGAAATAATATCGAAGAGTGTTGTTTGTTTGTTGGTTTGTCCTTTAATCACGCCGCACGGGGCAACAGTTTGACGTAATATTTTGCACGGATATAGTTGAAGACCTAGAGAGTGATACTCAGGAATAGACTTAAAAAAAACCTAGAAAATTAAAAAGCACCTAACCTAAATCAACGCGGTTAAAGTCGCGGACAACACCTCTAGTTATCATCATCATCATCATCCTCATCAAAAACCGATAGACTGCTGGGCATAAGTCTCTTGTTTGGACTTCCACACGCCACGGTCTTGTGCCGTCTGAGTCCAGTGGCTCCCTGCGACTCGTCTGATGTCTTCCGGCCACCTAGTGGGGGGTCTTCCAAACGTTACGCTTTTCGGTGCGAGGTCGCCATTCTAGCATCTTGGGACCCCAACTAGTTACTAATCGAGATAAGGTTTATTGGTGCGTATATTATCAACACCACGCATACGGGCAACTTACAAAGAAACGCAAGAATCAAATAAGAAATACCTACCTACCTAATATGCAGGATTCTATGCCGGGGGCTATGTATGTCCGGTGTCTACGTAATGGTATAGTACCTACCTACTTACTATGAATATTTCTATTATATTGAAAGGAATTTACAAACAATATGAATCTTTCTACGAAACTTCACTTTTCAGCCGGTTGAAGACAAAAACGAAACAACGTCGTAAACAGTCGTAACTTTCCTGGGATCTTTATTTTCCCGTGCGTTATGCGGCGAGAATAAATACCCCGTCACCGGCATCTTGCCCTAATAATAAAACTTAAAGCTAGAACATAAACATTGAAAGTACGTGTATGATGACAACTACCAGAAGCCCTATGTGAGAACAAAAAAACTTTAAAACTTTAAAACTGGTAAATTAAACCTGACTATTCATAAGCACTTTTAAAAAGTTTACATGAATAAAAAAACATTCTATTCTATTCTATTCTATTTAAAAAAGGAAAGTAGGTACTATGTGTACTAGGTAGGAATATTTAAATAGTTTTTTGATTCTATGCCGGGTTCTTTTGTTCGTTCCTTGTTTGGTCTATGTTCTACGTAATGTCGTAAAGGAAGAATATTTCGATTATTTCTCAAGGAATTTCCAAACAATACGAATCTTCCTACGAAACTTCACTTTTCAGCCGGTTGAAGACAAAAACGAAACAACGTCGTAAACAGTCGTAACTTTCCTGGGGATCTTTATTTTCCCGTGCGTTATGCGGCGAGAACAAATACCCCGTCACCGGCATCTTGCCCTAATAATAAAACTTAAAGCTAGAACATAAACATTGAAAGTACGTGTATGATGACAACTACCAGAAGCCCTATGTGAGAACAAAAAAACTTTAAAAAAGGAAAGTAGGTATCATGTGTACTAGGTAGGAATATTTAAATAGTTCTTTGATTCTATGCCGGGTTCTTTTGTTCGTTCCTTGTTTGGTCTATGTTCTACGTAATGTCGCAAAGGAAGAATATTTCAATTATTTCTCAAGGAATTTCCGAACAATACGATGACTTCCTACGAGGCTTCACTCCTCAGCCGCTCGAAGACAAAAACGAAACAACGTCGTAAACAGTCGTAACTTTCCTGGGGATCCTTATTTTCCCGTGCGTTATGCGGCGAGAACAAAAACCTCGTCGCCGGCATCTTGCCCTAATAAGTAACCTTATCCGAGCTGCCTGGTTTTTACGCCGCGATTTTATTCGTACGCACGATCGTTTGATAGACAATTATAACTCCTGCACTGTTTCGGCATCGATCACACTGTCAGAGTTCAAGAGTTCTGATTTTGGTTCACTTTGAGTATTGCTATAACGAACCGCATATATAACTACCTACACGCACAAAAGGAGTTGACCGCACAACAAGCAGCTGCTAAGAATTTGAATTATAATATTTTTACCAGAATTTGTTATAACAAGTGGTGTATATTTTAGTTGAAGATAGTTTGGGACTAAAATAAGGACAGATACTTGAGTAACGCTATTTTTGAGTGTTGCTCTGCCTGCTCTATTAATATGAGATCACTGGCACCTCCGAATCTTAATTATTCATGTACGAGTATCTATACCTACTGTCAAAAACGGGCCGAATTGAGAACCACCTCCTTTTTGGAAGTCGGTTAAAAATATGATTCAAACGATGACGAGTGTCACAGTTAAGATCAGATGTTAAAAGGCACTATGAACGAAGAAGAAAGGAGAGCGAAAAGCAAAAAATAAAAATTAGAAATTCAACATAAAGTAGCCATAGACCTTGGAGACAAGGGTTTAAGGGGGATTACGCAGGTCATCAGACATAACCTCCCAGCAAGCAGAAAGATTTTTTTTCTCCCGAAGAAAAAAGAAGAACTCTGTAGTTCTTAAGATCGTTGCCAGTGAGATTAACACCTTATATGCAGGTGCTATGTGGTGGTTCCAATACACAGGCTTGCTTATAGTTTCTTAGGTCATCTTAAGATGGACCTTAGGTATTATAATAAAATCTCCCGCTTATATTATTAGTAGGTAGGTAGGTACTTAAGTTATCTTTCTCCTGAATACATGAAAGTATTAGAATTCCAATTATTTATTCCTCAGAAAAAATGTAGTTTTCTTTGAACATTCATTTTCAATTTCTTTGTGAAAATTCAACTACAATTTTCATTATTCTTACAGTCTACCCTTCTATAAGTTCTTAGTATGGGTTGCCTGGAAGAGATCACACTATGTTGATAAGGTCGCCCTTTGTATTTGAAGTGTATCCTGTATTCTTATACTCTTTGTAATTTTGTAAGCAATAAAGATGTTTAAATAAAATAAAATAAAATAACATTTTACGGCTTGGTATGATTTGTTCATGCCAATGTTCTGTCTTTCTGTCTGTCAGTGCACGCTTCACGCTGAAACTACTGAATTTCCGTTTTTAGGGCTCCGTAGCCGAATGGCAAAAAACGGAACCCTAGATTCGTCATGTCTGCCTGTCTGTCTGTCTGTTTGTCTGTCTGTCCGTCCGTATGTCACAGGCATTTTTCTCCGAAACTATAAGAGCTATACTGTTGAAATTTGGTAAGTAGATGTATTCTGTGAATCGCATTAAGATTTTTACACAAAAGTAGAAAAAAAACGATAAATTTTGGGGTTCCCCATACTTAGAACTGAAGCTCAAAAAATATTTTTTCATCAAACCTATATGTGTGAGGTATCTATGGATAGGTCTTCAAAAATGATGTTCAGGTTTCTAATGTCATTTTTTTCTAAACTGAATAATATGCGCGAGAGACACTTCCAAAGTGGTAAAATGTCCCCCCCCCCCTGTAACTTCTAAAATAAGAGTACTAATAAAGAGATATATGATGTACATTACCATGCCAACTTCCACCGAAAATTGGTTTGAACGAGATCTAGTAAGTAGTTTTTGATATTTTATCGTGCAAAATGTCTATAAAATACGATTGTACTACGGAACCCTCAGTGCGCGAGTCTGATTCGCACTTAGCCGGTTTTCATTTTTTCCACCATAAGTTACAGAATCCTAATAAAGATTGCCACGATCACTTTCAAGGATGTCATTCAGTATCAGAGATGTAGTGGTTTTTCGCAGCATAGCCAGTTGGTTTACACCATAATATATTCTAAATGAGGTGCAAAGCGCGTCGAAGGCGATCACGGTGGCCGGTCCGAGCCATTTTAAGGCGTCACTTGGCACGATTTGGACTGCATTCATTTTAATTAAACTCTCATTGTCTTTTCGTCGAGGTGAAGGAATGTCTATTGACATTGAATTCTCTGTGTACAAGTGTTGCGCGGAAACGAAAATGCTTTACAATGTGAACTTTACAGAGATAATTGGCCTGTTTTTCCTTTCAATCAATTCATTTCATGATGAAGTACTTACTTAAGTATATATAGGTGTACCTACGTGTGAATTGTATAGGTTCGACATTTCCACAAATCCATTTATATTTTAGTGCCATACTTATCTTGCAAATTATTCTGTGGATGGGTCATAGAACTAATGCTTTTTTTTAGAAAAAATGTATTTAAAGTTTAAACCAAATGCAATCGTAGCGAGCATAACTTTATTTGTTTAATTGTTATATTAAACTGAATAGAGGTTTAGAAAATAGGTAAGTATGAAAGAAGATTGAAATAAATTATTACAATATCATTTGCTTTAAGACAGATACATTTAATTCACAAAGTACCTACAAGCGAAGCAAACGCTTTTTCTCGCCAGATTCCTCATCTATGCGTTCGTCTATGGTCTACGTATTAAAGGTTCACACTCAGAATCATCTCCATACATTTCTCTACAACGCGATACGCAAGTATACCCAAGTGTCGCGTGCCACGCGTTGTGATTGCGCAGCTCAAAATATACCTTGCTAGGAATAGAAGACAACCTTAAGAAACCTGGGATGAGAGTCCTGGATTTATTCGTATTAACCACTCCTGTCACTAACCACAGCTGTCACTGTTCTATTCTACACTCACCGGTAGTAGGGGAAGGGCTGCGGCACGTGCAGGTCCATGGGCACGGGCGCAGCGTGCGCGTAGTCGTGCGGCATCATGCCGTGCATGCCGTGCATCATGGCCGCCCAGGGCGACGAGGCGAATCCGCCGCCGTGCTCCATCGCACTGACCTCTTGTCACTGACCACAGCTGTCACTCTACCATCTCGTCACTTTTGGTTTATTTTGTCACTTTTGTTTAGTTACGTTTTACTCTAGAAACGTCACATATCATACTCGTATTATTTTTCTGTTTTGTCAGGTTAACTTTTATCAGTTTATAATATGTACCTAATCGTATGTTGTTCTCAGTTCTAATTTCTATAGTATAAAAAATTGTTTGTAATTAATATCTATTATACTACCTATCATAGCTATCACTACTAACCTATGCTTTGACTGGACCGCATAGAATCTGAATGCGATCCTTGGATGGAAACTTTTCGCATTAGCCTAGGTTTGACATTTTGCATACCTACCTACCTACCTACATACGCCTTACACTAACCAAATTATAGTTCGCAACAGGTTGAGATGGCAATCGGGTTATGAGGCAGGGGGACGCCCCGCACACCCTCACGTCACCCGCTCTCGTCCTCACCGGGTTAGCGCGGAGGCTGTGCGGGTGTGAGGGGCGTTCCCTCACCGATTTCCATCTCGAGCTATCGCGTACTATACATACCTACTGCTTTAATTAATAGAAAAGTCATTGCATGATCAGTAACCTGGGTAAACCTGGGTAGGGCATATAAAGCTGTTGTAATAATGCCCCTCTTACCTACTGTAGTTAAGTACCAGTTTAAATATTACTATATTTCACTTTTCATAATGGTTCCCTTCAAAATGTTCAAAGAAGTTTAGATAGGTCTAATTTATTAAAGAGCTAGGAATTAGGAAGGAATTATGCTGATTTATACTGCTCATATACCTATCTTGAAATTAGCATGTTTCTATTTGGCAAAGATATACAAATGCCTAGATAAAGAAAAAAATTTAAGACGTCTATCGGTTGATGATGACTAGGCTATCACTGATATCTACATATATTTCTAGCTAGATATAGAGGATATAGATGTATATCTATATATTAAGGCCTACGTTCTAATGATATTGGTACTTCGGAGCCCACATTTGATATATTTACTCAGCGGTTTTACGTAAGGCGATTGTTTTAGTCTTATTTATCGGCACCTATTAGTAAAGCCGATGTGGTGTTTGCTCGAAGCTAAAGTATTTATTGCGTTAATGTTTTGTTAACCTCATGCGATTACGGGTTTTTTGTTTGTTGAGCAATAACATCTGTTTGAGTTCGCTCCAAGTCCAAAGCGCGGGAGGCGGCCGTTTGTAAGAATCACTAAAATGACTAAAACGGTGTTTGCGCATTTCAATTCTTTGATGGAACTACTAACTTGCGGTAATATTTTGCTAGACCCTTAACATGTCTAAATATATAAAAGGAAAAGGTGACTGACTAACTGACTGACTGACTGACTGATCTATCAACGCACAGCTCAAATTACTGGATGGATCGGGCTGAAATTTGGCATGCAGATAGCTATTATGACGTAGGCTTCCGCTAAGAAAGGATTTTTGAAAACTTAACCGCTAAGGGGGTGAAAGAGGGGTTTGAAATTTCTGTAGTCCACGTGGACGAAGTTGCGAGCATAAGCTAGTAAAAAATAAAATAAAAAAGGTCTTCAAAGCTTGATTGACTGACTGACTTAGGCTGCATCGTCACTACCAGGTGAGATGGCAGTCTAACTTGTATCTGAATAAAAAATTAAAAAACTGTAGGTACTGAGTGAACCTACATATCACTAACTAGCTTCTGCTCGCGGCTTCGCTTTTTTATTCAGAAACAAACATTATAACATCAGGACGCGCACCCTGCACCAGCACCGAATAACACATATAACCTTCCAACCCCCATTTCATCCCTTTAGGGGGCATTTTCTCATAGTCGTTTCTTAACTTTCCAAATTTCAAGTAATTAATATCAATAATTAAAACTGTCCCATACAAACTTTCATCTCCTATTTTACCACCCTTATGGGTCAATTTTCCAAAAATCCTGAAACACGTATTTCTTCATTTGTGACAGAAAACCCAAATACCAATTTTCATGCAAATAACTTGAAAAATGACGGACTTTCATACAAACTTCCATCCCCCATTTCACCCACTTAGGGTAATTTCGAAAAATCCTTTCTTAGTGGATACCTACTCTTTACAAAGAATAGACACTCCAAATTTCATGTCTTTAGGACCAGCGGTTTAGGCTTTGCGTTGATATATATATCAGCCAGTCAGTCAGGACTTTGAATTTTATATATATAGATTTGTTCACTGGCAGTAAGCGAAACCGTGGCCGAGTGGTCAAGGCATCGGGCGCGAACCCAGAAGATGCACGTTCGATTCCTGCCGGTTACGCAATTTTTGATTTGTAGATACCTATTTAAAATTGTTTAGTAATTTCCTTGAAGTGTAGGTAAATACACTATCATAAAAATTATACTTAAAAAAAATCTTCTACTTCATGTGCCTCTGCATTACTGAAGCTAAGTCAATTTACTAACCAGTCTGCAGTTTCTGTCCATGACTAGGCGGAATAGTTCTCCGACTGTTTTTATTCCAATCGACTCCCTTCTGTTTCGTAGTCTATCGCAACCAGGACATCTTCCTTCTTCCCACCCACAGATTACAGAATGCGATTTTATCCATTATTGTTATCTGCAGTTACCACCAGTACCTACCTATCGTTTCTTTCATGTCGTAGTGATTCAATAAAAAGTTGGCCTTTGATAGCGATTTCATCTTTTAGTAGTAACTAGAAGTTAAACGTCTAAGGTGATAGCGGATTAAAATTGGAAGCCATATTACAGTTATATTTTAACCCACCACTTACTCCGTGTTAGCTAATATCATAGCGGTTAGTCAATGTGATAGCGGTGATAGCCGAGTGTTAAAGACGTCTGCTGCATATTCGCTAGGATCCAGGGTTCGATCCCCCGCACGCACCTCAAATTTTTGGAGCTTTGTAGGTACATATTAAACAATTAACTACCACTGTGAAGAAAAACATCATGAGGAAACCTGCATACCTGAGAGTACTTACTCCATAATGTTCCCAAAAGTCTGTGAAGTCTGCCAAACAGTGCTTGCCCAATGTGATGGACTACGGCATAAAAACCTTCTCGTTCTAACCCGTGTTCAGTATAGTGGGTTGGAGAGGGGTTGGCAATGATGATTAAGCCCATCGATACTAATTGATTTCTACCATCGATGCCATTATAGGCCTAGGTATTCCATTTCAAAGGCCTCCATGAAAATTCACGTGAATATTGAGACAAATCCGTTACATGACACAGTCTCTTTTACTATGTGTTCCGATAGTTTTTTTTTCAAGGTTAGGTAATTAAACCAAATTATTCTTATATATTAGACTAGCTTATGCTCGCGACTTCGTCCGCGTGGACTACAAAATTTCAAACCCCTATTTCACCCCCTTAGGAGTTGAATTTTCAAAAATCCTTTCTTAGCGGATGCCTACGTCATAATAGCTATCTGCATGCCAAATTTCAGCCCGATCCGTCCAGTAGTTTGAGCTGTGCGTTGATAGATCAGTCAGTCAGTCAGTCAGTCAGTCAGTCAGTCAGTCACCTTTTCCTTTTATATATATAGATTTAACTTAGACAGGAAATACCCTTGTCAGAATCAAACCCGGAACCTCCCAAATATGCGCTGACCACTGCACCAGAGAGGTCGTCGTGAATTTATAACGGTATTTTCGTATTTATTTTTACTTATACTATGTTTTTCTTTACCCGCGCATTAGGTAGGGTAATGTTTTTCGCAGGCGGTTTAATATAGTAAGTACCTAATCAATAGTTGTTACTTTTTTTTTTATTCAGACCAAAAAATGTAGGTAACAATATGAAAAAAGTTGAGAAGTTCTTTTATAGATGACTGCCTGGCGGGGATATTCTTTAACACTAAAGTTTAGTTAAAATTTGTATAGGCTTCTTCACAGTCGGGTTTCTTTTATATATTTTATTCATAATTTTTATTAATCTAAACCACTGAATGAATATACTCTTTAAAAAATGAAAACAATAAATCATATATAAATGTCGAGGTACTAATACTTGCAGGAAAGTTTAAGTTGATTTTTAAATGCATGCGTAGACAGGAAATGCAGAACCGGCGGGATTCGATTCAGCATCTTTATACTCGTGCTTTTGGGGTATGGGTTTGATATGTCATACGAGGTGTCTAGAGATGAGATGCCTACCTATTTCATATTAAAAAGCCTAGTAATTTATGCTAATAATTTCTAACACTTTCATATACCGATAGTAGCTTTTTAATTTAATAAAGCCTGCCAAATCACCAAACCAGCTGTTAATGAACTACCAAAAAACTTTTAAAAAGTACACAGATGGGGGATCTGTGGTACAAGGTAGGTATTTAGAGACATTCTTAATCAAAACTACAATGCCCACCGCTTACCACATAAAATATTGCCCTTATAAAAACACTTTAGTGATAAGGCCGCCTTTGCACCCAAGCCACAGAATATGGCTTGTTTCTAAGTATGTACCTATGTACATATTGTATGGTATTATGTTTTGTTACAATAAGTCTTAATTATGACTCGGATTCAATAATACGTTTCATACAACATACGAATAGGTAGAGCTGTCAAAATTACAGCCACTAATGCATCACTTTGAAAATCACATAAAATATCTATATTAAATACACTTGTTCCGATCGCGACACAGTAAGAACCTAACCCGAAACTTACAGGAAAATTCACAATTTTGTCCCGACCGCAACACGAAAATAACTTAATCCAATAAATTCACAATTCGCCCTTATCGCAACACAGTAAGAACTTAAACCGAATTCAACCATAAAATTCACAATTCGTCCCGATCGCGACACACAAAGAACCTATTGCGATTTAGTAAAAATGAAAACGTCAAACGATTTTGGCATTTCGGAGGTTTTCCCGCGCGCGCTGCGATACGTTCTGAAACGCGCGCGCGTGCATGTATTCACAGTATTTACATGCATTTTGGTCGGCAGCCGGGCGAACACGTGTGCCGAGTCTGTCGGTCCAGCGGTCATTGAGAGGATCTGGTATCAAAACTATACGGCGTGCGGTGGATGTGTGCGCCGAACCGGCCCGGGCGTGCGGCAGGCATACGAAACCAGCCCCGACCAGAGAGCACGTTACGGCGCGGCTCTAGAGCGTGCTAGCGAATTTCTGCGACAAGAGCTAGTGGGAAGTTTTGAGAAGATAGTTGATAAAGCGTAGCGCTTGTAATTTTACATTATTTGGGGTTTTCTGAGGGCAGATTTAATGGCCTTAGCGTTTCTGTAATTTAAGATAAGAATAGCTCCACAGTTCATAACGCGTCCTTGAGCCTGACCAAGATTGTAAAGACGGCTACGATCTCAGGTGCGAGTATAATACCTATACACTTGTCCTGACTTACAGACATAACATATTTACACCCAATCAATACTTCTAATTAATGAACACTTGTAATTCTATCATAGGTCAGGAATTAAAAGTAGGTATGTACTTAACGAAATATTTTTTCTTTTAAGTACGCTATCACTATGAGATGTACTTTTATAAAAAGTGCAAAAACACTACAAAAGTTCCACCACAAACATCTCAGCAGTTCAGAGTTTTTGATGCAGGGTATGTGAGAGTTTGCAAATTTTCTTTTTAAGCAAAATGAATATATTTACAAATATATTTCAAAGTAGGTAAATCAAGCGTAAGAAAAAAACAGAAATGTCGATGTGCTGGATGTACAGCTTTATTTTCGTGGATATAAAAATAAAGGATAAAATAAGGCCATCTCCCGTTGTACCCTGAGCGTTAAGTCTGATCTAACCTTTGGGTTGGCTGTTGGGTTACCTTTACGTAACGCGCGGGTATGGCACGTCACACGCTCGCGCGACATCGAGGTGTATTCTAATCTTACGCAATCTTTTTTTTAAATGTCTTTATTTTTGCACTTTATTACGTTTTATCAAGCAAGCAATCAAGAGGTGATTATGTCGCGCCAGCTCTCCGTGTACCCAAACGTCACCTCTGCTGTAATTGGATTACTTTTACGTGACGTGTGGGAATGGCACGTCGCACGCTCACGCGATTTTGCGTCGGCGGTGTGTTCTAATTATGACTTTCGCTAATCCTTGTGTAATTATGCTGGATTAAGCTCCTTTTCGTTGTATCAAGCACCTCCACAATATATCCCGCCAGCTCCCCGTGTACCCTGAGCGTCACGTCTGCTATAATTGGGTTACCTTTACGTGACGCGCGAGAGTGGCACGTCGCACGCTCACGCGACGTCGGGGGTGTGTTCTAATTATGACTTTCGCTAATCTTTTTCATGTCTGTGAAAATATGTGGGGATTCGTTTGGTGTGCTTTGCCTTTTTTTGCGAAATTTTAGTTAAAAATATTATTATTTTCCAAATATTAGCTATTTCTCGATTATGGTGTTTTCATGATAATATTAAGTAGGCACATGTTTGAAAAATAACAAATATCGAAGTACCATAAATGGTATTAATAAATATTTTTCAAAAGCAATTAATTAGGTACCTACTTACTTAGAAGGCGTGCGCTCAAGCTAAGTTGTTATAGGTACTATAAGTTACTTAAAAATAATTTAAAATTAGGGGAGTAAGGTTTTGTAAACTAAGCTTCTAAATAAAGAGAAAATAAATCAATAAATTCGGAAAATGCAAACTACAAGACGTACCTAGTAGTTAGTAGATAGATAGGTACTTACTATTATATTCTGTGGTAGTAGGTAGGTATAAGCCCTAATCATAGAACATTTTTACAGGATTTTTTCAATTCAAAAACAAAACGCTGTGTGTTATTTGCAAAGGTTTTTTTATCAATTCAAAAAAAAATCAAACTTTTTAAGCCTAGGTTTTTAAGCATTTTACTTAAAATTACCAGGTGTGTCTACTCTACCACTAGGTATTAAATTAAATTAAATACCTACAAAGTATTTTATTTATCCATAAACTCACACAATTAAGTAATGAGGTCTTTTATGAAGCAAAGATCTCAAGATTCCACGATCCAAGACTGCCGCACTAATAAAGAACCAAATTTACGAATACGACAACCTTAAAATGCGCAATTACATTTAAAATACCTTGACAACAAATGTGATAAGAACTTTTCTCACGACATTACACCTATGACCTAACCTCCCTAACCTCGAATACGCATTTTGTTCCTAACTGTCAAAGCAATTTCGAAGTGAACGAACCACCAGTATTCCTTGACCCATTCCCCCCCCTTTGGGATGATACCAGTCAAGACCAAATAGGGGGTTATATTCCTCAAGGGAGAGGTCTAGTTAAACTGGAGATGTCGGCAGTAATTGCTTGTAGAAATGATACAGTATGACGAACAGCTAACGGTGTTTGGATTATATGCGAATAAAGTATGTGAAAAAGGCAATTAGGTGTGATGATAATTCAAAATAATTATAAAGATTACAATCACATCCGGGATTTTACTGCATGAACGAATAGTTCCTTTCTTTTTGTTTAGGGGGGAATTTTGTGTTTATGCCAAAAATCAAGTCGATTGGTTACCTACTTAGCTTTAGTTAGGGCGTGAAGGAAGGACAAACAATCAAACAAACAAACATACTTTCGCATTTAGGCATAATATGTATATTGGATATGTAATATGTATATGTACCTATGTATATTGGATTTACTATATTAATATCATAGTTTTATCGTAAAACTGTGCTAGTATATATAAAGTAGGTACGTCTATCTATAAATAACTATCGATTTTGTTTAACCAGCTGAAGTGTTGTTAGTTCTTAAAACTATTATAAAAAAAATGTTTATGACTTTCGCGCTGTTAATTCATCGGGGATGTAGCTCAGTGGTAGAGCGTTCGCTTTGCATGTGAAAGGCCCCGGGTTCGATCCCCGGCATCTCCAGATTTTTGGTCTTTATTTTTTACTTAAGTAAAATAAGATGGGGAACTATCAAAAGGAAATCGTTTAAAAATGATGTAGGTAGGCATGAAATAAAATTTTACACAAGGATAAAATAACTGAATGAAAGCTGCTGTAACTTTACTGTACCTACTTACTTAGATAGGTACTTAATTGTACCGTTTTGATCACAAACTTTTGACTAAATTTCAATACAGTTTAAGGCCGTTTTTCTTGGTAATGAGTTCAGAGTTTTACTTACCTACTTACCTACTAAAGTGGGCCAAAAACGTCAGAATAAAAAAGTTATCAAATATTTTTTTTCAACCTACTATAGGTATCTTGTAATTGCTACCTACTAGGTACCTACTTAACTATACGCGACAGGTCAAGATGGCAATCGGAGAGGGAACGCCCCGCATAGCGACAAGCGCGGTGACGTGAGCGTAGGTACTCATACCGATAGCCATCTCAACCTTTCACGGACTATACTTAGACACCAATAAAGAAGAGACGTCTTAAAGGATTAAGGATTGGATTTCATCAAAAGGGTTGTTAGATACGTCAAAGCAAAAATAAAGCTATTTTCACCCCAAAACGGTCCTACGGCATCATGGCTGTGCATAAGTTTTGCAACTTAAGTTCACTTGTTATGGTAAAAGTGCGTAAACTGTGTTAGAGAAAATACTTTTGATTCATCTTCCTATTTTTCAAAGCTGCTCTTTTAGTAGATTGTGCCCAAGGAAAATTTAATTTTCTACTTTCGAAAATAGAAATATTTATTACCTATTCATAAACACATTTTTTTGGTGTAACCACAAATTTACGTTTTTCGGAATTATTCCTTCAGGTACTGGTGCTATAAGACCTACCTATACCTGCCTGCCAAATTTCATGATTCTACCTATAGGTAGGTAGTTCAACGGGAACTAAGTACCCTATAGGTTTTCTTGACAGACGGACAGATACAGACAAAGAAGTGATTCTATAAGGGTTCCTTTTTCCTTTTGAGGTACGGAACCCTAAAATGGACGGCAGCTCTACTTACCTGAGTACCTAGGTAATTTCAAACTTATTTTATTTTTTAAATTAAATTTCTAAAGACATTCCAAAAAACATTTTATACACAAAAAATTAATCCATTATTAATACCTACCTACCTAGTAGGTATTTTTCCAATAGATAGACGTTGGGGTCCCAAGGTGCTAGAATTGCGCAGCGTGCTACGACACAAACGTCGAGTCGCAAGGAGACGCTGGATTCAGATTTCAGCCTACTGATTCGCTAACTCAATGTCTGACACTGCATGATAGCCACCGAGCCCTTTTGACATTTATTTTTAATCCATTGAAAGTTTTCTCCGAAAAAATATTTTAATATCACTCAGTAGGTATAGCACCAATGTAGAACAAACCAATGTCAACTGAGCTCGGTAGCTACTTACCATTTGCAAGACCGCGACGTATGGAAGTCCCTACACAAGCCCTACGTCCTATAGGTAAGTAGCTATAGAATGTCTATTGGTCGACTATAATTTTTAAAATCAACGCTATTTCATTGTCACTCTATTTTCGAAAAATCAGGGGACACGGCAGTGCCCCGCTAAGATCATGCCTAGCATGTCTAGCTTTTGTAAATGTGCCCGTAAAAAAGTGCTACGCCATGATTCCAACGAGATATTATACCTACCTACCTAAGATCCGATCATGGAAGACCTCTACCTAGACGATAAATGTTTAGTCAGAATATTTTTGAGCTTTGTGAAGTTTAGGATTACGACGTAGTAGGTACCTACCCGTGCCTACGGTTCATATTCAAGGTGCGCTCTATAGCTATAGTAGCTACCTTATTTTACCCTGATTTTCGCCTAATTACTCCTCAGAAATAGCGCCTCACGTTGAAATCAACGCTATTCTGCCAACCGATCGCAACGGAACGAGCGAAACGGCTATATCGAACGAGCGTCGATTTGAAATTCAAATGTCGGCCGCTCATTGGCGGCGGAACGCGTCGGGAAGGCGTGGGGATGCTGCGAGTTGGGCGTGGTGTTCACGTGCGAATTCTGGCGCGCGATAATAAATTGGTTTACAGAATAAGCCCGTTATAATATTATGAGCTACGCTACGGTGCTACGGCGTAGTTTTTTTTAATAAGGTATTTCGATTCTATTTTTATTAGCCTCGTTAATTGTTTGGCTCGAATTTAAAGCGGAACCTGGACCTATATAATATTATAAATTACTTTTTTTAAATGACTAGAGATCACTAAATAAAATAAAAATACTTTCAAAAATTATTATTTTTGAAAGTATTTTTATAGAATAAGTTTGGTATTTTTGTTTAGTGTATTTTCATTTGCATCCAAAAATATATAAAAATTTTAATATATTTTTGAAAGTATTGAAGTGAATTATTAATTTAGGTTTTAAAAACACACTTGCGAGCTCTTTGATTTTCTGGAATAAGAAGTAGCCTATATCCGTTTCCTACTTACTTAGGTACCTACCTACCTACTTAGGTACCTATCTCTAGTTTACTTATTAACAGACTTTTAAAAAAGGAGGAGGTTCTCAATTCGACTAGGTATCTAGATAGGTATGTTTTTAGTTTCGTACCTTAAAAGGAAAAACGAACCCTTATAGGATCACTTCGTTGTCTGTCTGTCTGTCCGTCTATCGTGTCTGTCGAGAAAACCTATAGGCTTAAGGGTCCCATTGACCTAGAACTATAAAATTTGGCAGTTAGGTAGGTAGATACTTAGGTCTTATAGCACAAGTACCTAAAGGAAATACCTAATCTGAAATCGTGAATTTGTAGGTAGGATAAAAAAAATGTATTTTCAATTTCCAAAGTAAGATAAGTAACTGTACTGTACCAAGTGGTGTATCTATATATGAACGGACTTTACCTGTACCTACCTACTTATCTAAGTACCTATACCTACATTCTAAAACAGATTTTTATTTATTTTTACGCAAAGATTAGTTTTTGATTTACCTATCGTGCAAAATGAGGAATTACGGAACCCTCGTTGCGCGAGTCTGACTCGCACTTGGCCGGTTTTTTAAAAATCAAATTTCGATAAAATTTGTTAAAATTTAGGATGAAATAGTATCTAACCGACAGTCAATCTATCGCATTTATAACATTATTACTTACTCAGAATTCAGGACTTTCCACAGCCAACAGTCCTGAAGCACTACACGCTGACCTTCCACAAAACCAATCATCTTCAAATAAACAAACAAATCTGACCTTTACGTCATTAATCATAGAGTCCACATAAACCGCAAGTGTAAGTATGCAAGGCCTCACATTAGGTATTCGAGGAGCGTAGGCGGGCAATCGATAAGGCTCAGAAACTCCACTGAAATTCAGCCGCCTTGCCTGAAATTTTTCAAATAAACTAGCCCTTTTTAAATCATAAATCATGAGAGGCCAAAGAAGGGGTGATAGCCTAGTAGTAAGCTAGCCTATCACCCCTTAAGTATAGCCTAAAAATAAGAATGATCTACTTACTTACTTATTATTTTAAAAAAAACTAGCATATAGTCTAAGTATAAGCCTAGTGTAACGTAGTATCTCTAACGCACTGTACTTAGTGTGTAGTAGCACTAATTTCAACAAATCAATAAGAAAGGCAAATGGAAAAACCGGCCAAGTACAAGTCAGGCTCGCGCAATGAGGGTTCCGTACTACAGTCGTATTTTTTTGACATTTTGCACTATAATTCAAAAACTATGATGCATAAAAATAAATAAAACTCTGTTTTAGAATGCACACGTGAAGACCTTTCATATGATATACGGTATACCCCACTTGATATAGTCACTCACTTCGAAAGTTGAAAATACTAATTATTAGTTCATGACCACAATTTAGTAGTCAATTTGACCAATAGCGATATGTGCGTTTTATTATTCATCGATGTGCATTTTATTGTGAATTTGAGTCCAGTTTAGATAGCAGTGGGGTCAAATTTTTTGATTTGCCCCAGGGCCCTTAGTAACCTAGCTACGCCACTGAATTCAGAGATCTCAATATTCGCTGTAGAAAACGAAAAATACTTGCTAAAGTTTCTAATCGAACCACGAAAGTCCATTAAAAAGCAAAAACACCTTCCTAAGGACTCGTTAGAAACTGAGTAGTTAAGCGCTAACGTGCGGATTACACTTTTTATGAAATTTTCTTCCTTGTACCCTCTGCGACACTTACACAACTTTAAAGCATAACCACCCTTAGTTCCTTTATAAATAAATACGATATTCGTGTGTACTGACACTAGATGTTGCCTTACGTAAGGTCCTTAGAGTTGGAACTCAAGTCACGTCCTTGTATTGATCTGTACGGAGACCGGAGACGGTACCAGAAGGCAGGTTTGGGTGATACTTGGGTAAAATGAAAACAGAAAAAAATTGAAACTAATAGGACGTAACTAACTAGCAGCTAGGTGATTCGCTAACTCAGGGTCTAACACTAAATAATAGCCACCGAGGTTGGTTGGTTCTACATTGCTGCTTCACTGGGTGATATTAAAATATTTTTTCGTAGACAACCTTCAACGGATTAAAAAATGAGCTCGGTGGCTATCATTCAGTGTTAGAAATTGAGTTAGCGAATCACCCCGCTGGAGTCTTTGGGACCAGTGATAGACTCATTAGGTAGGTAGCCAAGGTAGTAGGTAGGTACCTATTGATTGCATCCAAGCGAAGCGTGATAGCCTAGTGGAGATATCAGCCTCCTGTTACGGGCGTCCAGGATTGGATTCCGGCCCCAATGAGACCTCAGTACTCCGTAGTCACCCAGCGCAACCTATCGCCGGGCCACTACTGATCACGGGTCTCCTCTCAAAATGTGAAGAGTTTAAGCCATAGTCCACCACGCTGGTCAAAGTTTAGATTTACACTGTGATTCTATCTCTTTAGATAACAATGAAGATATCACACAGTGTCGCAGTCACCTGATCAGTGACTCTCGCGCATGCAGAAAAACGCGCCACACTCTATTGATGTGACATTGACGGATTCGGACACGCTGCAGGGTTGACCCACAGTTTACTTAGTAGTTATTTACACTGTGATTTGATCACTTTAGATAATACTTCCTTAGAAAACAATGAAGATATCACACAGTGTCGCAGTCACCTGATCAGTGACTCTCGTGCAAACAGAAAAACGCGCCACACTCTATTGATGTGACATTGACGGATTCGGACACACTGCAGGGTTGACCCACAGTTTACTTAGTAGTTATTTACACTGTGATTTGATCACTTTAGATAATTCTTCCTTAGAAAACAATGAAGATATCACACAGTGTCGCAGTCACCTGAGCAGTGACTCTCGTGCAAACAGAAAAACGCGCCACACTCTATTGATGTGACATTGACGGATTCGGACACGCTGCAGGGTTGACCAACAGTTTACTTAGTAGTTATTTACACTGTGATTTGATCACTTTAGATAATACTTCCTTAGAAAACAATGAAGATATCACACGGTGTCGCAGTCACCTGATCATAGTGACTCGTGCAAACAGAAAAACGGGCCACACTCTATTGATGTGACATTGACGGATTCGGAGACGCTGCAGGGTTGACCCACAGTTTACTTAGTAGTTATTTACACTGTGATTTGATCACTTTAGATAATACTTCCTTAGAAAACAATGAAGATATCACACAGTGTCGCAGTCACCTGAGCAGGGACTCTCGTGCAAACAGAAAAACGCGCCACACACTATCGATGTGACATTGACGGATTCTGGGTGGTTGACGTGTCATCCATTGTACGTGAGACCTCTGGTATGATACCTCACCGGATCACTACAGAATACAAGCAATCTCAATACCAAATTTCAAGATCAGACTACCGTGAAAAGGTAACACACATTACAGACACACTAGCATTGCGAAATTGTAATAATATTATAGATAAAAAGAAGTTTCTGCCAACCCTAGAGAAACATACATGGCAGAGACGCCGCCCTGACATGTTTACGGGCCAATTATTTGTATGGATTCCGTAGTAATAATGATTTCTTGCGGCCGTCCGTCCGTCCGTCTGCGCCGCAACGCACCGCTTCATACATTCGATCTTTTTACGATTTCGCGTATTTTGTTATATCAGATGATACTTGGCTCTGAAGATTGATATAGAAAAAATCTTTGATAGTTAAGACTAGGATCCACTTGCAAGATCTTTTTGGCAAAAGCATTCCTATATTCTAATCTAAATGAATCATTTTGCTTGTGCTAGTTGTCCTGAGCGCTAATTTTTTAATCGCCAATTTAGAAGCAAATTCGATGTTTTAACAGTTTTAGTACTTATAAAAAATTATATCTGTCAGTCAGTCTCGGCATAAATCCGGTCATTCATGGAAAATAAGAGAGTAGTTCCGTAAACAAAGTAGTTAACTAGATAAAACTAAAATTTTATCCCAAAAATAAAAATGTTTATATCTTTTAGACAATCCTTATTAACTTGTACCTACAAGAAAACGGGAATGTTCTGAATGAATTTATTTGGATAGGTATAGGTATCTATGTGTTTTGTTTAAAACTGTGTAGTAGATATCTTTGGTATTTTATATCAATGACTATTCGCTTTCGCGAATATTTTTAATCCGCCAGATACTGGGGTCCGGGTGCGAGATTTATCGATTATTTAAGTAAATTAACTTTGTATAAGGAAATTCCGTTTTTTGGACAGTAAGCCTTTGTATTTGCGATCGTTCATCGTAAAGATCGTAGTGGTATCGGATCCAACCTACCGCAAAAAATTTATTTGGCAAGTGTAATTCAAAAATCCAAATTTCTGGAAGAAAACATAGCTTTATAGCATAGGAAAATTTAACAATAACGCAGTGAACATTTTTTTTTAATTGAGGCAATAAAGAAACAATCGAACCCCGGATGCCCAACTTATGAGGCAATAATGACTTTTAAATATAAAGCCTTGCAGGTCCAGGGAAGGTAGGTGCCTACTAAGTAGGTAGGTAGGTACCGACCTTGGTATATTGGTATGACTAGAAATATTTCGGTAGGTAGGTAATTATTTAAAAATATATTTTTCTAAAATAAACTAAGTAAAAAAAACCGACCAAGTGCGAGTCGGACTCGCACACAAAGGGTTTCGTATCATGGTACAAGAAATAACACTTTTTAATTTTTCCAGGCAGCTGTTTTGAAATTTTTATTATTTTTGTTATAACGGCAATAGAAATACACACTCTGAAAATTTCAACTCTCTACCTTTTACGGTTCGACGGACGGACGGGCGGACGGCGGAGTCTTAGAAATAGGGACCTATTGGCACCTTTCGGGTGCGGAACAATAAAACCTATGAAATATATATGTCTAGTCACTAGTGAGAATGATAATTTCTAAGACAAAAGATATAAATTATGTTTTCGAAATTTTCTTCAATGAAAACAAATACCTAACCCAAAATAAAAATAATAGTAATAGCTATAGTCTGCGACAGGCCGAGATGGCAATCGGGGAGGGAACGCCCTGCACACCCGCAAAGCCCCCGCGCTAACCTGGTGCGGGCGAGCGCGGGCGACGTGCGGCTGCGCGGGCGTCCCCCCGCCTCATACCCCGATTGCCATCTCGACCTGTCGCGTACTATATCATACAAGCAAAGATTTATTATCAATTATTATCATCGAATTACCTCTAAGCCCAATTAATTACCTAATGAAAAACAAATCCATTGTCGACATTCAAGAGACATGCACCTGCCCGTGTCTTTTTCCGACCATCCACATAAGTAGTGTGTCGCATAATTTTTTTATCAATACAATAAAGGGTTCATACTTTCGATTGCTTAGCTTTCTTCTTAGGGTCCCGTCTTCGAAATAATAAAACGGCTAAGTTCATTTCATTGATAGCTATTGATAGTGTATAATATAAATAATAATAGGTCTACAATAGGTAAACTTTCATTTGAATTTCAAAAGTTTGTAAGTAGGTAGGTACCTATGTCTGTTTTGAGCTTTCTATTATATATTCTGTGGCCTTATTGTATATTGTTCCTAACTTTCTAGCATTAATAATTTAAAAAAAAGTATTTGTCAAAGGTTAACGGAAAAGGTGTGGGGTTTGGCAGCAGGTGCTTCACACACCTTTGAGAACATTATGGAGAACTCTCAGTTATGCAGGTTTCCTCACAATGTTTTCCTTCGCCGTTCATCATTAGATAGATAGATTTAATTATAAACATTACATAAGTAATAGTTTTATAATAGACACTAGTTGAAAATTACAGTCTAGACTCTAGAGCCCAACTCGCGCTTAGCCAGTTTTTGTTCCAAATACGAACGGATGCGCGGGCGCAACGCATTTCAGCGGCCGATCAATACACCGATCGATCGATCGTTAGTTCGGCATTCCGCCGACAGGTGGCGTCATTGTCCGCCGGTAATTATAATGTAATTAATGTACGGGCTAATTAAACCCATCAGATAAGTCGCCATTTTATTAATGCTCCAATTAAAGTAATTAAAGGACATCGTCTCGGTACGATAGGCTCAAATTATAATTACTCTTCATAGAATTAACTACCTTATTTATAGGAAAAGTCGCAATCAATCGCCTCATAAAGCTAATAAAATATCTGGTCTGTTATTTTACTAATTGATACCCGTGACATCATCCGCGTGAATTTAGGTTTTAAAAATCCTGTTAGAACTCTGATTTTTCGGGATAAAAGGTATTTTATCTCGTGCAAAAAATCACACCGTTTTGGTGATCCGTTGCGCCATGATTGAAGGACAAGCCAAAAAACAAACACACTTTCGCATTTATAATAGTAATATCTGCCATATCCCTTCCAGGCAGAGACTATCCCTCCAGGTTAGCCCGTTTCTATCTTAGACTGCATCATCACTTATACCGTGATATTGCAGTAAAAGGCTAACAAGTACTTATCTGAATAAACAGAGGTTTTCCATTAAATTATTTAAGAAAATCTTTTTATAAATTTTTTAAATAGCACGTACCAAACATTAGGATTTTTATTTAGTAAAGATTTCAGCTTGAAAAAAAATTATCTAATAAATAACTACTAAGTAGTTTTTGCAAAATTTCCAGCTCTGATTTAAGGGCATACCCACCATACTCTACAAGGAACCTGTATACATAAGTAGGTAGGTATATCGTGCAGAAAATCTGCGGCCATACCGTTTTTTACATGGTTTATGTTAAAATCGGAATCCTCAGTTTTTGCCGGCACGGTTTATGTCAGCCCCCCACTTGCAGCTTTTTCCCATTTATTTAAAGCTTTAATGAATAACAATGGCGCTGGAAAAAGCGGCGTCGTTTGATTTAATACTTATCTTCGCATCAGATAAAGTGCAGATCGCCAACGATGGTTCATCGCATACTTGGAAATACAACCTGCATGTGGAAAGCCTTTCTGAACTACGTTAAGAGAAGTATCTTATCCTAGCGCACTCCCCAGCGCCCTCCATACAAACGTAGTTTCTTTCTCATTTAAATACTAATCGATCAAAGTCAGAGAGATTTTATAGACACGTTCTAGAAGCAAATAATCTGCATCCGTGGTATTCTAAATTTCTTTAAACATGTGTGGTTTTAATGTTACATGGGCTTAAATATTTATATGCAAATCTTTTTGCCGCAGTATGGCTTTGAAATTGCACAATTTTACGAACATTAACTATTATCGTCAATAGAATTTTTAAATTTGCTAGACTAAGAATCTTTTATTGTCTTTTTGTCAGATAAGTGCTTCTCTGCCAATTCATTTAGGTATAATGTTAGAACAGGGTAGGAAACGGTTATAACGACTAAGTATTATTATTAAATTGAAAGTAAATAATATAAGTTTACCTAACAGGTGTCGGTAATCCACATTGACTTCTATAGATCCATAACTCAAAACTAAAACTCAATCATTAATTCAGATTGGCTATTATTGTACCTATACACTTTCAGATTGTCACTTGCTGAATTTGCAATAAGTAAGTACAATGATGTAGTGCGGTGATAATTAATACGTACCTAAACTTAAAACTAAAGCTACGAGGGTTCCAAACGCGCTCAGGTCTGGAGAAGAGCATAATAATTGAATATCTGGAAGAATAATTACTTAGTAGGTATACCAACTCAATTGACTAGAGTTCATTTTTAGGTAGATGTTTGTAATTTCAAATGCACTTTCTGTCAATATGAAAGTTCAAGAGTACTGAACAGCATTTCCCCATCGGACTCCAGAGTAGGGACATACTAAGATGCAATTGCTTTTATATCCGACCGCTAATATATCTGCACATTTCCTAAAACAAGTTTAAGCCTAAATGGTTTCAATGAAACATATCTTACAGCCGATACATTCACAATCGCCAATAAAATCGAAAAGCACCGGCCTTTGTCAAAGCGAATTCGCATCTCGCAAAAAACACTGTAATTATTTCACTCAAAGGGTAATTTCGACTCATTGTTCTTGAGAAATACCAATTATATACAATTACTTGTATATGACAATGTTCCGCGGATCGGGCGCGGATTCTTCGGTATCGATACAGAATCGATGTCGCAGATGACTCGAATACTCGGCGCGTTCGCTTCGGTGCCTTTGTTGTGGTAAAAAGCGGAACAATAAGGACCGAGGGGTATTATGTAACCCTGGCCGAGCGATGTGACGAGTAGGTGTGAAGAATTTAGGGGCATTTCTAATGTTTCATAGTTTTTAGAGCAAAGCAATCTTGATAATCACTGGTTTTTTTCTTTGGAATGTGTTGACCCTACGGTCGTTCTTGATAATTCGACAGGATCTTAAGGTCATAATAATTCAGTGGTTAAGGCAAAGGGCATTTGACTTAAGAGCAGCGGCGTTTCCGGAGAAATGACGAATAAGTAGACCGAAATGACGAAAACAGTCACTTGACTGTCTTGTCAATTACATTTTTGTGCAATTTTAGTGCAGTGCTACCTATTAGGTAGGTATAGCTTGACTAAATAATATAGTGTACCTGATTGAAATTAGTAGGAACTTGATTGCCTATGAAAAAAAAAATACTTAGAGACAGGCACAGTAGTTTAGTTTTAATGATGATACAAAATTATACTTAAGCATAATTAAAACTACTACAGCTACAGCTACTTACTATTTTGATTGTTATCTTTTTGCCTATACACGCTGAAATTTTAATGGTTGTTTACCCGAAGCGAAATGATTTTGTCGTGGTATTACAATCGATTTATAAATATAAAAAATTATTACAGTCAAAAATGTCAAATTTATAATCGAGAAAAACAAAAATCGAATGAGACCTCGAACCAATAGTGATACCGCGTGCGTGCAGGCTAGTTAATGCCGTATCACAACGCGCGAGAGCTTATTTTGCTCTAAAAAATTTCACTTTATTGGCAGTGCGGTTCGTGTAGATATACCTACCTACTATTCACGTTGCTTCTAAGGAGTTACTATTGTTTCTCACACTTTCGAGTTGTCGATAATTTTTTTAATTATTTCAAAACAAAAACATTTTTATTTTTTAAGTTTAACTCAAAATTTCGATAGTATTACTGAGAGCGATTCGTTCTGCCGCGGGAAGACAATCACTAGAACTTAACCGTGTATAACAGCTTTAAAATAAAATAAAATTAATACAACTTTGTAAACGTGATCGAAGCTTCAAGATAAAGGAAATAGTATACGCAGAGTGAACGAGGTATACGCGTAAGTAGCTACATATAATTTTGAAGCCCTTATTAGTAATTCCTGATGTCCACAAAAAACTCAAATCAAAGCGAATTCGGAAAACGATCAAAACTTCGCAAACCACACAAATTCCCGACTCGATAACAAGAAAACCACTAAAATGGCGTTTCGTCAATACGATTCTGCTTACTTCTCCATCATAATGGTTTTTTATCAGTTTCCCATCCTTTAGTTTGTAGTCGAAGCCCGGCATTTAGAAATGAACTTAATGACGAATACATTTAAAATCATAATTTCCTTGAAACATTCCAAATTATTAAATTTGTGGAATTCAAAAAAATAAAGGTAAAGATTTAGTAGACTTCTTCTGTGTCTTATTAACTCACTAAGATACTTTGTATATACCTACCTACTAAGATTATGTAGGTACATATTATGTGATTAATTCTCGGGTCTAAGTAAAAGGTAAGTATGATTTTTCCAGGGTAGTCACTACAAAATACCTAAATAAGTACTTAGTATATCTAATAAGCTTCTTTATCCAAAGATCACTCAGTAAAATAGATACCTACTTGCTTAAATCATTATAAGAAAAATCCTAAAATAAAACTTACACCATACCTACCATAGGGCTAGTCAAATTAAACATTCAAGGTTACATTAACACCCATAGAGCTGAAAATTTGTACGAATGTTTGGCTGAAAAACACAAAAAACCCATATATGACTGATGAACTTTGAACGCGAATATGTTTTTTTGCAAATATCGAATCGATGGGGACTTTTCACATTTCATTTATAATGGGTGTACCGAAAATTCATACATTTCAGCTCTGCGAATTAACATAACCTTACCCCTATTTTTTTAACTGAATTGACTGGAATATTAGAACTTTATGCGGGTTTTTCTGAAAATTAGGAAGAGACTTTTACTCACGTGGATTTGGAAGTTACGAAAAAAGCTCCATGCGACAACTTAATTTAATACCTACGTATGTACCTAAATAAATAATTATATCTTATCTGTCCACGAAACACACAATTAGGGATAAATTATAAATTACGAACCTTAATCTGTGTGGAACAGGACCCAGTATTCTTTGGCTTTCAATTGTTTCATCTCAGCATGAGTTTGATAACATCAAAGGGACTATAAAAATGTCCTACCTATATAACGAACCTTATTAGTTTCCTTACGCGGCAGTCCCATGCTGTGGCTTTATTAAAGTACTTGAACCAATTAGTCTCTAAATAATTCTACAAGGCCTACCCAAATAGGAAATGGAATAAAGAATCTTGGAAGCATTTTTAGACAACCTCCTTTTCGTACCTTTGGTCCAAATCTTAGCGAGAGAGCTCGATAATAGCTATAGCTAGCTATATCTTAGAGCCCCGATAGTTCAGCGGTTAAAGGAGCGGACTGAAAACCGAAAGATCGCCGGTTCAAACCTCACCCGTTGCACTATTGTCGTAGCTACTCCTAGCAACAAAAAAATAAACTACTGGGCGGATTGGGCTGAAATTTGGCATGCAGATAGCTATTATAACGTATACACATCCGCTGATAGAGGATTTTTGAAAAAGAAAATTCAACCCCTAAGGGTAAAATAGAAGTTTGAAATTTGTGTAGTCCACGCGTGTGAGGTCGCGGGCATAAGCAAGTTATGGATAAAATACTTAGGTTGTTTAATTTATGGATAAAACTGTTTAAAAAAAGTTTAAGTTAAAAGTTTTTATTCGGCAATTTTCTTTCTACTTTTTTATAGAATACTAATAGCTCAGCTCAAAACCACGACCTTCGTTAATGATACGAAAAGGAAAGAGAGTTCTCTAACACAATATTTTCGGTGAAATCTTTATAAGAAACCTGTGTCCTGCAGTGGACACGACGACCATGACGAGAATCTTACTGGACCATTTGGCAGCAGGTAATTATTCAAGATTCACAAATGTCTTTAAACCGAATAACGAGAATCAAAGGCATGGCAACGAAACAGCTGTTCACGTTGTAAGGAATCTTAACTTACTTAAGGGACAACATTACCATAATCACTTACAAATAAGGTGCCTAATGCTACAAGAAAAATATCAATTAGTATTGATATTTTTCCATCACCATCCCTCGACCGATTAAGCCAACAAATCGGAGTCTCAATGTGATTCAGCTGGTCCTATCCGTCGCCTTATATGAGCAGACAATGATCGACCGAAAGACAAAAAGTGTCCCCACCTTGGATTTATTATAATTACGTGGAGATCGATAATGATTGTAAAGGCTGATATACACCGAGATAATATGATTGACTATTTTTTAAGAAAAATAATTTTTAGTAAAAAAGTCTTCTAAAAGACTCCAATTTCCAATATAACTATTTATTTACAAAAAACAAATAATAGATGATGCCCACAATTACTTCATTTGTGAGGTTTTTTTTTCAATCTTGTATAAGGATATATAATATTATAGGTCTCTTGTTTCAACTTTGTATGATTGTACCTATCGTACAAAAATAGGATTAGGTATTGATCAAGTGAAACCGAGAGCAATAAATAAGTTTTCTAGCCTTCAGTAAATACTCGTATATGTACTTATGTGTCACACTTCAAACTAAAACGAAGGGTTTTAGGTAGGTACTAGATACTTTTACATCTTGGACTAAGCAATGTTCACATAAATATCGATGATTTTTTCCTATGGAAATCTTTGACTTAAGTCAAACTTTAAAAAAAGTCACTTTTTTAGACCCAATTTAAATGAAGAACTCAAATACTTCACGCAAAATTTGATATTGATGTAGGTAATTTTCAATTGTTCTTAGCCCAGCAAACTGTTTTTGTATTCAAGCAATTCGAGCAAGTGCACTATCTCGGTCAAGCACTAGCTTCATGTAAAGTGTAAACTATCCCTTACAGTCGTAGGTTTAGCTCTGCGTCGGAACATTCTCACCTTACACTTTATAGGTGTCCTTTATATTCGCCATTGTTCCAAAGCCGAGCTTTTTGCGCCTATCATAAAATAGTTACATATTTTAACGATGTGTGTATTCATTGGTTACCCATTGGGTATTTTATTAAATCTGTTCTCTAGTAAGTTAATTAATAAAATAATTCATTATTGTTTATTCTAATTTTAGTTGAAAAATATATGATCTTGAAAAAATCACGGTCGTCCGTTAAAGAATCGTTCGTCGTTAGCTGGTGACTATAGTACAAGTAGGTAGGTACCCATTTTTCGGAATATACAGCAATAACTTGTTAAACGTAAAATTAAATACAAAAAAATCTCTAAAGTAACGGGACACCACTTTTAGTGGTGATATAAATAAATATCCAGCTATTAAAAAAATGAAAAATAAATATATATATTACCTACTTACTTAGCTTTTCTTCGTATAGAATGAAGATAATGCTTTTACATGACTTCGTTGTGACTTGTGTATGCCTAACTATTTAGTTTATGTAAAAAGATAATTTTGAAGAGCAATTAATCAAGCTTTTCTTATAATTTTAGCAAAAAATGACTAAGTCCATGACTACAGTGTAACATTTCTTTTTTGGTCACTAGAATAACTACAACAAGAATGGATGTTTTTTGTAAAATAAAATGCCTAAAGTATGGTCTATCTATTTATGGAGGATGATCCCCTAAGGATCGACACGGTAGGTATATAAAATACATGTTTTTTATGAAACGAAACGGAAGAACGTAGGTTTAACTTTACAATTCTCGTTTAACAAGTCTTAGTAAAGTAATTAACCTTTTTATAACAAGCTTCTATTTCTATATTAGTTGGATCAAAAGAGGGGTCAACCTATGTTCTTATAATGTGGAGAGATGTGATGATCCGACCAATTATGCCTTCTCTATCTCCTCTGAAACATGGCACAATAAAGCAAGAGAAAGGTAAAGAAGAAAAGATATGTATTTCGTGAGAACTTCGTAGACTGCCAAACGCAATAAACGTGTCTATTCTTTCACAGCTCGAAATTACTGCTCGACTTTTCTCCATAATATGTTACCAACGGCTGCTCTCGTAATTTGGTCACATCATGCGGCGTAAGGACGACAGTCATGACTCTAGAGGAGAATCTCATTGTCACGGCCAACACTGACGATAAGGTACTGAGACGATGCTCACCCTTGAAGTGGTCTGACTAGTTGAGGGAGTCAAACACGTACAAATTTAATAGCATTGTAAAACAGAAACTGATGGAAACTACTTAAACTGTTGAGGGCAGGATTTTGCCAGAAGCACGATCTTCAGGAACGAACGAAAAGAGATATCTCCTCGGAAAATTCAGTAAGCTACGTATTAGCTTTTCCTATCGCTTGCAGTCGATTACTCTTGGAAATGATAACCAGAGGTCTTCACTCGTATAGTGTGTATTTAACTTAACCATGACCTAAGCCGAGATCTGGCGTCACTGCCCTCAGTAGATAATATAAGTCTTTGTAAAATGATGAAATTTCCAATTCTATGCTTGGGATAGTTTTCCTTTATTGCTACAAGGGTTATCCATCGGATGCAGATTTTCAGGAACGTTCTATCACATATCCCAATGACACTATCAAGGCCACCAGTCTTGGTAATCGGTCTGAGATCATTCATCCTGTTTGCTAATATAATGCTGTATAACTATACTTCTTGCTTAAATCAACTTGTTTGTGGACTTAGAGCCAGCGCGTGTCAGACCTTCGTTATTTTATAAATGCTGAAAGTTTCTCTCCGTATTGTTAAAAAATAGACTTTATACTTTGACGTAAGATTTTTCACACCTTTATTACCTGTTATCTCCCAAAGCAACCATGATCCAAACAAACGTTCCTCCCAGTGTTGGGGACAATACTCAGAGAAACTTTCAGCTTTTATAAAATAACAAAGGTCTGGCACGCTCTCTCTCTCTCTCTATTGTACCTACTTACCTACTTAATAAATTTCGCAGATATCTAACTATAATCTATATATAATCTAACCAACTATTAGTTTCATCATCATCATGATCAACCCATCGCCGGCTCACTACAGAGCACGCATCCTCTCAGAGTGAGAAGGGTTTTGGCCATAGTCTACCACGCTGGCCAAGTGCGGATTGGCAGACTTCACACCTTTGAGAACATAACTATTAGTTTAGTTTAGCTAAGTACCTATAATAGGTAAGTACCTCTACACTAAAAATTACAACTTGTCTGCTTCACAATAGCATTTAGAAATTGCCAAAAAAGACTGCATCACTTTGTATGGTACTCCGCAGCGCGACCAGTATTCGTCATTCCGGTATATTCGTCATTTCTCCGGCTTAGCGATGATTTACGACGCCGCTCTCACGCCGAATGTCCTCGTGCCATTACCTCCCCTGGCTTCTTGCCGACGCGATTCGCCATTAGTTGGGGCCATGGAATAATAAAATAAAAATAAAATAAATAAAAAAGCCTTTATTGCCTAATACGTTAATTCCAATTATATCTCCTATTACAATAATTTATTTATTTTTACATCATTTTTGATCATAAATTCATCGTATTCGAAACAATATCAATTCATAAAAATATATCCGTTCATTCATCTACTATAGGGGCCATGGAATACTCCAATATAAATATATAAAAGGAAAAGGTGACTGACTGACTGACTGACTGATCTATCAACGCACAGCTCAAACTATTGGATGAATCGGGCTGAAATTTGGCATGCAGATAGCTATTATAGGTATCCGCTAAGAAAGGATTTTTGAAAATTCAAGGGGGTGAAATAGGGGTTTGATAGACCGAGCCGTCCAGCTTTTCCTTTTATATATTTAGACTAGCTTATGCTCGCGACTTCGTCCGCGTGGACTACACGAATTTCAAACCCCTATTTCACACCCTTCGGGGTTGAATTTTTAAAAATCCTTTCTTAGCGGATACCATAATAGCTATCTGCATGCCAAATTTTAGCCCGATCCGTCCAGTAGTTTGAGCTGTGCGTTGATAGATCAGTCAGTCAGTCAGTCAGTCAGTCATTCAGTCAGTCAACTTTTCCTTTTATATATTTAGATTACGAACCGGCGTGAGAAACTTCGCTTTATCAATTATAACAATAAAATAGTGTTAAACCAGTAAAATAACAAAAACTTTTCGGTAATAGAAACCTCAGTAGAGATCGGTGTCAAATTATGAACCGTCTTGAGACTTTTGGGAGTTTGGTAATTTCTTAATGAAATTAAATTAGAGAGATTTCATTACCTACTCTGTTTTTTTCCTAATTGTGCCAAAGTCTATATTAGACTATAGAATTATCATTTTTCAATTCCAGCTGTCTCCTCTTCAATCTGTACCATTTATCTCAAATTATGCTCGCGACTTCGTCCGCGTGGACTACACGAATTTCAAACCCCTATTTCACACCCTTAGGGGTTGAATTTTTAAAAATCCTTTCTTAGCGGATACCATAATAGCTATCTGCATGCCAAATTTTAGCCCGATCCGTCCAGTAGTTTGAGCTGTGCGTTGATAGATCAGTCAGTCAGTCAGTCAGTCACCTTTTCTTTTTCTGATACCCTCCTCCTCTTGTTCTCCGACATATATTTAATATGATTATTATAATACAGGCAGCTTTACTATGATCAATAAAATTGACAAGTTCAAACCCTAAGCAAAGTCAGAGTGAGCTCAATAGATCTCGACTTAACTCTCCCTGAGTAATATTTGACGAATATGGACTCCATCCGCTCCCTGATTGCCTGATGCCTTAGAAAACGCTTGTTTAGTAGCCAAATAGCAGTGTCCACGCACATGCGGTCGTATAGTAATCGTATAACACTTACTTGGGGACAGTTTTTTAATAAAACAACAACAACCGGTCAAGAGGAGCGCAAAAACTAATCTAACGCCGAGTCACGGTGGACTCTTTTTATATGAGGATCATTGTTTGGAAATTTCGCCAGATTGCGACGAGATTGAGATAAATGGTACAGAT
This sequence comes from Maniola hyperantus, assembly GCF_902806685.2. Lineage (NCBI taxonomy): Eukaryota > Metazoa > Arthropoda > Insecta > Lepidoptera > Nymphalidae > Maniola > Maniola hyperantus. Next base: position 3,820,698 of record NC_048556.1, read on the forward strand.
TGAAGAGGAGACAGCTGGAATTGAAAAATGATAATTCTATAGTCTAATATAGACTTTGGCACAATTAGTAAAAAAACAGAGTAGGTAATGAAATCTCTCTAATTTAATTTCATTAAGAAATTACCAAACTCCCAAAAGTCTCAAGACGGTTCATAATTTGACACCGATCTCTACTGAGGTTTCTATTACCGAAAAGTTTTTGTTATTTTACTGGTTTAACACTATTTTATTGTTATAATTGATAAAGCGAAGTTTCTCACGCCGGTTCGTAATCTAAATATATAAAAGGAAAAGTTGACTGACTGAATGACTGACTGACTGACTGACTGACTGACTGACTGATCTATCAACGCACAGCTCAAACTACTGGACGGATCGGGCTGAAATTTGGCATGCAGATAGCTATTATGACGTAAGCATCCGCTGAGAAAGGATTTTTGAAAATTCAACTCCTAAGGGGGTGAAATAGGGTTTTGAAATTTTGTAGTCCACGCGGACGAAGTCGCGAGCATAAGCTAGTTTTATATAGGTAAAGCTTTGTGACACCGATCTCTTCTTTTAACCTATTTCTTTCTACCTACTGAGGTTTCTAGAATTGAAAAATTCTAGATAAGCATAGAGAATTTTAAGATATGTTTTCCTAAACATTGCTAAGTATAAAGTAAAAGTGGAAGTTCATATTATTGTTTGTAAAATAAAAATTCCAGAAAAATACAAGAAAATTTTACACCCCCTTAAAATCTGCTGTATAGCTCTACAGATACCTACATTAGGGATGTACGCTGAACTTTTTGATAGCTAATCACCCCCTACCGTGCGCAGCCCGTAATACGGGGAACGTATATTCACCTCACGTAGTCTACGTATACCATCACCTCACCATGCAGGGCTGCCACTACCCACAAAATTATTTAAAAAAATCGGGATGCGTGTTGGGGTTTTGCTTTTCTTATTAAAAATGTCTGTTTTGACAATTAACGCCAATGAACGCACGATCGAATAAAAAAACGTATAATGGAATATATATTATAATATTATGTCATTCAATGTTCTCAGCGTACATATTCAAAATCCTTTGATTTTTTATCGTTTTGTATTTTATGTCTTTTTTCTTGTACCTTTATTTGTATTTAAATTTATTATTAATTATCTAGTTAGTGTAAGTGGCACTGCCGTTATAATAAGATGTAAAAAATAAAATAAAATAAATAAATAAATAAATTATAGCAATAGGTACGAACCATTTTTGATTTATCCATTTAATGAAATTGTTTGTGGAACTTTGTAAAGAGTTACTTCTCTTGAAAGTTCACGGCTTTTTAAAAATGCCATGGATCCTCGATTTTTATAAATGCAATGTTATAAAATGCGAAAGTGTGTCTGTATATCTGTCTGTCATAACCTGTAGGCTGTAACCTATTTTGAGAGGAGACGGATATAAGAAGGGTTACTTTTTTAGAGCTACCGCGGGGTTTTTAAAAACCTGAATCCACGCGGACAGTCTCACAGGCATCACCTAGAAAACTATTTATAGCTGAATGGCAGCCCTGGCAGGTCGCATCGTTTGCTAATACGCTCGGCGCGAAGCTTTTGTGAGCTTTTACCACACGATGCTGTGTATATTCTGCTTAATCTAGAGATTTATATATTCTTACTTATTATATATTTTTTGTTGAAAATATTACAATAAAGCTTAAATCTAGCCTTATCTAATTACTGTAGGTACAATAATTAATCATGCCCACGAGAAATGGTGCCCAGAATACTGGCTGCATTATTCGAGATTTAATCTTGTTCCAATTGTTTTAGACTCCTTATTTAAATACTTTTTTTATCCTGGAAAATCTAAAAGCTTCCACGGGTTTTTTAAAAATCTAAGTCCACTAGGACGAAGTTGCGGGCATCATCTAGTAAGCCATAATAATATGTCTTGTAGTTTATACCACGGCAATAGATCGTTGATATAAAACATTCAACGAAACGGTTTGCAACTACGTATGTATGGCGCCATTACCGCAATGGATGGCATCCCAGCGCTGATGTATCGGCTAATCCGCCGATTGCAGCCCGGAAGAGCCGATAACTGACTATTTATGGCACTAGATACTTTACTGCACTAGTACCTACCTACCAAATATATATTAAGTAGTCGAGTCAAATATAAAAGTTCTTAACATAAAAAGTCTAAACATAATGCATACCTGAGAGTTCTCCATGTAATGTTCTCAAAGGTGTGTGAAATCTGCCAATCCACACTTGGCCAGCGTGATGGCCTATGGCCAAACGCTTCTCATTCTGATACGAACCCGTGCTCAGTAGTGGAAATATGATGGGATGATAATATAATAGTTACCTACATAAATCGTCATAATTACCCCTTCGAAGTAAAATCGCTCAAAGACGCGCGATCAAAATCGCTTTCAGAGCTTGTCATACAAAACCAACTTATTCGAGATTCGCTGGTTTTACTGAAAGAAACAGAGGTTCTATCGAAGCCCCAACAGCCAAGCTGAGAGCAGCCTATATTCCTCCTACATAGATATCTACACTTCTACCTACACCCAGCAGCGATCCGCTACGTCCGCGCACGTGACGCCCTCAGTATAGTGAACTGTTATGGTGGTGGTGATGGGTTAAGATACACAAAATTGCCTTATACACCTTCCAATTTACTGTGTTTCCATACTCGTACAGCAACCTCGCTTTCAGAGCTTGTCATACAAAACAGACTTACGATTTAACTTATTGGTGTTTACTCGAAATTCGCTGGTTTTACTGAAAGAAATAGAGTGTCTATGAAAACACCAACAGCCAAGCTGGTACAGTATCGATTGAGCAGCCTATATTCCTCGTATATACACCTCTACACCCGCCAGCGGCCCGGCACGTGCGCGCACGTGACTGGCAAGCCCGATGCCGGATACCGACGCCTGAAACGAACAACAACATGGAAATTCGGAAAATTATTTCGGAAATAAAATTTTCTTTTTCCAACCGGAACTTAGGATTGGATTTAAAGTGTATAAATTACTTTTCAAAACAGAAATATATATTATAGGTAAGCAAGTATATATAGGACTAGCTTATGCTCGAGACTTCGTCCGCGTGAATCACACACCAAACCCCTATTTCATTGAATTTTTAAAAATCATTTCTAAGCGGATGCCTACGTCATAATAGGTATCTGCATGCCAAATTTCAGCCCGATCCGTCACGTAGTTTGAGCTGGGCGTGGATAGATCAGTCAGTCAGTCAGTCACCTTTTCCTTTTATACATTTAGATTTCGGAAATGAAACTTTTTTTAAACGAATACAGCTGTCTTTTTTATTGCGTGATAGGCCTGTGCTTGACTCAAAGAAGTTGTATGTAGATAGGTGCCTACTACTACGATGGCTTGACTAAAGTCATACTTAAAATGCAATGATGAGGTCTAAGTTGGAGCGCGCTTTTTTTTTTTTTTTTAAAGAAAATTAGCCATTTTTTAAATTACTAATATTCCCCTTTCCACTCCAATTAAGCGTCAAGCTTGTGCTAGGAGTAGGTACGACAATAGTGTAACGGGCGGGGTTTGAACCGTCGACCTTTCGGTTTTCAGTCCACTCCTATACCGGTTGAGCTATTGAGGCTTGCCTAGAAAATGCCTCATACTCTTTCTGCTTTATTCTTCACTTTTAATATATTATTCTGCTCCTGTTCTCTCTCTCTATCTTTGATTGCCAAGTCGAATTAGGTTGTCCTTTGTTAGTTATCAAAAAGGGTAGAGATAAGAGCTGCCATCGACTTTGCATTGTTTAAATTAATGACTACTACTTACGTTAACGTTACGGAGACGAATGTATGTAGGATTAACTTAGTAGATACGTACTTAAAACGTTTTGTCAACAATCTACATAATTCATCATATTACGTGTACCTCGGTCTTTAGAATGACATTTCGGCTTTGTAGAGCGTTGTCTTTGTCACTCCTATATGACGTTTTGTCGGTCGCAACGACAGAGACAACGCTCTACAAATCTGCTATCTGCTTCTAAAGGTCGATGTACATTACTTTCTGCCGCGTACCGTACAAACGTTAATGAAGATATTCACAAATAAAAGTTTATACATTCATTGGGTAGGTAAACAGATTGATCGTACATACGTATTTCAATTTAAAATGTTTACTTATCCAGTTTTTGGTTCGAAGACTTTGGTGTTCAAGCACTGAGGAATTTTGGACAAGAAGACAAGCTTCTCCAACGCTGCCCAGCAGAGCTAACTTCTTCCTCGATATTAGTCCTACCAAACTGGATTGTGTGTCCTAGGTATTCAACTCGTCTAAAATTTCGAGTGCAGTGCTCTCAACGATTGAGTAGTTTATTGAGTTTTCTTCTACCTATGTAAAAGATTATCATGCTTTTACCTAATGCAAAGTTCCTGTAATAAGTAAGTATTTAACAAACATCCTAATTTCTATTATAATCAAATAGTAGGAGAGCGCTAAAATGGCGCTAAATCATAAACTTGTCAAGGGATGGGGCAAGGGTGTCTCTCGCCTTTCTTTGATGAGATTCCGAGGCGCCCATAAAAATATCTTCACGTACTAAACGAAGGATTAAACCCTATTAAATGAGCTTTCGGCTATTATAGTTATTCGAAAATTATTTGCTGTAGATATTGCACCTAATATGAATAAAGTTCGAAAGAAATTAATTTTCACTACAATATTCTTTGTACCTACTCTTCTTCCAAAGACTAAGTGAACCGTTGTTCAACGTAGGAAAATTCGATGTCATAGAAAAAAACTTAATTATCTACATCTATACTGATAGTTAGCTCGCTTCCCCTGTAGACTGCAATATCACTTACCATCAAGTGAAATATTCAAGAGCTAACTTGTATCAGAATAAAAAAAGTGTGAAAGTGGGTTTGTTTGTTACATATTTTTTTAGGTTTTTTCTTAATTAGGTAGGTAAACAATTTATTTATTTCCCCGAAAAGCTTTTTACCCCGCGAAAACCTACATCATTTTTAAACGATTTCCTTTTGATAGTTCCCCATCTTATTTTACCTAAGTAAAAAATAAAGACCAAAAATCTGGAGATGCCGGGGATCGAACCCGGGGCCTTTCACATGCAAAGCGAACGCTCTACCACTGAGCTACATCCCCTGTTACACTTGAGAGCGTAAATCGTTACCTTTAAACGCATAACTACATATCAAAAAGTGAAAGCCTTCAAATTATTCCACGTGCGATCAGGACTGAACAAAAAATGTAAATTCTAACAAGAATTCTAGTACTTGCCTTTACACGCGGAAATATTTAGCTCAGTAACTTTCATCATCATCTTCTTCAATCGATGGACATCCACCACTGGGCATAGGTCTCTTGAACCCAGTGGCTTCCTGCGCCTCTATCTATCAGATTTTCGAACTATGTGCTCTGCAAATTGTCACTTCAGCTTCTACCAGAGTAACCTGTGTCGGTTACTCTGTATCTCCTCATTTCTGATTTGATCACTGCAGTAGCTAGATAATTTTTTAATCATTTGGTTTGGGGTTCCATAAAATATGACGGACTGATTGAGGGTCCGTGCCCTCAAAGTTTGGAAACCCCTGCGGTATTATATTAGCTGTACATAATTAGTTAGTATTGGCGGAGAAGATATTTAATACCTACTAAATAAATTGTAGTTGGCACTGGGCCAGCGACGTGGCAGACTATGGCCTAAACCCTTCTCAGTAGTGGGCCGGCAATTGGTTGATCGTGCTATTTTGATAGGCTAACTGCTGATACTAAACGACCTGGAACTACTAAAGTACCTGGGAAATCCTATTTTTATATCAAAAGAGGACTATCTACCTAATAATTCCTTTAAAATCCAAATGAAAATAAAATCCTGTCGTAAACCAGCTCCGAATTGCAGTAGTACAATCGTAATTAAAAGCGAGTGCCCAAATTTTTCTCAATTTCTCCGCGATCCAATAAAGAAATGCAAATGAGGTGCTACCAAGAATTATTGCATCACGGTTCTAGTGATGTTCCTTCATCAATGGCCTTACATCGATATATGTAGTGATATATATGTGTGTTTTCTATAATAATTGCGATATGTCCTAAAATTATCGAATTTTGTAATGTAACCAATTTCTCCATGTGGTGAAATATTGGCGATGGACAAGAATGTCATGAAATTCGTATACTACCTAAGTACATAGTAGCTAGTAGGTAACTGATATATTTGGTAAGTATTCTAAATAAATATTTGCCTTGTCTAAAAATTCTAGTTGGAGAAGTAGGAGTAGAATAACTATTGAATAAAGATCTTTTTTTTTTCTTTTTTTTCGCTTAGGAGGGGAAAATCCTCATGGACATAGTGCCGGACTCCTACCGACTAAAAACCCCTCCTTTCTCTAAGCAGTAATGTTCCCGCCTTGTTGGCCTACCATTACTGCCGCGGACTAACTCAACTTCCTCCTCTTTCGTCTTTCTCCTTACTTTCCATTATACGTTCCATGAAAAGAAAGAATAAAGAAGATCTGTACTTACTTATAAATATTAGTTTAAGTTGTACCATAGGTACCTACTTTCAATGGAAAATTTCTTATTAGGTAAATTATTAAATTTATAAGTTTAGGTTATTAAATTCTAACTAAGTAGGTAGTTAGGTAGGTAATACTAGTATGGAAGTATAATAAAAATTAGGCTAGGTCGTACGTCAATTAAGTAGCTCATTGTCACTAAGTAATAAAATATTATAACCTATCTATCAAACAGACGATAGATTTTTTCTTCAATAAGCACAGGAGCTGGTTCCAATTATCGATAAAATTATGTAAGTCCCTAGGTGCAACACTTAAGCCACCTAGCACCCCTGTGGATTGTAAAAAAGTTTTTATAGCTAATTCCCACGTCACAGGATCACAGGATACTGAACTCAGCACTGACCTCTACTAATACAAGTACGCTGGGTCCAGCGTACTTGGTAGAGTAGTGCGAATTGCGAGTTATTGAAGCAATTTGAGTAAGCGTCATGTGAAGTCCTCAGAACTAAATGTTAGTGATGTGATAAGACATCTGACAACATAGTAACAACACGGATACCATTTGATAACACAAAATGTCAATTTAATTCCCGGTACGCGCGGTGAGGCGCTTCGAATGGGCACAAAAAATAACTGTCATTTTTAACAGACTTCAAAAAGGAGGAGGTTCTCAATTCGTCGGAATATTTTTTATGGATTACTCGAAGATGCCTGGACTGATTTTAAAAATTCTTTTTTTGTTTGAAAAGGTATACTTTCAAGGTGGTTCCATACTGGTGAAAACCTGAACATCTTCATAGATAGATAATGAATCTCATCAACGGATAAGAGTAAATAAAAGCGATTAAAAATCTACTGTTTACTAAGAAGTAAACAGTAGATTTTCAATCAGGCATAGCATATTTTAATACATATGGGACCACAAAAAATTGTAAAATAAAAAATTAAAGATAATAAATTAAATTATTTTTTAATTTTTGTGTACAAACACGGTTAGTTACTGAAGTCGGTTTTTTTTGTAAAATTTATATGGCACACTCTTCCAGCGTAAGTGCTTTATACCTGTTTGTCCATTTCGGTGAAACTCGGCCATTTCGCTGAGTCGGCGCGATTGTTTGTTGTAAATGAACTTCAGATGAGTTCGACATCAGGTTTACTGCCTATTGCTCGTTCCAAGTTTATACTTTGCGGTTATCTTTGTTTTATGAGTTAGGTATTTCATTGCTTGCTGTTTGTTTAATTTTGAATCTCTATCTACCTACTGTATGTATATATAAAACTCAAAGTCCTGACTGACTGACTGACTGACTTATACCTATATCAAAGCACAGCCTAAACCGCCGCTGGTCCTGAGACATGAAATTTGGAGGGTGTGTTCTTTGCAAAGACCTAGGTAGGTATCCACTAAGAAAGGATTTTCGAAATTCTACCCATATGTGGGTTAAATGGGGATTTGATATTTATGTAGTCCACGCGGACGAAGTCGCGAGCATAAGCTAGTCCTTTATATAGTGGTTTTATGAACCTCTTGATACAGCATTCACTGAAATATACTTACTATTAAGGTGTTATAGCCTATACCTAGTGGGTGGCAATGGGTTTATCATGATGATGATGATGAAAATATATTACTTAATCATCATCATCATCAGAATCAACCCATCGCCGGCTCACTGATGAGCACGGATCTCCTCACAGAATAAGAATGGTTTGGCTATAGGTTTCTTGACAGACCGACAGACAGACAGACAGACAAACAGACAGACAGACAGACATACATACAGACAGACATACAGACAGACAGACAACAAAGTGATCCTATAAGTATTCCGTTTTTCCTTTTGAGGTCCGGAACCCTCATTATTATTGAAATAAATTTTACAGAAAAATATATTGCCCAATACAGAACCGAAAAAAGGTAAATTGTACAATTTTTCAAACCAACAAAATTTATAGCGGCTCAATTGAATTTCACAGTTGATTTGCGATCGCTTGAAAAATCCTTCCGGTCGCCACATTCCCAACGCATCTGTCAAATAGACGCGGGAGAAACATTGATATGGAACATTCAAAGACATGCAGTTCCCTAGTTCCTAAAACCACTGAAATTGACATAAGTAATACTTATACCTACCTATAGTACGCGACAGATCGAGTTGCCGATGAGATGTGATTTGAGCTAAGGATTTTAGTCCTTATGCTAAGGGTAAACCCACTATTCTGAGGCTAAGCCGTACTTTAGACATGACAGTTGACCCAAAGAGAAAATTGTGAGTCCTTTCTAGCTTATGCAAACCTTTAAGCAATTAAATATCAGTTGCTTAAACAGTGAAGGATAACATCGCGAGAACACCAGTAGGTATCCCTGAGAGTTCTCAAAGGTGTGTGAAGTCTCTAATCTGCATTTGACTAGTGTTTTTATATAATGTACTTACCCAGGTAGATACCTACCTAGTATAAATAGTGCGCAAAAGAGCAGGCGAGCCTATGAACATTTGCAGCACTACAATAGCGGCCAATGCGTTGCCGGCTTTTCAGGAAATTGTTGATTCGCCCCTTGAATAACCCCATCCATTGAAATTCAGTGGGAACGCCGTCGAAGGGAATTGGTGTGGTAGATTATTGCCTAAACCCTTCTCGTGCTGCTCCACATCATCAACAAAACATCGGTTGTTGATGATGTTGATGTATTTCTAGGTTTAAATACATCTTCGTGGAAAACATAGTGTAGCCCGCTTAAACCGAAGGGTCGCCATGCGTCAAACGGAAATAGTTATTTATGAGCCCCATTCACAAATTGCATTCGTGGCCGAATTGATATATCGCTATGTTTTATATGTAAATGTGATCTTAGATGAATGTCTTGCCCCACAAACGAATATCGAATGATTTAGATGCTAGTTATATTATGATTTCGTATGTCATAACAATATTTTGTAGGCATAGTACGCGACAGGTTAAAATGGCAATCGGGGAGGGAACGCCCCGCACACCCGCACGTTAAAGTGTGACGGGGTGATCGTCACAGGTAGATAAATGAAAAGCCAGGGTCGTGGATCGTTGAAGTTTTATTACACATTTCCCACCGCACCACACTGCAGTACTGAGCTTTAGATGGAAGAGGGCACTGGCCTGAACGCAATAGAAGGGGGTCCGCAGGCACTCCAGGGTCCCGACGGCAGGTGTTCGTGTGGAGACCCTTGGAAGCTGATAGGGGTCTTGCTCGCCCAGCGTAGGATGTCCAGCCACCACAAGACGCTCCGAACCAAAAGGTTCCCACAGGAAGCTCTAACCAGGAAGCTCAAAGCCAGGAACCTGGAGTATATAGTTGGAAAGAAATATTATTAGGTTTTTTTTAAATAGATATAGCGAGCAAACGAGCAGGCGGGCACCTGATGTTAAGTGGTTGCCGGCCTTTTAGGAATTTGTTGGTCCGCCCCTTAAATAACCCCATGTTATAATCTAGTGGGAACACCGCCGATGGGAGTTGGTTCCACAGTTTGCACTTGCGTGGAAAGAAGGATCTGGCGCAGCGGACGGTCGAAGTGCACCAGACACCCAGGTGGTGAGGGTGAAATTCCTTACGGTGGCGTGCGGTGCGGTTGTAGAAAAAAGAGGGTGGAATGAGGTCAAAAAGCTCTTCAGAGCACTCCCCATTATACAGGCGATAGAACACGCATAGAGAGCTAACGTCTCTGTGGTGCTCCAGGCTTATAAGAAGCTCAAGCATAACGATAAGGCGCAGTCACGACTATCCGATAAATCATGTTTAGTTTCAGTAAATCACAGCTGTTGCCGCCGACTGCCGAGTCGCAGGTCAATTCCGTGAACATACAAAACTAAAATATATACCTACCTACCTGACTAAACTATGCTAAGGCGCATACTTATTATTTTGACAACTCCGCCGTAACAGCAAGTACAGTAGGACAGACGGTCTGAGTTTTATTTCTAAATGGGTCAATTCAATAAAATTTTCTAAAATATTTCTCTATTTCTAAAGTAGGTCTGTACCTATGTACAGTAGCCGGCAAGAAATATTGTGCATCGACCTTTAAAATGAGATTTCGGCTTTGTGGAGCGTTGTCTCTGTCACTCAACATACCTATGAGATGTTTTGTCGATCTCAATTAATTATGTATTTAATTAACTAGTACGTTCGAAATCATTTTCTACATAAAGCTTTCGCTATTCTTCATTTAGGTACGTACTTAGTTACTAGAAAAATATTTCACAATTATAAAACTAAAAGCTGGTGGGCGTGGTGACTAGGAAATTAATTTAGTATGGACTATGGAATGATCCCTTCGTACTTCCGTTTGAAAATCGCGCCATAACGCTGACTTCCGATCACGTGCAATTATTAACGTCACATCTGACGCTTTACGATGAATGTTGCCTGATTTTTCTGAATCTGCTAGTATAGTGGTAGTGATAGGTGGTAGAACGAAAATTGATTTTGAACAACAACATAAATAATTATTAATATATTAAAAAGTAGACAAACCTTGATTCATTATATAATAGTTACAGGTTAAACTCCCATACAAAATTACCTAATATTTTTACCTGACTTAATCAAATAATGCAATGTACCTAGTTAATAAAAATTTGCCTTGCCGTAGCTTCATTTGATTAAATAACAAAACATATCAATTTGATAGAACTTAGGTACCCATACAAATTATTTGCCTAGTATTAGTATCATAAACTTTCTACCACCCTCCTACAATATTTAGTAGAAACAATTCGTCCACGGTCTGGTAACACCACAGAGTACATTGAATATAGGGTAACACTGAATACATCTGTTTATGAAAAACGATGGTCTTGGTCGCTCATGTTTTGTTTTTCTCGTTCCTTCAGTTTAGTAACAGAAAATAAATAAATAAATCTTTAACAGCAAGTAGTTGTAGTTATTTGAAAATGGATTTCAACGACAAAGTGGTTCTAATCACCGGCGCTAGTTCAGGAATCGGAGCAGCCACGGCGATTTACTTCTCAAAACTATCTGCAAGTTTAGCACTCGTCGGTCGAAAGGAAAATAACCTGAAAAGAATTGCTCTATACTGTGAAAAGGCTAAAGGTACAAAACCCCTGACTATAGTAGCCGATGTAACGGACGATTCTAGTCTTGAAAGGATTGTGAGTGAGACAATAGAACACTTCGGTAAGATAGACGTTTTGATCAACAATGCCGGAATTATTGCTATGGGAGGATTGAAGAACTCTAATATTGATACTTACGACCAAATCATGGCAGTGAATATGAGAGCTGTTTTTCAGTTGACAAAGTTATTCACACCACACCTTATCGAAAGCAAGGGATGTATTGTTAACATATCCAGCATTCTCAGTACTAAAGTTAGTACTCAGTCGCTAGCATATAGTATGTCCAAAGCTGCATTGGATCAGTTTACTAGATGTGTTGCTTTGGAACTTGCTCCTGATGGTGTAAGAGTCAACTCAGTGAATCCTAGTTATGTGAAAACTAACTTATTAAAAGATATTGGGTTGACGGAAGATCAGCTGGATTTGTACACACAAAATTTTGTTAGCAAAACACCACTAAAAAAGTTGGTTGAGGGAGATGAAGTAGCGAGTTTGATTGCCTTTCTGGCAAGTGATAAGGCTAAAAGCATAACTGGTACTTGTGCTGCCATTGATGCTGGTAAATCATTAAGCTAAATATAGATTTTTGTGCCATGATGTCTTCCTTTGGCTATCCTCCTGCCCGCTACTTAGCCATGATTGTTGAAGTGGTTAGATATCCATTTCCTTGAGATTAGATATTTTATTTCTATTTTTGTATTTAATCATTATTTAAATTAAGTATTTATTGTAAAAGCATTTTGTAACTGTACGAAAATCACATTTTCCTTAGAATTACTTCTTAAATAGGTTCTATGGCTGTATTGTGATAGTATGTGACAGATCGAAATTGCGATCGGGGAGTGAACGTCCCGCAAACCCCCTCACACTAACCCAGTGCGGGCGACATGCGAGTATGTGAGGCGTTCCCCTGCCTTATACCCCGATTGCATCTTGTTGCCATCTCTCAACCTGTCGCAGACTATACTATTTTATCATGTGATTAAAGCTATAAGAAATTATTTGAGGCATTTATGGAAATAGTGGTTGAGTGATACAACACGTACAGAGAGATGATGTAGAAGATACTTTATTATTAAGATGAATTTAGACCAAACAAGTGAAGGCTCACTCGTCAAATTATCTATGGATAAACGGACAGAGCAAAGCAGTGAATGCTCGCTTTATCCCCATTTTGTTGGGTAAACAGATAAGAGCATTATTCTCTGTCTATCAAAGAATTTGACAGTGGGGTCAGAGTGAACATTTTCTCGTTTGGTAAATCCACCTTATAACTTTGATGTTTGAACATACCAAATTATTATGATGGCCATTTAGAAGCGGGCATATCTACATTATACTCATAGTAGGTATTCGTATTATTTTCGCAATCTCGCATCCAACGCTCTTAAAAGTTGTTATATAAAATATTTTGTTATACTTACTGTAATTTATATTTTTACTAACTTAACTGTTTTAAGTATACTTAGATAAACCTAATTTATCAAAATATATAATCAGTGTTGAAATTCGTTAATGCTTTTACTCATACCTACCTCCATAATAATAGACAATCCGCTTCGAAGATCCATATTATTAAAAAAAACCGACTTTCAAATATATTTTTTATTTTAAGCTTTTTAGTGTAAGTAATCACTGCTTGGTATCTAAAATATCATATAAATATCAATTCACCAGCAAAACTTTCCAAATCCAAACGGCTTAGGAGTTCAGTACCTTGTTGCAACATCAGGATTGAAGAGTTGGAACTTGGAATTCAATAACAAAGTCTACGCTTGGCATTTACAATATTATTTCACCAAGAACAGATCCTGAATCCCCCCTGTTATCCCCCATTGTACATTTTTTGGTTGGTCAGTTAGCGAACTAAGATATCAACTAGCAAAAATTCGCGAGGCACACACACCACTCTGGCTCCGCCCACTTTCTTTACACATTCGCAAAACCTCCGCATTGCTTGATGCGGATGTCTGAATTAATGCGAATATCTGTAACACCACTGCTTCGAACAATCTCATTTCATTTATTTATGTAAAAAAATTGCCAGATAGTGCTTCTACTCTACACCTTTAAATTTTACGCAACCACGTGATTGGTTTGAATTTTACGTGGACAGATGACACAAGTGGTACAAAATAACAATATGGCTGAAATATAAAATTATAAAGTTGACAAAGACATTATTATCATCGGTAGGTATGTATAGTATGCGATAGATCGAGATGGCAATCGGGGAGTGAACGCCCCGCACTAACCCGGTGCGGCGAGCACGAGTGACGTGCGAGGCCTCGCCCCGCCTCATACCCCGATTGCCATCTCAACCTGTCGCAGACTATACTTATCTATATCCGAAATTAAAATTTCGCCTCTTCAATCAATGGGGATGTAGCTCAGTGGTAGAGCGTTCGCTTTGCATGTGAAAGGCCCCGGGTTCGATCCCCGGCATCTCCAGTTTTTTGTTTTCCTCACAAATTCTCATGGACAACAGGAAGGACAATTTTAGCCCACCTTTTAAATATTAGTGCAATGTTTTATTTATTTAGGAATTTTTGATCTTTTCTCTACTACAGTTTCGGAAATTACCTCCTACAGCCAAACTTTCATCATCATCAACCAACAGACGTCCACCGCTGGACATGGGTCTCTTGTGCCACGGTCTTGCGCCGCTTGAATCCAACGGCTTCTTGAGATTTATTTGATGTCGTCTGTCCACTTACAGGAGGGGTCTTCCAACGCTACGCCTTCCTGTGCAAGGTCGCCATTCCAGTACTTTGGGACCCCAAATTGGGATCCAAACTTTACCTCTTTATATAATACTAGATGGTGCCCGTGACTTCGTCGTGGATTAGGTTTTAAAAATCTCGTAGGAATTCTTTGATTTTCCAGGATGAAAAGCTTCCCGGGATGCAAGCTATCTCTGTACCAAATTTCGTTAAAATTTAACAGATGGGCCGTGAAAAGCTAGCACAAATAGACAAGACACACTTTCGCATTTATATTAGTATAGATAGATTAGTATAGATAGCTGACACACACAGGTATGCAACTATTCAGGCGTCTATAACGGCCGAAATTAATAAATCAATCTATCTGTTATCTGTCGATAAGTTACAGTACGCGGCAGAAAATAATGTACATCGACCTTTAGAAGGAGATAGCGGATTTGTAGAGCATTGTCATTGCAGATATTTTATTAATTTCGGCCTTAAATTCTAACATAATAAATATGGAATTATAAAAAACAATTCATCAAATGCATACATTTATTATAATTGTTCGGATTTCATAAAGATTTCATTGAGGAATAGTCAAAGATAGCCTGGTACATCTCTTTGGTTGGTACCTAAAATTTTCTAAATATTATTTAGAAAAAATTGCAATTGTAAATGATGGCATAAAAACTGAAGAATATGTGTACTACTGCAAATTAGTCTTTATAAAAAATATTATTTTACTTGATTTTAGTACTGATATAAAAACAATTTAATTATTTTTATTTAAAAAGCACACCAATAAAATTTTAAAACACAAAATTTTACAATATTTAGTAGTTAAAAATACAATTTACTGGAATTTTAAAATAAATTTCTCTTTTTTTTCACCATCATCTTCCCAAAAAATCGATAATAATCAATAGTAACGCTATAGTCTAGTTTTTTTAATCGATTTAGAGATGTCATAATCTAAAGTCTAAACTAAAATTTGTTCGTCATGTTCAGATTTTACAAAATTATTCAGATTTAATATTTAAACAAAAACCTGACTATAAATCAATTAAAATAACATCTTGACTTAACAAAAACAGGACTATAGCTTTTACCTTATAAATTCTAAAAAGTTTATCATAATATTGTTTAAAAATACAGTAATTGTATTGACGAAGGTAAAAAAAAACAATAGTTATTATATCGAATCATTACAAATAAATACGCAAAACTTATTCAAAACTTACCGAGACTTATTCATAAAACATGCGGCTTTAGTCTCAAAAGGAATGAACACCATTTGACACCGAAATCAAATCGATTTTTTTTCATCTCCAAGATAATATATACACATAGAATTTAAATCGATTCCAATAAATCAATCATTTCTGAACACGATTCGATGACTTCAAACCATGAACCACTAATCTAGCAACACTAGATAAATACAATGAACACATTGTAATTTAGTTTTTATAACTAGCAACACCTGACATTCCTTTAACGGTTCTTAATTAAAAATAAAAATTAACGCTCCCGATTTTCAGGCAAAGGCAACACTTACACTTAATTTTATTTTACATCAATAT
This sequence comes from Maniola hyperantus, assembly GCF_902806685.2. Lineage (NCBI taxonomy): Eukaryota > Metazoa > Arthropoda > Insecta > Lepidoptera > Nymphalidae > Maniola > Maniola hyperantus. The sequence continues at coordinate 3,836,630 of NC_048556.1, forward strand.
CTTTTGTCTTTTGCGATCAATGCTTAATGGTTATTTTACGAAGAAGCAAATGGTACCACATTGCGGCATGCGACAGGGCCGTATGCGACAATAATTAAAAATATCGTACATTTTGGCAAGAGTTATGTCGTATGAAATCAGTCTGGTTTCCGAATCTTAGCATTTAAAATGCCAATTCATCTTCAAAACAGTTGTTAGGTGTTCTGTAACATAGTAGATTGCTCAATCGATTGCTTAGTCGATCAAGTAGAACCAATATATTCTAATCGCGTTCCAGCACAACGTTGCTTCGCCGTAAAATAGACTTCCACAGGCCGCAAATGTAATCCATTTGTAGTAAATCAATAATATTTATAGTCCGTTCACTATAACTTGACCCCTGCCGTCATGTTGGCACCATTGCTGTTGGCTTTATTGCTTAGGACTAAGGGTTTATTATTGTGTGACTTGCAATATTGCCAACATAACGTCCGGGGTCAAGTTATAGTGAACCGACAATATAGCATGCCACATACAGTGCGACAAGGCTCTCTTGGCACTTGAATGACATTAACAGGGGGGCGCTGTTGGATAACAAAGGCTTAGAATATTTAAACAAGAACAAAACACTTGACGGCAACGTTAGTTCAGATTTTCGCCACGCACCAAATGAGCCCTGTCGCGCTGTAGTCGCGTTGTTTCTCCGTAAAACAGCCTTACAATTGAAACCTAGGAATGTCGAAAAGATTCAAAAGGCAGTGGAGAACTGAGTGATTCAGAATATACAATCTTAATTATATTTTTTACCACAGATATACTATTAAACTATTGTAATACACTAGGATGTAAGCTCCTGACTAATCTTAGGGACTGGAGCACACAAGGCGGATCGCAAATTCTACTCAAATTTATCGATTTGCGTCGTGTGATCTAGTTAAGGGATAACATACGTTTGTATGTTTTAGTCACTTCTCAATTTATTTTCTTAAAACTTAAAAAACAATGTTACTCGACGTCCAAGACAATTTAAGATTTCTGGGATCACTTACACTAAATCGCTAAATGTTTAATTAAATTTCGTAATGCTGTCACTTTTTGACAAGTTATTTCCGCGATTGATAAGAAAAGGACAGATTAAAAAAAAATTGATTTAGCAGGTTCGTTTCGCAAAATCCAGTACGATTTAAAATATTCATTCGTAATATTTTATTTCACATGTTGAGTAGAGTACGCAGCATCAACTCTCTAAAGTAAATAAATGCTTTAATTTGAAATGTGAGTGTGTGACATAGAACGAGTGCATTATTTTATTGTTATTGAACGACACATTTCATTTCATTTATTTATTTTGAGTTCATTATGTTGATTCTGATAAACGAACTAAATTAAGATACAAAGAAACCAGTTGTGATGCAGCGGAGTCACATTTTAAAAGAAGTGTCTAGACGGCCACAAGCGGTGGTTCAATGATAAAAAAATATGCAGCCACAAGTTTTTTATTAGCTGTTAAAATTTGTTCAATTTTTAATGTCCATGTGATGTGCTGACGCTCGACGCTAAGATTGTATTGGTCGAACTACACGCCGCGACACATTACAACATTAGTTAGGTAGGTGTTCTTTGTAGCTTTAGAACGTAATAGTAGCAACACACGCAGTCAAATGCATATACGCAACGCAGAAGCCGAATACTAGCAGAGTTCTTTACGCATAAACACGCAACGTGATATTAAAACTGCGTTGAGCGTAACGCAGCGTGTATGCCTTGCGTCGCAAACCTTTAACAAGCGCCGTAGTAAAGGTACTCAGTAATGGCGGAACGAGGTAGCATCACTGTGACATCAGGTCCAGGCACGAATTCAGGCATCAAATTCATTTGACGTAGGTATGTACGGAACCCAGCAGGAATATTGCACATCGAACTTTAGAAAGAGATTTTAGCTTCGTAGAGTGATATTATGTCACTCATGTCATCGCCTAAACGACAGAGACAACGCTGTACCGTTACCACCGTTATCGCTTTCTAAAGTTCGGGGTGCAATATTTCCTGCTGGATACTGTATGTTTTGACAGTAGTGTCAAAATGTAAGAACTGTTTACGTGTGGCGCCAAATGGTGATGTAAATATTAGAAACCCTCATTCATTAGCGCTTACTTATGGTACACTTTTTTAACGCACTTTAAAAGTTGATTTATTAATTAAGTATTGAAGTAACTAACACTGGTATGGTCTGTATCAATTCAACACAAAATGTCGGGTTTGTCGCACTCGTTCATGTTGAGGTCGGTGGCGCTAGGCGCGCGGCTGCAGCGCGGGGGCGGCGAGGGGCGGCGCGCGGGACACGGCGTCTGCGCAGCCGCGGGGCCCTGCTGCGGGGGGCCCGGGGGGCATTGACGTGGGGGACCCGCGACTCGCGAGCGAGGCGGCGGAGGCACGCTCCGACGCGAGCGAGGGCACGGAAGGCCTCTCCGAGGCGGGCGGCGACGGCGCGTCCACGTCATTCTGCAACGATCCAACTGCTGAGCCGCCGCGCGCTACAACACCGGGGGACAGGGAGAACGCGGGACGGGGGCGGGGTAGAGGGGGGCACCGTTACTCACTCGCTAGCATACCGCCTCACCACCGTCACTGTTCTTTTATTCAATAAAAATTTAAAGGCCCATATTTTTTCGTATTCAAAATTGTTTATATTCAAATACAAAACTACAAATAAACTACGTTAAGTAGAGAATAGTAATTCATTTGAATAGGTTAAAAAAATTGGCAAGTGACGGCATGTAAAGCGGCATATTTCATACGTTTACTACGTTCTGTGCTGACGTAATAGTTTCTATCGAAATAATTTAAATGTCTATGGAAAATAAAATTCAGACGAAAAATGAATACATTTTGCACAGTAAAAATATTATCATTAATTGAAAGGGGTTTCATGCTAAAGCGTAATGGCCGTGTCGTGTAAATATAATGATGAGCGGTATGGCCATGTCGTATGATAATGAGATCGTACTATGATAATGACTTATGAGATTATGAATAAGCATTAAGTTTGAAAATTACTTATGAAATGACTTTTTGGAACCCAAAATGGTAAAATATTAATAGTGATATACGGTTTGATGAAGTATAAAAAATTACTGTGAAATAATGATGTGAAAACAAAGTCAAAATTGGTAATAAAATAATACAATAAAAATAATTTTCTTGATTTCTCTATTTTGTTTAAAAATTAAAACATTACACAGATCAAGCGTGTATAGTACGCGACAGGTGGAGTTGGCAATCGGGGTATGAGGCGGGGCACGCCCCGCACACTCACACGTTACCCGCACCGGGTTAGCGCGGGGACTCTGCGGGTGAGCGGGGCGTTTCCTCCCCGATTGACATCTCGACCTGTCGTGGACTATAGTTAAATGTAAATGAAAATCAGCACATTGCGCGAGTTGATTGGTGCATTTCATTTCTAAACTAAGCATGCAATGTTTTAGATTTAGGATGAATTAATAAAATAACCTTAGACTAAAGTATTTAACTAAAAAAAATTTTTTATTGTTTTTAAGCCCCATAAAATAAAATAATAATCCTAAGATTAATTTATTTGAAAACTAATCTGTTAACTAGACAGAGCAAAAATACGTGTGTAAAAATACGTGAATAAGTGATGTTGGTGTACCGAAAAAGAATAAATAAAAAAATTAATTAAAAATTAATTTTGACAATTTAGTCTACCAAAAAATTAAAAGTAAGCAACTGTATTACTAAAAAAAATGTTGCCAGAAACTTACAGAAATGCTAAGTAGGAAAAAGAGGGTTATGCGAAAGCGTGGAATCGAGATATAAATGACAAAATAATAATGAAAATAGCATCATATACTAATAAATATTTATAAAATATAAACACAAATACATCACATTATCGTATGAATTTCTTTATCTAAATATATCTAAAAAAATATAATGATTAATCCTTAAGACCAACGATTAAAAATTCACCTAAGGTATAAAAAATAGTAATAAATATAAAATATAGCCTAAAACGCTCGCTTACACATCTATAATGAAAACAATTGCACATAATATTTCAGTTAGTTTGTCGTTCCGGCAGCGGTGGCAGTCTTTTAAAGGATAAATCTGAATACATTTCCAAGCGAAATTCTAAATTCTATTGAAATTGGAGTCCAAAGTTCATGATTTCGGTAACTAAATACAAACCTGCACTCATTTACAAGCAAAATGGTCCACGAAGTCCATAGCTCGTGATTCCGATCAACTGTTCAATAGGGTATTTTACCCTTTTTTGAAAAGTGTCTTAATTTGATCCTAAAGTGATAATAAACTACCAAAAAATTTACAAAAATTGTATTCTATCGATAAGTGCAATAAAAATGCATTTAAAATTAGCATTTTAAATTTCGCCGCGAAAACGCTACCCGCCATCTTTTTCGGTTCAAGAGCTGTCATGACGTCACACGGATAGGTAAGCAACGGTTTTTTCTTAGTGAAAATCATTACAATTGCAATCCATGTGACGCCACAGTCGGAATTAATATGGCAGCTACGGCAGCATGCGTTTTGGATATTCGTAGAACAGATAAAAAAGTGAAATGTTTAAAATGAATTATAAAATTCATTTTATAATTTTATAAACTGAAATAAACATTTTTCGATTGCTTATTGCTAAGACTATCATGTTTATACATTTTTAGGTTTTTTTCTCGTTTGGTGTAAAATACCGTATTACTCCTTTTGTAAAATTATATTTTGTGCAATCACACCATTTTGTTCGCAAGGCGCTCAATTTATCCCGCCCCATCTTTGGACCAATCAGGAGGCATATATAGAAGCGTTTCATATACTGCGCCGCTGCCGCACGCAAAAATCAAGAAACGGCCTAAGTACAAAAAAAATACGGACCACAACACATTTTATTAGCGTTCAAACAGAAAATTTGTATTACCTGTTACAACGACGATGAAGATAATAAAACTGTTAGGTCATATACATTTCCTAACTCCCGATACGTAGCTGACTAAAAAACAATACATTACAAATATTACATAATAACTATATACTCCAAAATACTCTCAAAAATATAGCACCAACAATTACCTTCCAAGAATTACTCTATGACAACGTTATTCTATGATTCAAAGTATTAAAGTTGTAATGAAAAGTACTCTATTTCAACGTTGCTCTATGGTTCAACAAATGTCAAAGTTTACGTTAGTTTAATACAGTACAAGTAAATTACTACAGTAATGTATAACATCGTCTATAGCAAAATTACACTAAGTACTTTTTAATTTTTAAAATTATACGTTCTATCAAAAAATCTACTCGCATATAAAGCGCGACTTCTAATAATTATTGTTATAAAAATGTTTGGAACACCTCTGCGATATTGGGGTTCACATCAACCAATCATGCAACGCTATCCAATACTTGGATTAACTTCGGGGCAAATAGGATTGTAGCCATAAAAACATAATAATAATAATTAACAATAAGGTACATTTCAAAGACTCCTATCTAATTACGTGAACAAAATTCGTTGTCTTGAAGTACGATCTAGCGCTATACAAAACATTTGACACACTAGCGTTCGTTCTATATTTGAATTGTCTATGGCATCCCTAGTGGTTCCATTTAGCTTGTACAGATTAAAAATACTATAAGGTCGCTCGAGGGCTCTGGTAGGTGTCTCTGGGCCGCCTCCTAGCTACGCACTTACTGTGAGCGACGTGTTTACAACCCAAGTAGGCTCGCCTGAGAGCATTTGTGACTTTACCCTGACAGCCACAGACAAAAAGGTCTCAATAAACACGTCACAGATACAAAATTTTGAAAAAAAAGTAGAATATTGAAAAATCTGTACAATTTTTAATTTCCAGGACAGATTAAAGATTTTTACAAAACAAATCGAATGCGCAAATGAATTTTGCTTTTCCAACGATTCTTTCTATTATGGTCTTGTAGCAAAGTTGAAGTGAACAACGAATGCGTATAAACGTCCGCTTGTGTGGTGCGTGTGTGGGTGTAATGTGCACACACGTCAAATCTTAACAGGCACGATGTGACACCTTCTCAAACTTCACTCACAAGTGTAATCGGCCCATTGTACGAATTTTACACGCCTGAACTATCTCTTTAACGGCAGTTTTTTCCGGTAGTTTGTAAGTATTTTAAAATAGGTACCGAAAGGACTTTGAGTCATTTTGAGTCCAATGCCCCTACAATGTTGATACTGATGGCATATGAAAGCTTTTAGGGTAGGTAAATTTATTTCATACTATGGCGGCTAAAGTCAAAAACATACATTTAATATGGATTGACTAATCAAGCAATTCATGGTTTCTATTTATTATAGTACTATTATATTATTTTTGCCTATGGTCCTTTCAAGTTTACAGTTTTTAAAATGGCTGTGACACATAGACAGACGAAACTATAGGAACCCTTTCCTTTCCCTACGAACACGGAAAAGATTTACAGTAATTTTGTGTAAATACTTTGAATGAGTTGAGTTACCATGAGTTTGAACCGAAAAACTTTAAACATGTGAATGTTTGACAGGTCGTCGTATCTGACGAATCTTAATATCGTTGAAGTTATGTTTGTACTGCAGAAAATCGGGTAAACTCTTTTATAGATTTCAAGATTTCTATGAAAGCTGAAGATAGGCTTGCGCTTGGCGACTATCGTGCTTTAAAGAGCAATGATGAGGTCTGGCCGTAGCGCGCTTGCCTGAAAGATGCCTATTCACTCTTGCTTTGAAGAAGAATTTAGGTTATACGAGACTGGTAAATGTCATACATACTAACAAATTATATGGACAATACAAACGCAGTTCGATACATAAACAAAAAACAGAGTTTTCAACACGTTTTTATGTAAACCTTTCGTCCGTGCAAACTCACGGTAATATTCGCAACAACTTAAGCCACAAAACCAACAACTTTTGCACTATTGTTTTCGGAATTCAAAAGTTTACAGTGCGACATGGCTATCTTGGCACGTGGCGAAAATCGGAACCAACATTACCGTCAAGTGTCCCCTTTTTCGCCACGCGCCAAGATAGCCTTGTCGCACTGTACTTCACGAATTTACACGTTTTTTTAAAATTTCATTTACGCATTCACAGATAAAAAATAGAAAGAAAGTAATGAAACCATGCTTTAACGCAAAATGCCTCACCACACTAACTCCGGTTTTGCCCTGTAATTATAAGTTGTTATAACTTATAACATAATCGTTTCACACACGAGTCCTAACTTAACTTGTCCTAACTTTAAAATCGTAATAGTCTCGCGACTCCTACGCAACGCCTTAGGAAAGTCGGAAAGTCATTTGTGGAAATGGATGTAATATCTATATGTATAAAAGGTGACTGACTGACTGATCTATCAACGCACAGCTCAAAACACTGGACGGATCGGGCTAAAATTTGGTACGCAGATAGCTATTATGACGTAGACATCCGCTAGGAAAGGATTTTTGAAAATTCAACCCCTAACGGGGTAAAATAGGGGTTTGTAATTTGTGTAGTCTACGCGAAGTCACGAGCATAAGCGAGTTTTATAGTAAAAAAATGTTCCAGCTAATTTTAAACTTGCCACAAGTTTAAAAAGATTAGGTAAATGATAAAAAAGCGTAGATATACAGTTACAATACAATATGGCATAATATTATTGTAAATTGAACACGACAAAAGCAACCGGCGAGTTTCTTGTTGGTTCTTCTTGGTAGGAATGGTATTCCGAACCAGTGGTAGATTCTTTTGACGATTTAAAAGTACTTGTAAATGTTTATTAAATTAAAATATTTTTATTCAATTCTATTCAACCTTACGTAGATAATATGGCAGTGACTTTCATCCATAACCTAATAAATTATTATTCCTTAATATAAGTTTTATAATCCGTACGTAATACAAACGATAATACAATAATTTTAAATTATAATGGATACACACAAAAATATAATCACTATCTTCCATTTTCAATCTTCACACTTAAATTAACTATGACAGACATAATTCTGTAAATATTTCAAATCTATAACAGTTAGTCAGTCAATCAGACAGACAGGCAGACATACAGTAGCCGGCAGGAAAGGTACATCAACCTTTAGAAAGAGGTTTCGGCTTTGTAGAGCGTTGTCTCTATCACTCAAACCTATGTGATATTTTGTCGGTTTCAACTACAGAGACAACGCTCTACAAAACCACTATCTCTTTCTAAAGGTCGATGTACAATATTTCCTGCCGAGTACTATACAGACGCAGATAATCTTAATAACTTCTTATTTTAAAATCTTCAATATAATAATTTATTTCTTCTGCTATAGGTTTCAATTAATCTGATCTTTTTCCTTATTGAGTTAATAAAATAATAATATGATGATGTATTGCGTTTTTTAATGATACTAATAAATAATTATATATACCCAGTGAAGATTGTAAATGACACATATAGAAGTAATTAATAACCACAGTTTAGCAAACATACAGTTGGGTGAAGAATGTTCGAGTTTGTTTGCAATACCAAATCAAGTGTCTTTGACATAATACAAGTTACAACATGGCATAGCAGTGGCGATGGCCAACTGTAAGATAGCTAAACTGTGCAGTGATACCAAACACCAATACAATACAAATACATATAATATGGCGAATAAAACATATACAGGGGAAAAATTAGCTCTACACTGGTGTTTTTTAATGATAAACTGTTATCCATACTAATATTATAAATGCGAAAGTGTGTCTGTCTGTCTGCTAGCTTTTCACGGCCCAACAGTTAAACCGATTTTGATGAAATTTGGTACGGAGTTATTTTACATCCCGGGCAAGGATATAGGCTACTTTTCATGAACGGATAACGGAAATCACATAAAAACTTGTATTTCGAACTTATCAGGAATAACACCAGAGCAGAACCAGGAATAAATCATAGTAATCATAACCACGGCTTAGCGAATATACACTTCAGAAACAAACGCATGCTAGGGTCTTGGACTATAGTAATAAAATGATGTGATTTTTTGTATAGCGGTAGTTTCTGGGGCTAGGATTCATTATTAAAGAGAATTTTTTTAAATGGTGATTTTTATTTATTTTTTTAATTATTAATTATTAACGTCACGCTATACGGAAAGCGAATAATGACGTCACAATGCGTAACTGACAAATATTTTTTAATTTTTTAACATAAAAATAGATAAATTTCGGCTGGAAAATAATTTTTATGTTAAAAACTTGAGATGTTCGCTAAGCTGTGGTTGCGACGGGTGTCCTAACCAGCAGTAGTGCGGGGTGAGAGGGTGAGCGGAGAGAGCGAGACAGAGAACAAAGCCAGCAGCAGTTGTATGGCGCGCTGTAGTACAGAGGGGACAGTTACCTTGAGCGGGACGGGCGGCACCTCCAAGTGGTAACCGATGTCACACAGGTTCTGTAGTAGCTCCACCCCTGGAAAGTGGAGGATATACCTTTAGCTGAGTGTATTTTTATATGGAGAAACCCACAAAGTAATTATTTTCAAGTAATTTGTTCAAGAAGTAGCTATTTTTACACCGCTTGCTGACAAAACTTTAAAGTAGTGTTATCACAAAGTTGGCCTTAAAGACTGTGTAATAGCAGGCTGGGCTCACTTAGACAAGTGACCCGGGAAATATACCTACTCTTTCGAGAGAGAGAGAAAGACAGAGAAAGAGACAGATAGAGAGGGAGAGAGAGAGAGAGAGAAAGAGCGAGAGTTATCGCGATAGAAAGACAGGCGTTTGTTAAATTTTAACCCAATGTTGTACCGTGCAAGCTGAATTGCACTTTATTGCATTGTAACAAGAATCGCTATTTTTGTGGGAGTGCTCTGTGGGAAACACCCGGTCCATGGGTCCAATCTGAGTCAGCTCGTCTTTCGCTTGGATGAGGTGTCGGACGTCGTCTGGTGTGAGAGATGTAGACTAGTGTCATAGACTCACCCGGATCTCTGTTGGCGCAGTAGCGCGTCTCCCAGGCATCGAATAGCTGGTTATAGTACCGCGGGCCCGCCAGATAGCCCAGATACTTGTGGGAGTGCTCTGTGGGAAACACCCGCTCCATGGGCCCAATCTGGGTCAGCTCGTCTATCGCTTGGATGAGGTGACGGACGTCGTCTGGTGTGAGAGATGTAGACTAGTGTCATAGACTCACCCGGCTCTCTGTTGGCGCAGTAGCGCGTCTCCCAAGCGTCGAATAGCCGGTTATAATACCGCGGGCCCGCCAGATAGCCCAGATACTTGTGGGAGTGCTCTGTGGGAAACACCCGCTCCATGGGCCCCATCTGAGTCAGCTCGTCCTCCGCTTGGATGAGGTGACGGACGTCGTCTGGGGTGAGGGTTGAAAGGATGTCTCGGAGGTACTAAAAATATGGAATTTCTTTTAAAAATATATACTCAGGTTGAATTACAGGGCTGCAATTTTTTTGATCCAAAATTTTTTTTAGTCCTGAAGAAATAGACATAACGTTCATTTTATAGATTACGAAACTTCTTGCAACACAAAACTAGGATTTGACAAATAGATAAGTACTGCAAGTAAAGAAATTATAGATCAGTGTGTACGCTGGCCGGTATTATCGCTTGATATTCGGGGTAATTTTGCAACTAACTGAGAGAATATTCTTAGAAAATTATCTTTATTCTTTGCTTAGTGATTTCCTAGGTCATTTACTTTTTCTGGGACCCGTAAATAATGCCAGCTTAATAAGTACAGAAACACGTGTCTTTTTATATTTATTAATCGAAAACTTACCATATCTCTGTCTTCCATGTTAGTATAAATAATATGTTTATCCCTTTCTTCTTTCGACAGGTACACTGTATACAATCTACTGTCATAAGGCAAACCGGTCTGAAATTAAATTGTGCGAGTATAAATTATAAAATTTTGTAAACTCAGAAATGTTAGATTTGTAATAATCCCAAGCAGCCCTCCAGATATCGATTTTGAAAGAATTCGTTCGAATAGTATAAAAATTCTATTTTTTTTAGTAGTATATCAATTTTTCAAAAAAAAAAAATTGCACTAGAGGTCAGCAAATAAATTTTGAAAACTGCGAAAAATCGTATTAGTGCAATAAATCTAATCTCTAAAATCTTACTTTAGAGCCACGTTAAATTCGGCACATGAGATCTCGAGGCAAAAACTACAAAGAAACCGCTCTAGCGTAGCAATTTGCATCCGATGTTTACTATACCTATATGCTATACTACACCTAGTTTTTTTTTTTTAAGTTTAAAAATCCATCAATCGTGTAAGGCCGATGATTTTTGTCAGCCCTAGACTATGGTCTATTTGGGCTGCAAATTGCAAACACCAGTCTCAATTTTTATCTAGCGCTTTGGATTACAAAGTGTGGTGTAAAATGTACACTTTTTATTAAGACTATAAAATAAAATGGTAAATGCATTTTTCGAGCAAGTGTTTTAGAAAAGAATAGAAAAGGATGTTACCAATTTGGTGGGCTTCTCCTTGGACAACACGTCGAGGTTAGTCTTGCCGGGAACTTGGAACTGTGCGATGTTAAGCACGGCAGTCACCAGCGGCCCCTTCACGTGAATGTCCAGCGGCGATGCGCTATGCAAGCTAGGCGAGATGTTTACCTACAATACAGATAACCTTTTAGTGTGGTACCACAATTGCCGAAAGTAGCGCGCCGAACGTTCGGTTAAATACGCTCGCAATGTTTTTTAAGTTACCTATGACACATCTACTGAATTTCTGATGCGTTCGGCGAAGCGCCGTACCTTCCGTTGGGCGTCTACTTCGGCTAGAACGCATTCAATGTATTTTGCATAGCAAGCACCACATTACGCGACCGAAAGTTCGTCGCGTGTACTTCTTCTAAGCCCTCTATAATACCCAATAAAATCTCTATAAAATCCATCTTTCTGGGTAATTCACCACGTCGCAACTGCACACCACCAAGTGACGACATCGGCTGACGACGACGCCACGTACCACCGTACGTAATTTAACTAAACGCCCGGTGCCGCGCCGCCCCGTCCAACTTTTCGACGCGTTTGGTATGTCACGCCAACCGAATACTACGACCGATAGTTCAGTCGCTGCAGTATCAGCGGCAGTTAAATAGTCGCTGAGTCGCTGAGCTGACCTACGATGCGAGTGCTAGCTCGCGCAGGTATTGTTCCACGCCCTCGTGTACTGTGTACGGATGTAGCAGTCACACTAATGCAGATTAAAACTGACTATAAAACTATATGTACGGGAATAAAACTTTTTTAAAAACGGGAAAAAAAGTAATTACGCTTTAAATATATTGAAACACATTAATTCCTTCTACACCTTTTTTAGAATTTTAATTCTGTAGGTTATCCAAAATCAGTTTTTCTTATATTCTGAAAAATTGTTGTTTTGAGTTGAAACAGTTTTGATCCTGGTGCATTATATCTGAAAATACAGTCTTACACAATAACTTCAACTTACTTCTAAAAGCCACGGCTTTAGGTCTTCATCCAACAACACATCGATGCCAAACAACTCATAACAGTTATATCTGGAGGTGATATTGGCTTTCGTGAGCGAACTGATGCTGGCCTCGCCCGATATTATAGTTTTGATCACGAGGTCTTTTATAGAGTCCCATAGCGCATCCGTGTCTACGTTTTGTTCAGTCTTTAGGTATTGAAATAGGGTTTGTAATGTCCTGAGAAACAACGCGAAAGGTTAAATTTGCACAGGCGGTCAATTACGACAAAGCATCATTGTTAACTTTATGGTATTCTTCTGCAACAATGCATTTTAGCCAATAGCGAGAAAGTGTCGGCCAATCAGATGTGACTGCGATTGTCACTTTGTTGTTTCCACTGATGCGGAGTGGGGACATCGAGCATTGTGATTGGTCAATTCACGGTCCGCTCCGCTTCACTCCGCCCAACTGCGCGTCAGTGGAAACGCACTCTAAATGCTGGAATATCATTTCACCACCCATTGTAAATGCAGATTTATACTGTACCATTTATGTCCTTCGCAAGCCGCAAAGTCCTCGTTGGGGGTATAGTTCTTAGAGAGTCTATTGATTGAGTAATTTGTTAAATGCATGTATCTATCGTTGAGAGACGTCAACTCGTCATTGTATTTTACTGAAAAAAAAACCGAATATAGGTTTTCTTGTGAGATGTGTAATGAGACAACAAAATGTGTTGAAAATAATTCCAATTCAAATTAAATAAGCATTGGCTGATTCTCAATTTATGAGTTTTACATACTATTGAAAAATTCCTTAGGTGAATTATTTTTGTATTTTTTGTTACTGATCATTCTTTAAGTATTTTAAGTAATGTGTGTGATTAGTGCTACTTTTTAATGTCGTAATTACACATTCCATATATTTATTTTACTCGTTATGCACGAAATATTATTATTTTATTAACGATTTTAATTTGAACCGGAGCCATAAGGACCACACTATTTTTGCTAAGCTGGTATCATTGTTTAAGTTTGACATTTTTAGCTGTCATTTTGGTTTCTGGGATTAAAATATAGGCTATATTAATCAGACGTTATCACGATTTTATAGTAGTAAAAAGATAATTTAAAAATAATACTTACCAGAAGCAAACCTAGCTAATCCATCCTTATATAAGTATATCCGTAGAGGGTGTACTGACGTCACTAATACGTACAGCCGGAGATCGAACTTGCTACCATTTATAAGGTACGGCTTTGACACATAACGTTGCACTACTACCGGCTTCTTTTTAGGAATTTGCGTCCAACGGGACACTACTTTTATGCCGGTGCCTCGGGCTGAAGCGGGCTGGAAATAATGAGAAAATGGTACTTATTCATCATCATCATCAACCAATAGACGTCCACTGCTGGACATAGGTCTCTTGTAGGGACTTCCACACGCCACGGTCTTGCGCCGCCTGGATCCAGCGGCTGCCTGCGACTCGTCTGATGTCGTCCATCCACCTAGAAATGACGATGCCCACGACTTCATTCGCGTGGATTTAGGTTTGAATCAAAATAAATTCCTACCTATATTATAAATGCGAAAGTATGTTTGTTTGTTACTTTGACACGTCGCAACGGAGCAACGGATCGACTTGATTTTTGTATGGGCATAGTTAATAACGTGGAGATTATTATTATTATTTATTATTTAATTAAAACGGCCATAAAGCCAATTACACTAATTAAACTACGAGTACAAACTAACATAAACATACTTACAAAAATTGTTAAAATTATAAACTTTAAAAAGTAAAATTATAAATTTTCACAAAAGTGCAAGATCTGACCCATGAGGTCAGCCCATTTGTCAGCAAATATGTCACAGCGAGATGTGACACAGGCTTCTTTTAATCCCGAAAAATCAAAGAGTTGCCATGGGATTTTTAAAAACCTATATAACCTTCCAGGCGAACGAATTCGCGGGCATCAGCTAGTGGCCTAATAAACAAAACTTACCGGCTTAATAATCCATCGTTCATCATTAGCCGCATGCTTCTCCCAATCATGCTTCAGTATCTTCAGATCGTGTGGCAGTACGTAAGTCTTGGGCATTATACCGAATTCACTAATTCCATACTTCGACGATAACTTCTGTAGGTTTCTCCATAGTCTGTCTTTGCGGCCGATTTGAAAAGTTCCCGGAAAGTGGTTCATTTTCTGACCGTCTTTAATGGCTCGGAACATTACAGATTTCATATGTTTACCCCATATACCTATCCATTCTACAGTTTCTGTAAGGGCAAGATCAATATTGTATAGTTGGAAATGTATGAAAATGACTAATATTGTTTGGAGTAAAATAATAAACATTTTAAATTAGTTACTGGTCTGTGGTCTACATATAAATCTCGAAAGCGGTGATAGGACGTCACTCTGCTATTCGCAGTTATCCGCGCTGAGAGTTAGTATGATAAAAACGACGGCCGGCGTTAGGAACTTGAGGGTTCCGCTAGCTTATATTAATTTATTTAGTTTACTATGAGACAACGACGTTACACTTGGCCAGACAAAAAGTAGCCCTATATTCCCTATATTATTTACCTAATAAGCCATTGATTATGTCCTGAAGAAAGTAACTAAAACGTTCACGGGTTTTTATTACAGGAATCGTTAAATTTAATAGCACTCAACTTCGTCCGCGTGAACTAAACAAATTTCAATCCCTGATGTCACCCCCTTAGGGGTTGAATTTTCAAAAATCCTTTCTTAGCGGATGCCTACGTCATAATAGCTATCTGCATGCCTTTCTAGTAGTAGTCTGGTAGTTGATAGATCAGTTAGTTAATCAGTCAGTCAGTCACCTTTTCCTTTTAAATAATAGTTTGAGCTGTGCGTTAGTAGATCAGTCAGTCAGATTTCCCTTTTATATATTTAGAGTAAGCTGAAGAAGCCAAGTAATCATTTGTTCAAAACAACATCTCACCTTCCTGCGGACACTCAGCGGTGTCACACTCGCTCTTCACCAACCTAAACCCCGAATTAGTCAGCGTTTTCTTCACAACTATAGGCGTTATCGTAGTCAGCTTCCACTTCAGATGTTTCTGTATGGGCATGGGGATTTTCAGCGGAGATGTCTCCTCGTGACCAACGAACTTGAGGTATGGAGGCACGCGCGGGAACAGGGAGAGTCGCAGGCAACTGCTTATTGACTCTGGTAGGCATAGAGGTGATTCTGTGGACGAAACAAAGATTTTTTTTAAATCTTCGAATCATCATCATCATCATGATCATCGCCGGCTCATTATACTTTGGTATCTTCAAACGTACTGTTTATAAATTTATAATTAATAACTATTTAAGTAATCTGTAAAACCAAATTGTAATCCTATTTGGCCTTATTTTCAGTCTGTTATTATGTAAAATTATATTGTATGTATCGCTGTTGATTGCAAATAAACGAATAAAATAAAATAAAAATTACAGAGCACGGGTCTCCTCTCAGAGTGGGAAGGGTTTGGCCATAGTCTACCACGCCGGCCATGTGCGGATTGGTAGACTTCACACACTTTTGAGAACATTATGGAAAACTCTCAGGCGTGCAGGTTTCCTCACGATGCTTTCCTTCACTTAAAGCAAGTGATATTTAATTACTTAAAACGCACATAACTCCGAAAAGTTAGAGGTTCGTGCCTGGGATCGAATCCTCAACCTCCGATTAGAAGGCGGACATCCTAACCGCTAGGCTATCACAGCTTCGAATATAACTCATATTTATAGAGTTTGAATTGAGACTACAAGCCAGCTGCAAAATTGCATGATATTGTGTAAAACACGGGTATATACCACTACTAGCTGACCCGTCCCGGCTTCTCTCGGGTGGAATTAAGAAAATCGAGGTAGGGGTTGAGTTTCCAAAAATCCCTAAACACATATTTGTTCATTTGTGACTGCAAACCCAAATACCAATTTTCATGCAAAAAACCTTGAAAAATGAAGGACTTTCATACAAACTTCCATCCCCCATTTAACCCACTTAGGGGTGGAATTTCGAAAAATCCTTTGTTAGTTGATACCTACTCTTTACAAAGAATACACCCTCAAAATTTCATGTCTCTAGGACCAGCGGTTTAGGTTGTGCGTTGATATAATAAGTCAGTCAGGACTGTGAATTTTATTTATAAAGATTAAGATACTTTTAAAAATAAGTCAATAGGGCCGATTCTCTTGTACACAATCTCTAAACTAAACTAAATTAACGGGTCTAAATCTAGTGCTATCCTTTTCCGCAAGCAACATTATGAAAGGGATAGCAATAGATTTAGACGTGTCATTTTAGTTTAGTTTAGAGTTTGTGTACAACTGAATTAGCCACAATATTTCGACCCAGTTGCACGGATCATGGTTACGTCGAATTCTACCAAGCTCGAATTCAATCCAAACTACAAATCTGCTATCGCCTTCTAAAGGTCGATGTACAATTACTCTGTGCCGCGTACTGTATTTAGAGCACTGTCTCTTGTCGTTGAGACCGACAAAACGTCATATAGGTATTAGTGACAGAGACAACGCTATACAAAGCCGAAATGTCATTCTAATGGCCGATGTACATTACTTTCTGCGGCGTACTGTAACATAATATGATTCTAATATAATATCATCTATCGCTCGCTACTATTCCAGAATTATATTTTTTCTAGAACAAAAAATGAATGAATACTAATATAAAGTTTATCGACGTCCTAAAGCATTCGGCAAAGCTACCGTCTAATGTAAATAAATAATTATAATATTTCGATACTAACCGCCGTACTCAGAGTCGCTAATCGTTACTTAAGATCGAGTTAAAACGAGACAGATTTATGTGAGAGATATAGCTCTGTCTCGTTTAACTCAATCTTAAGTAACGATTAAGCGACTCTGAGTACTGCGGTAAGTACAACAATTTTTCATAATAATTAAACTTTAAATCCTTGCAAATAACCTTTGCGCGTGGGCACACTTTTGAAGGGACTAGTTGTGTGTAAAGTAGTCAAAAAGTGTTGGTTCTTAATCATTCGTTCTGAAAAATACAATCGAAGATCAGATTCTTATATTGAAACCGTGCGGCTAATTCTGTTAGAACACACAATCTCTGAACTAAAATGGCAAGCCAAAATATATTGCTATCCGGTATCCCTTTTTTAATGCTTCCTACAGATAAGGATACCAGTAGATTTAAACTAATCACTTTATTTTGTCTTTTTAATTTCTGTCCGTCCATCTTCGGGATGCAAGTTGTCTCTGAACCAAACGTCAAATTCGGGTATTCGAATAATCTTGACAGATCTCTACTTGACCACAATTATTGTTCCTTTTGCGAATCGTGATCATCTCGTAATTATCGATAGACTCGTGCGTGATTTAACTTCGTACAGCGACATCTAGTTTTTAATGTGAAATTAATGCGACAGTGGGGCCGATTCTCTAGTACACAATCTCTAAACTAAACTAAATTAACAGGTCTAAGTCTAGTGCTTTCCTTTTCCGCAAGCAACATTATGAAAGGGATAGCAATAGATTTAGACGTGATATTTTAGTTTAGTTTAGAGATTGTGTACAAAGGAATTAGCCACATTATGGCAATGCCCACAAAAATTAACTCACCTATCGGTAACGCTTTTAAAGTGTCGCAATAGTCCATTGTACTAGTGATTTTAACCATCGATTGGGTAACATGATTGTTGCCTTTCTTATTGTTCGCTATTTTCTCTATCTCGGAAGAAAACTCAAGCGTAATTTAACTTTGTGTAGCGACATCTAGTTTGTTTAATGCGTAGTTAAGGTGATAATGTCATAAACTAACCACAAAAGTTAACTCACCTTTCGATAATGCTTTCTTAGGTGACATAACAGTGCCGTTGAGTTTGCTTGTTATTTTTACCATAGACTGGTTGACATGATTGTGGTCTACATCGTTGATGACTGGTGCAATTGTTTCTATCTTTTGTTGATTATGATTGTCTATGACGGCGTGCGCATCTGTCTCCATGTGCCATTGTTCTGTGTAATCGTCTGGAGATGGCGATCTGCTTACTGAGCTGAAATAAACACACTAATATTACAAAAAGCTAAAAAAAATATTACATGCAGAACAATTATGAGTGTCTCTTATGGAACGTCTGTGACTTTACCACTGGCTCAGAATGCAGATTCTACTAGAAAAAGCTGGCAAGAAACTCCGCAGTTGTGTAAATTAAGTGGTTTTGAAGTGAAACTTCTTTAGATGCAGCTAAATCAAGAAGCTTTAGGTTTGTTTTACTCTGAAACATGCGATGCACATCCCATACTGCAGGTTGTACCATACAGATGTGTCCGTTTTGGCGTACTATAGCGAATCACTCTTGTGGTTGTTTGTACATCATAGACTTTCGCAAAGTAATACCTGCTTGTATCGAAGCCGAAGGACCGTTTCTGGCGCATCCTCGGATCTATGCAGTGGACCCAGGCTAATAATGTTGATGACCAATATAACACTTTAAACTTACTTGTCGGCCTCGACGTCGAGCACATCGGCCTTGCTGTTGGTTTTCATCCTGACGGACTTTTTCGTCTTCGTCTTCTTCTTCGTCTTGACGGGTTTCTTGGCGACGGGGATCGCGGTCACGGAACTGACGGGCAGCGCCGGGCTCACGGCCGGCCGGGTGGGCGTGTGGGTATCCTGACGAGGCTGCGGAAGATTCATCTTCTTATTTTTCAAATATAATCGATTTTTAAAACACACGATTACGACTGAAATCGATTTTGTTTGTTTGTTTGTTTTAATTTTAAACTTTTTACTACACATAATAGGATAGAATGTACAGAGACTAACTTTTAATACCTGAAGGTAAGTTTTCCAGTTATATTCCGCGACAGGTCGATATGGCAATCAGGATATGGAGGCGGAGGGACGGACGCCCCGCACATCCGCACGTCATCCGCGCTCGTCTGCACCGGGTTAGCGCGGAGGCTGTGCGGCTGTGCAGGGCCTTCCCCCCCCACCCCTCCCTCCTCCCCCCATTGTTAACTCGACCTGTCGGATACTATACTTAACCTTTAAAAGATATCTTTAAAAATCGATTCAACTAAATATCGATATTTTTTTTCAATCGCTATGATGGCTCGTAATGAGCATTAAATGTTGTACAAAAGTTGCCGGCTTTTCTATTCGCCCTGTGAATAACCTCATATAAAAGCTTAGGACACTGCATAAGGCAGCTGTTCTACAATTTGCGTGGAATAAATGATTTATAACGGTTATAGTTGATGAATTCGCGCTAGTTAAGATGGTATCCGGAAATGCTTGTTCACGAAACATGCGCTGGCGCCAAATCGTCGAGATTAGTATAAAACAAAGTGCACCGATGCAATGATTCACATAATACATCACTCAACATTACAGTTAGATGCGTTAACTAGGGCTGCCAACAAAATATAATTCATTACTCATTAGAGTAAGGAGCCAATCAAATTTAAATAAATTGATAAATATCACATTGATACATGAATATGATAAATATGAGCAAAACGATTAAAAAGAAGCGAGTACTATCTCGAAAAAACCGTTAGAGAGGGAGACTTACAACAGTCTGAAAAAGTAGGCAAATCCAAAAAAACACCACAAAAATAAATGAAAAGTATGTTCAAAAAAAAACTGTCAACGACTTAACTATACAAATAAGAAATAATAAACAATCGCCGCTCAGTTGAAGGTGTTAAATATAAACACCGAGAAATAAAATTAAAAAAAAAGCTCAATTAACATTAAAAAAACGCAATAAAAAAAGGATATAAACCTGTCGCCACTCCAACACCTGCCACGTGCAAATGACAGGTTAAACAATAAAACTGTACAATATAATAGAGACGCGTATTGAAAATAGAAATAGACGAAAAAACAACATAGAACAAATTACCACAACTCCGCAGTTCCAAAATACAGACGTATTTTGGCAACCATCACTGGAGCATTAAGAAAATCACTTTCATAAAAAAATCCATTTTATTATTTCCACTGCACAATAAACGCACTATCCATTTGTCAAAGTTATTTTCTTAATCGCCACCGAAAACGTGTCAAGGTTTCGTGAAATCTGGATCACGAATGACTTTATTGTTCTGAACTTCTCGAAATTAATACACGCAATTATAAATACTTCAAATAACTTGCAGGCGCAATATGCTTGCATTAAAATTCCTAAAGCTGAATTGATAGACCAAAACGACGATGTCGCGGCATATTCTCAAGCAACTATCTTAAAGCACAAAATATAGGGTTTTGTGAAGACATCGGACGACTGCCCTTATCCAATCGTAGGACAGTACTGGCTAGATTAAATTAAAATAAAAATTAAAAAAAAGTTTGGATGAAAATGTGCACAATAGATCGATTAAGCGTCGAAACGGCACGGTAGCAGTATTAATGCTTCGTATTGACATTTCGCACAATTGGCATAACGCCCGATCTTGTGAATTGCTACCGCAATAATCTTAGTGCATGTACCCACTCACTCGCGAGTCTACTAGTAGAGTGAGGCTATTAAATTTAACCCTCTAGTGACGAGGGAAATATCCGAACTCTACTAACGTTGGTGCTAGTGATACCCGAGCCCCGCTCATTATGAAAGTACCGAGTCAAAGTTTTGACACGAACGCCCTAGGACAGTCACGCTTATTATACCTTTCTTTTAACAATTTAAAGGTAGAAAAAGTTTGTAAAAATGGATCCAATGATGTCTAACGTATTTATAACTAATTCTTTTTTGGCTATCCTGCGACACGGCAACTTTCTTTAATCTGTTTTGCTAACAGTAGAGGGATCGAACCCCCGACTCGAGAATACGGAGTACGGACGTCGTAACCACTAGGCTATCACGGACTAACTTTTCGGAGTTTTGTGCGTTTTACGCAATTAAATACCACTTGCTTTAACGGTGAAGGAAAATATCGTGAGGAAACCGGCATGCTTGAGAGTTCTCCATAATGTTCTCAAAGGTGTGTGAAGTCTGGCAATCCCCACTTGGCCAGCATGGTGGACTAGGGCCAAACCCTTAATTATATTGAATAAGTAAGGCCGGCCATACACGGACTGCTCGAGCGGTTAGCCAGTGATCAACATACACGGACCGCTCTTGCTATCAGAGTCAACAGCTTGAAGCTGCCATCGAGCAGTTAGCTTAACTGCTCGATGGCAGCTTGAACGATGCGTGCGGGCGGGAAGCGTGCGCGACGTGGAATGAGGAGCGCACGCGGAGATAACTGCGCGAGAGCGTTCGACAGCTCGAGCAGTCAGTGTATGCCAGGCGACTGCTTGACCGCCCAACCGCCCGAAGCAGTTGCAACTGCTTGAGCGGTTCGTGTATGTACGTACGTAGAAGTCTGTAGTTCAATATGCAGTCGCAGCTTAAAGCAGTCCATCCTGACTGCTTCAAGCTGTCCGTGTATGGCTGGTCTAAGACTTCATCTATCCGTACATGCAAAGACAGGCAAACCTGTTTATAACAAACAATAAATCGTATAGGCACATTTTTCAATAGTTACGACTGTAATAAAAAGTCAGAATATGCGCCACACACTTGTCTGGATTTGTTGTTGACTGTTATACAAATACCTACCCACCGAACATACGAGTACATTCCTTTGCGGAAAGTATCACGCATTCATGATGAATGACTATTTAAAGATCAATGATGTATGGACAGTGAATGACGAATAGTAAACCGTAAACGCTACGTCACACGTGAAGCTGTAACTTTTCTCGTCATAACACACGAATTCTCACGAGAACAAGTAGAGATCATTTTCGTAACACTAGGTCATCTATTTTCGGAGAATTTCATCATCAATTTCATCGCTATGTGATATACGTAACTAATATGAAACAAATGGGAAATTTTACACGTGGATAAATAAAGCTTTTCATTTATTTTTATTACAAAACTAGCTTATGCTCGCGACTTCGTCCGTGTGGACTACACAAATTTCAAACCCCCATTTCACCCCCTTAGGGATTGAATTTTTAGAATTTTCAGCGAATGCCTACGTCATAATAGCAATCTTCATGCTAAATTTCAGCCCGATCCATCCAGTAGTTTGAACTGTGCGTTGATAGATCAATCAGTCAGTCAGTCAGTCAGTCAGTCACCTTTTCCTTTTATATATTAAGATTTAGTTCAGTTAAAAATTTGTTTTAGCCTTATTAAAACCGATGCTAATCAATCAAAAATAAATCGGATATCGGATTATCCGGCATGGTATCGATAAAAATTCAATTAACGATAAACGTTTTCACACCCGAGTTTTGGATTATTTGAAAACAAGATTTAGAATTTTTAAATTATAGAAATCACTCACAATAGTTAGACGCTAAACTCACGGTAGGTAGACGCTAAAGTGAATAAAAATAATAAAAATATATTGTTTTCATTATAAAAATAATTGTTCAAATTCTTGTTTAAAACCATTTGAGTAAATATTAAATTACTTGAAACATTAAAGCTCGTAGATGATAATTTTCTTGGTAGGTAGTTAGTTAAAAAATATTTATTCTGACTTCATCATCATCATCATCATCATCTCAATGCCGCACGTTACTTAAGTTCTATCATCCTATCATAATCATCAACCCACCGCCAAAATTATGGATAACTTTCAGGCATGCAGTTTTCCTCGCGACGTTTTACTTCAGCATTAAAGCAAGTGCTATTCAAATTATTAAAAGGCATATATTATAACTCTGAAGTTTGAGGTGCATGTCCAGGATCGAACCCCCGACCTTCGACCTTCCTTCGACCGTATAGGAGACTAATGCCTTACTCTTCCTTAGCGGTGATATAATGGTTAGGCCATTATATCACCGCTAAGGAAGAGTACGCATGATAGTTGACTGTTCACTTTTATTTTGAACTAGCTGCCCCGGCGAACTTCGTACCGCCTCTATTTCAGGCAATTTTTTTAACTTTTCTCTCCAAAAGAACCATCCTCGTACTTCAAGGAATATTATAAAAAAAGAATTAGCGAAATCGGTTCAGCTATTTTCTCGAGATTTGCGATCAGCAACACATTCAGCGATTCATTTTTATATGTATAGAGAAGTACATCTGGCGTTCCATAATATTCTAGCTGCGAATATTAGAAACTAGGAAGCAAATAAAAATAAATTAAACTACTTACCGAGTGGCATAGCTTCAATATAAACCTTTTCAGCGATCGCATTGTAATAATATTGGATATGTTAATTTAGCGATATCTTACGGACCACTATTTTAAGCAACTTTAAACCGTACACACATTCTTCATGGCTAACACTTGTACAATCTAACTTCGGCCGAGTGAAATAAAAAAAAACATCTGTCGCTAAACTTCGAAAATAATTTCATAAGAGAAAAACTTTCAGCCGGCGGCGTCCGATTTTTTACACGATTGTGTAAAACTGTGAACAATTCACGAGGTACCTACGAAGCGCAAATTTTCGTAGACTTTCTGTACGCGACGTAAACTTTTTATCAAGAAAACCAGCGAAAATAATTTCGTAAAACTTCCGCGCCGCGTCGGATGCGGCGTACGATTGTGTAAATCTGTAAACAAACTACATTGCGCGAATTTTCAGTAGGCCGTCTACACACGACGTATTTTTTTTAAAACGAAAACACTTTCTTCGCTCAATAGTCGCTAAACTTCAAACATAATTATGTAAGAAAAAAATCTTTCGCGGCCTGTCAGATATTGTTTAAAATTAAAATAAAACTGTAATAGTCCGTACATTTTAGGTTTCACTTGACATTTTAACTATGTGTGAACTGCCATGTCAAAAGTACGATTCACCTTTATAATAAGGACTAAAATCGTACTTCTCGACTTGATCGTGTCTTTAATGACGTAATGGGGCCGATTCTCTTGTACACAATCTCTAAACTAAACTAAATAACGGGTCTAAATCTATCTAATGCTATCCTTTTCCGCAAGCAACATTATGAAAGGGATAGCAATAGATTTAGACGTGTCATTTTAGTTTAGTTTAGAGATTGTGTACAACGGAATTAGTCACACTGTTTGCGTAAACATAATCAATCAAAGTAGTTTACGATACATACAACAGTCAATATGATGAGGGTCATATGAATCATCATCTAAAAACAAGTCGTTAAAAACATCATTAAAAAAACCGGCCAAGTGCGAGTCTGGCTCGCGCAACGAGGGTTCCGTACTACAGTCGAAATTTTTCGACATTTTGCATGATAAGTCAAAAACTATGATGCATAAAAATAAATAAAAATCTGTTTTAGAATGCAGAGGTTCATATGATACCCCACTTGATATAGTTATCTTACTTCGAAAATTGTAAATACTAATATTAGTTCATGACCACAATTTAATTTTTTTTGTGTGATGTAAGCCTAAATTCACGGTTTTCAGATTTTTCCCCTAATGTCTAAAACTTTAAAAAATTCACATATGAAAAGTGCGCCATACAACTGCCATATGGATTCTTTTTCAAAAGAAAAAAATTGCCGGTATCACTAGGGATGATTATATAAGAATTCTAACGATACCCCACACAATCAAATCTGTTCAGGCATTTTAGAAGTTATGTTTATACCTAAATAAACTCACATATATGAACCGTAAAAATTTTTGTCTTTTTTTTGGCATGGCCGTGTCATTATAAGGGTTATAACCCATAGGTTTGCAACTAGCGTGGCCCTCTCAGTCCCTCTCGCTCAAGCAGATTTTCTTACTTATGAAATGTCATTACTTCTACACTTCACGTTGTTTGTCAAATACTCACGTACAAATACATTTTGACAAACAAAAAAAAGTGGCCACGGTGATAAGGACAAAACATAATCATTTTGTCACGTTCTAACAAGAGCTTAAATGCGTTTAGCTATCTTGCTCTAACAGTAAGTGTCACAATAGGGCTACTTCTAACAGTCCTTGTTCTGTTTTTAACCTGTTTGTTTGAAAGCATTTTCAAATGATTGAAGTTCAATTTGAAGTTGAAAGTGTAGGTTCAATTAAAGTCTGGTGTGATATTTCGCGTTCTTCCGTCAAAAATACCCCACCAATGGCTAGACAGTATGAATCACGGCTTAGTAATTAGAAAGGGTATGTGCGCACTGCAAAATATAGAGACGCGTACTCATTTTCATGCTATATTTAACTGTACTGCTGAAACAAACTAACCACTGCCTTGTGATTTTTTATCTGTGAGTAAGTACTATTTACACGGAAACTAATATAATACAGTGGTATTACACGGATTTATCTATAGCCACAATACTCAAAAGATTCTCATGGAATAAATCCCACTGCATTGCGTCCTATTTGTATTAAGAAAATGCGGTGAATTTTTTTTACTCCGTCTAATTTAGTATATCTAGTAGAAGCTGCTACTAACTTCACTTACAACTTTGTAATATTACCAACATTGTTTTAATTTTTGAGTGAAATACTGCCGAAGAACAAGCTCGCACTACGAAATTTTACTGTGTAATTTTTTCCGGACAATTCTGTGACATGGAAATTGTACGAAGTAGTTCGCGCGTAGTTTTTTGCGAGTGCGTGTGGCTTCATATAATTTTCACATGTCACAGAATCTTCGCGGTGAAAATTCGCAGTGCGGGCTTACCCTAAAGGTCTAATATTAGCATTTGGACGGGGTTATAATCTAGCGGATATTTACGCGTAGGTGTACTTTCATATAAATTTATCGCTTAAAATCGCGAAAACATCACCGCACGTAATTATTACACTGTGTAGACTAGCTTTAAACTTCAAATGTTTCATTTTCGATCAAATATACCTCCTCGGCGTGTTATCCGCACGAAAGTTCATCGCACTTTAATTTGTGGTGGTAGCTGAAGTGCTGGTACTTATTTACCCTTTCTTTTACTTTTGTATCGAAGCCCTAATTTGTATAGCATCTAATCCGCGTTTAAGCGATTTTCGATCTTATACCATAGATGATAAAATATGGTTTTAGGTGATTAAATAGGTGAATATGATATATGTGCGGTATCGGGATGTGCCAGGTGTTCCGTGAAATCAGTTTAAAACACTAGTTATGACGCCTACCGTATTATATCGACAGTTTTCTACTCGCGTGCAAGCCTAAGACCACAAAGGAAAATTTTGGCGCAAAACTTTTCGCCCTGTCGTCTAGTCTGTCTGTCTATAAAGTATCAGCCCTAGCGCCAAACTTTGACTGCTGAAACGTGATAATTAAAATCACTTCGATTCCAGAAAACAGTATGATTGGCAGAATTTATAGTAATTTTGCTTCAACAATGCATTTTAGCCAATAGAGAGAGAGAGAAAGTGTCGGCCAATCAAAGGTGATTGCGATCGTCACACTGTAGCCGTTACTTTGCGTAATCGAGCCCTTGAAGGGTACAATTTGCTTCGCCAATTGACGCGTGGAATGACAGTGACACGCTAGAGAATCATCATCATCATCATCATCAACCGATAGACGTCCACTGCTGGACATAGGTCTCTAGTAGGAACTTCCACACGCCACGGTCTTGCGCCGCCTGAATCCAGCGGCTCCCTGCGTCTCGTCTGGTGTCGTGTGGGGTCTTCCAACACGCTAGAGAATGGTCGGTGTTAATTTGGAATTTTGAGGGCTATCTTTTAATTTGGATATTTTTAAATGACAGGTTTTTAGGGTTTCGTACCTCAAAAGGAAAAAGGAACCCTTATAGGATCACTTCATTGTCTGTTTGTCGTGTCTGTCAAGAAACCTATAGGGTACTTCCCGTTGACCTAGAATCATGGAATTTGGCAGGTAGGTATGTCTTATACAGCACACGTAAGGGGAAAATCCGAAAACCGTGAATTTGTGGTTACATCACCAAAAAAAAAAAAATATGTTCATGAACAAATGTCAGTATTTTAAATTTTCAAAGTGTACACTTTATTGAAAATATTGAAACTATACACTTTAATTTGGTTTTTAATATTAAAACTTAAATAAAGCAAACATTTGTGTCAGTGGTACAAGCATGATAAAAGTGCTAATTACAAGGTACCTTTCAGCTTCTTAATGGTAACGCATAGTAGTCAGAAAGAGACTTACCAGTTCAATAACAGCTATATCATCGACAGTATCACTATTGATGGCAGTTGTTCTCAGAATGTGCATTTTGTACGTCTCATCCTTGGGCGCCACTATAACTTGGTCTCTGCAGGTACATCTAGTGCTCTTGGAGTAGTTAGTAGGAGGAGATCTTGGATGAGTGTTGCCTAATGCATTGATCGCTGTACCATATGAATATCCGGTGCCCGAGTTGTCTTTAGCACGCTTCATGTTATGGAGGTAGGATAAGTGGCTGAAATAAGAATATATTATGGTTTAGGTATATAGTTCTTTTTCAAGGATCCATACCCAAAGGGTGCCAACGGGACTCTTGGGACCTTTTGGGTACGGATCCCTATTTTATATTACCAAGCCTATACTAAATTACTAAGCCTCCACTCTCCGTCTGTCTATCAGCATTCGGCAGACTATATCTCGTGAACCGTAATAGGACTCGAGCTCGGCTATAGTTCGAGTCGAGTTCGATTTGAGTTTGCCACTAGTTCGGCTCTAGTTCGATTCGAGTTAGATTCTAGTTTGGCTCGAGTTTGACTAGAGTTTTATTCGAGTTCGACTTGAGTTTTATTCGAGTTTGACTCGAGTTCGACTCGAGTTTGACTCTAGTTCAGAAAACCGCATTAAAATCAGTTGCTCCGTTGCATAGTTTAAAAGATCTATGGGTTCATACATATTATACATCCATACATACATACATACAGACAGTGGGAAGCGACTTTATTTTATACTAAGAAGAGATAAATCTAGATAATGGCAAGACAAACCGATATAATACTTAGTTTTGAGTGTACAAGATCAAGTAATGTATACCCTCTTACTGCGTCTGTATGAAGAAAGCACCGAACTGCGCCCTCTTAAGCACCTTTATTTCAAGTTTCACAAGTTTCGTCTCAATATAAGCCTGCCCTTACAACATTTAACTATTTGGAGACCTGTTCTTAAATATAACCTTTCCATACAACAATTTTGCTATTTTTATAATTTATAGGTTACCCACCATACATTCTCCACATGGTAAACATAACCAACTTGATTTAATCAATTTTATTATCATTGTTACTGACTTATTGGTACTATAGATAATTAAATAATTGCAAACATAAATACATTTTGTAATATCATGTGGTTACTTAATGCAATATAGTATATTATGCTGAGTCCTAGGTCCCTTTGAACCTGTCATAGTATAAATACAGAGCAAAATACAATCACGATGATGTAGTGTAATTATTTCTAGCAGCAAAGCCACCAATTTAGCGTTCCAGTACGATGCTGTGTAGAAACCAAAGGGGCATGTGTTTAGTAAAAACTGCCATACCTCTTCCATCTTAGACTGCATCATCACTTACTAGCAGGTGAGATTGCAGTCAAGGACTAACTTGTATCTGAATAAATAAATAAATTAAAAAAAAAGTGTGTGAAGTCTGCCAATCTGCACTTGGCCAGCATAGCAGACTAGGGCCAAAAGTCAAAACATATCTCATCCTGGGGACCTGTACTTATTAGTGGGCTGATCATGATGAGTTTTTTTTCTTAAAATATTAGCTACATTAATAACCCCTTTCCCTCCAACTAAACGTAAAGTTTGTACTAGGAGTGTGTACGACAATAGTACAATGGGTGGGGTTTTGTTGACCTTCCAGAATTCGGTCACCTCTTGTCACCGTTGAGCTATTGAGGCCATATATATTAATGATATTAAATAATAGCATGAGCAGGGAATTTTGCTTACCTGTCATACCCTGGTACAGGAGATCCTATGTGATATGTACAATAATAATTATCAGATTCACTAGATGCCCTCTGTCGTCTCCGCCCTTCCACAGTAAATTTTGTATCCAGATAGGACCTATTTTTAGGTTTCTTCAATATGCTTTGAGGTTGGGGCTTTGGGTTATTTAATATCGACTTCAGCGGCTGCTTGGCCATAGTCACCTCTATCATCTCTTGATCTACCTTTTCAAATAATTCCTCAACTTTTGGCAATCTATTGTCATCTAATTTTGTGTTTGACATTGTACTGACTAATAGTGGTCTGGTTGGACTGCTTCTTTGATATTTTGGCCTTCCTGGCTGGTAACTGAAGAAAAATACCAATATCTAAAGTGCATTCACTTTGATAACAGCTATTCATTCAAATCAATTTTATCTTTACAGACATTTTGCTAAAACTAATACAATAAATATGATAACATTATTTTACAAAGTTACATTCGGACTTGTCAGTTTACTCCAGTGAATTAATGATTTAATTGAATTTATGATTTAGGTAGATTATCTTTTCCAGATACAGGACTTTGTCTTGATAAAAGTTTTAGCAAATGTCAAAAATTCTACCCTGCGTTTCCTACTATGCCTTTTCTACACTGTAGATATTACCTTTTTGATGATGAAGAATTATTGATGCAAGTTGTAACCTTTGCTTATAACTTGATGACCAGTGTCAGATATTTGTTCAGACTAGGCATTTGATTTGGTACCTATATTATGTAAAAGTTTTTAGGTTATGTTTACATCTCAGTACTCACCCGTGGGGAATGCTGTCGTGCGCCATCAGATAGTCGCCGTTCTCGGCGGCCGGCAGCGAGCACTCGTGGTGGAAGCGGTCGTAGCGTAACTCGTGACCGTTGTTTATCGTGAAGTGGCTCTTGTGCGGCGAAGGGCGGTAGTGGCGAGCGTAGTCTGCTGATCGGTGCACCTCGCGCACTGCATCCTCGTACGGCGAGCGATCCACGCCCTCGCTGCGGCAACGCCGCCGCAGCACGCGCGCGGGCCCGCGTCCCGACCACTCCAACACTGAACCCAACGGATCGCGCGCGTCAAACCCGGCCTCGTAGCTTGGACACGTTCGCATGCCATCCATATCCACGCCTATTCGCGACGCATTATCGAAACTCCACATCGATCGTGCCGCACCAGGAAATTTACTATTGCACTGCTAATTTTGAAGTAAAAAAACCTCTGAATCTCGGAAGTCCAAGGACGAGGCGTCGAGGAGGCCAAGCGGCGACAGCTGACAGATCACCATTTAACAGCTCAAAACAACGTGCCTGCTCTCCCGCCAAAATTGAAAGGAATCCATTCTTTTTTTAAATAAATTAACAATAGGTTTAGCACATTCAAAAAATTCACTTTGCACGAATAATTTTAATACTGTTCAAGAGTCAAGACTCGTAATTCAATGATCAAATCAAGCATAATGGGCAATGGCGTTCGAGGCGAGAGTCGAGACATTGCAATTTCTTTTCTTCTCTCAATAATTATAGTACCTATTTTACTAATATATTATCTTCTCGGCCCACAGCACGATTTTATTATTCACTGATAAATTATTTCCAAAATGTGCATAAATTAAGGAAATAAAAAGAAAAAGTTTTCTAGACAAGCAAATACAAATTACAATATGACTGAATTTAAAGAAGTCATTGATCCATTTTTTCCATGTGTAACACCACAAAAGGCAATATATTTTAAATTGTAAAATTACTATTCCATTCATTCGGTGCTGCTTGATTGCGGTCAATTGCGGTAGAATATTGGCTACAATGATTGTTGCAACAAGAATCGCACAAATTCAGCCAATCAGAGAGATTGTAATGATAATAATTAATGCACGTTTTACGAAATCCCAAATATAGGCTGGCCGGCAATATACGTCAGGTTTTTTCATCCGGTTCAGGCAACCGAGAATCAAGATTCAAGATTCAAAATTCTTTATTTTGCAGAAACATTTTTTTACAATGAGATGTTTATAATTGTCCGGTAGAAATATTTCACCTTACATAATCAGGCATGCAAAATTAGTACATAGTAAAATTTGTAACATAAAAATTCATTCCTTAAAATTTCATCAAGAGAGAAAAATATTAACAATGTCAATAATTATTAGTAATTATCTACATCTATTTGAGAATTAAACATTATTCAATAATTGTATAGTAGCTTTTGCATACGATATTCTTTTAATTTATTTTTGAATTTAAATAGGTAATTTGCTATATAGTTTAGGTAACATTACACACGCACTGTTGCCGAACCTAACCGTTTTTGATGAATCGGCCTGAAACCTGAACCTAAAACGCCTGACGGCAGCTTCCAGCTCGGATGAGCGATCTGGGTTACCGTACCGGACGTGCATTGTACATTCAAACAAAATATTATGTACGGCTCCAATGCCTTCAGGTAGCCGGACCGGATGAAAAAACCTGACGTATATTGCCGGCCTTAGAAAGCAATAGACCCTGTTATACAGTGCGACAAGGCTATCTTGGCGCGTTTTGTTCTTGTTGGGATCAAAGAAATTGTATGTACTACTACGTAGTGTTGGGATACCTACGTAGACTGGCTAAAAAAGCTAGACTAAAGTACTGTGTAACCGCGTGTGAGATAGCGATAGCGCGACGTAACGATGAATAACACGACAAAGTTGCACGCCTTGTATTCTTCAAAAAAACCAGTTACACGATAAGGGACCAGAAATAGGTTAGCTGCGTCTCTGTTTATCACATTAGTAACTTTATCAGAGCTCTTATTAGTGTGAATGAGAAAGGTAACGTTCCTGTATCTAACTTTATTAGGCTCAACTCACACCGAAAGAGCGGCGAAGGGCAGCGAAGCGCAGCGACCCGCTCGATAAAGAAGGCGCGCGGATTCCCGCGACTGCTCGAGAAGTCGCTGGAATGCTCGAGAAGTCGCTGGAATGCTCGAGAGGTCGCGGGATGAATTCACGGGTCGCTCCCCTATGCGCAGTTCACTTCCAACAAAACTGGAGTAAACTTGTGTTTAAGCAGTGAAAATGGGTATTTTGGATTTAATTATTATTGCACATATAATTGAAGCAGAAGATGAAGAGGCCGAAGAGATAAGGAGGGAAAGATTTAAAAGAAAAAGAAATATTGGGGTACACGACCTGTGGAAGAAAAGACGTTTGTTTGGCCAATTTCAAACATTTTGCACAAATTTACATCTGTATCCTAGCATTTATTATGACTATTATAAAATGAACTATGACAAATTTGAAAGTTTGTTGGAAATTCTCAGGCCACATATTCAAAAACAAAATACCAATTATAGATTGGCTATTTCCGCTGAAGAAAGACTGTCAGTCTGCCTCAGGTAGGTTAGTAAATAAAAAGTATATGGTTCAATTGTATTGTTATTTATTGTTCAAATACACTATTCTAACAAAAAAATAAAATAGTTTTAAAGAATAAAAAATAGTTTTAAAATAGTTTTAAGGCAACAGTTCTTTAATAGTCAAATGTCGTATCGATATTGGTTTCGGAATCCTCTTCACGCAATACAGAATCAGAGGATCTTTGTTGTGATTTCGACATAGCCTGTGGTATATAAGGCGATGGAGGTGGGTCGAATGAACTAGATCTGGAAGTTAAGGTTGAATAAATCGGAAGTGGGGAGTTTGTCTCGTAGATATTTTCTGTGTTCGTTTCTTGATAACTTGTTGAAGTAGACGGTATTTTGGATGGTGTGTATGAAAAGGATGTGGTTGGAATGTTTGTTTCATTGTAATTTTCTGTCACAGATCTAGGACTGATACTGGTTGTTTCCAATGGATAATTTGAAGAAGATGGCATGGTTGTATTATTTCCTGTGGCAGATAAGTTGAATTCAGCTGTATCTCGTGTCATTTTATCACCGGTGTCATCGGCAAGTCTTATTTCCGTTTCATTTATAAGGCGGAAAATTTCGCCCTTTAATTTGGCTTGAATATTTTTAGGCATTGTTTTCACAGTTCGGCCCATGGTTAAGAAAAAACTAATGGTTGGGTCATGTTCTATTTGCTTTCCTTCAATATATTGTTTGAACAATAAATTTGACATTTTGAGAGGCTGTTCGTTGGATGAAGAGGTCTGGTTTGACAGCTGCGACTGTGGCCGTGGTGACGGTAATAGCTGCGACTGCGGTCTTGGTGACATAGACTGATATTCGCCATCTGTGGTAATATCTGAATCTTCTGGCGAACTCGTTAAATTTGAAATTTGTTTCCTGCTTTTCATGAAGGGTTTTATGAATTCTAATTCTTTTTCAAATTTTAATGGGCGTTCCACTGTTCTAGCTGACCCACTTCTACTCTCTCTTAATGAAATGCCCTTTCTATAACTATCTTGTAATTTCTTCCAAGACTTTTGGCAATTCTCCACTGAAAATGGTAATAATATAATTATTAATATAACAATCTTGTTATGTTTTTATGGATTTTAATTTTTCATGATGGTAACAATAATCTAGATAATAATATATACACACGGATAAAAGTAGACAAACTACCGGGGCTGTTACTCTTGATTTATCGATATGTGTAACTATATCTGATGATAATAATTATATTTTGTTTCAGATTTTTAACTACTGCTATCAGTTTCAAAGCGCTAGCTCACGAGTATCGAATGGGATATAGTACTGTACTTCTAATTGTTCACGAAACTTGCTCTGCGATATGGAAGTGTTTACGGCCGCGTGTTATGCCAAAACCGACAGCTCAGCTATGGACCAAACTAGCAAAAGAATTTGAAACTCAATGGAATTTTCCTAACTGTATAGGAGCCATAGATGGCAAACATGTTAATATAAGAGCACCTTGGAACAGCGGCAGTCAATTTTATAACTACAAAAAATATTTCAGTGTAGTTTTATTAGCCATAGCTGATGCAAATTACCGATTCGTTGTAGTCGATATTGGAGCATACGGTCGCAATAGTGATAGTGGCATTTTAAGCAGCTCCAGATTAGGACAATTATTGAATAATAATACACTGGATATACCACCTAGTAAATGTTTGCCAGGTACGACAGAAGCATTGCCACATGTATTTGTTGGAGATGAGGCTTTCCCGCTACATGAACACATAATGAGACCTTTTCCTGGAAGCCAAATGTCGACAGACGTCGAGAAGAAAATATTTAACTATCGCCTAAGCCGTGCAAGACGTATTGTAGAGAGCAGTTTCGGAATACTAACACAAAAATTTGAGGTTTTCCAAAAGAGAATTAGAATGCAACCCAAATACCTGGACATTATGATACTAGCGTGCACTTGTTTACATAATTACCTAAGAAATGATGAAATATTTGAAAACATAATTGAAACAGTGCCAATAAATAGTATATTACAAAATCTTCAAGCGGATTCTGTTTCCCGAGAAAATGCTATCTCTATAAGAGATAAATTTAAGACTTATTTTAATTCTTGTGGTGCCGTTACTTGGCAAAACGAAATGATTTCCCGTAGTTAAATAGATTTAACAACAAAATGGTGTGAAGTTTTACAAAAGACTGCGCCGTATGTAAACTAACGAGTTCTAGAATTTGCGGACGACATCGCAACAATTAAAAGTTTTTTTTTCATTTTAATTAAAATTTTAAAAAAATGGTTTATTTTAATTTTCAAATAAAAATAATTAAACAAATACATACTTACCAGACATATTCATTTCAGCGCCCACTTTTTGCCAAGCGTTATTTTTCATTTGTTTATCGCTGTAATGCCTTGATTTGATATTGTATAGGCAGTCGTACATTTGCACTAAATAAATAAGCTTTTCTTCATCAATTTCCATCACTTCTGTATTCGTTGAACTGCAAGGAATGAATGCGAATGCTCGCGCGGGAAGCGGGCGTGAGGGGCGGGATATTGCCAGCGGTCGCTCGCGACTGCTCGAGCATTCTCGGGACTTCCCGCGACTTCTCGCGCAGTCGCACGGCTCCGTTCGGAATTCGCCGGAATTCCCGCGGCGCCGCAGGCATCCGCGCGACTCGTTTGAGTTTACTCATGCGATAATAAGTATTATAGTAATGAAAATAAAGTTAAAATTCAAACTGCACTCCGCTTCGCTGCGCCTCGACGCTCTTTCGGTGTGAGTTGAGCCTTACTCTCTCTACGTTTCCAGCACAGGTCCAATTTTCATAGATGTCTCTGAATACATATCTTTGCATAGACCAGCCAATAAGGGCTAAGGAGGCTATACTAGGAACTTCATTTAGGGTAAATTTTAGAAATTCGCTGCTAGAATAAATCAACCCTTGGAGCGATCACGCACTCATCCGATCCGAATCCGTGAAAATACTGAACTGATATAAAACCTACCATACAATTAGTTCTGACAACTTCGGAATCTAAGCTTCGGAACTTATCACGGACTCTGATCGGATGAGTGCGTAACCGCCGTTAGGAGGTTAAGGAATAAAGGACGAAATGAAACGCATAGTACGAGAATCAGTTTTCTTTTTACACAGTAATAAACTACCGCAACCTCGCAACTGATGCTTATATACTTAAAAATATTATACGAATCTGGCTCCTTAAACTAATTTATTTATTTTAATAAAAATTTCTATCTGTGAGAATATTACAGTTACATTTAAGATTTATAAAACGAATACTACTAAACAAAAGTGTGCATCCTCGCTAAACTCATGGAATTTTCACTTACATCTAAATCTATCAAATATGTAATCGATATTACATAAAAACATAATAAATTCATGTCCTAGCACTGAGGATTAACGATTTTATTAATTAAGTCCACAATTTGTCATTATTCAATAATAATTACGAATGTATCTATACATTTTCAAAATTTAAAAAAAAATACGATGCATTTCGCTTACGCTTAGCGTGGGTATTTACAAATTTAATATTATGTTCTCATCAAGATATTAAACGTGATGTTATTTAAAAATTAGGTCACACACAGAATGAAATCATAAATATACTGCGGGAAAAATAAGACGAATTCTTACATTATTAAAAAAAATCTGTACATAGATAACAGTTCCATACCGAATATTTACGGCCTACGCAGACGAGGGTTGTCCGCGAAGGACAAAAATGGGTCACTAAACTGCATCGTATAACGCACACGATGGACTAAACGATGTCACCGGTTTATTAGATACCGTGGCATGCCGAGAGCTAGCACACACCAGGAACGGCATGGCAGGGAATTGGGTATTTGACTCCAATTTTTTATTACTTTATTATAAACTAGGATAAAAATGATGGACGTAAACTGAAAAAACTAATTAAATAGATCAAAT
Source organism: Maniola hyperantus (assembly GCF_902806685.2). Classification (NCBI taxonomy): domain Eukaryota; kingdom Metazoa; phylum Arthropoda; class Insecta; order Lepidoptera; family Nymphalidae; genus Maniola; species Maniola hyperantus. Next base: position 3,873,235 of record NC_048556.1, read on the forward strand.
AACAAAAAAGTTATAAGCATTTAAATATTTCTGATTAGACAGAGAGAGCGATATAGCATTTTGACGTCACACCTTACATACTAATGCCATAGTAGCTTCGTGCGGTTTCATACAAATTTTGCGAGAAAGGGATGGGAGATCCTCCCACTCCAAAAGTAAAATGCCTGTAACTTCGTAAATCTTTGTTGGATTTTAATATTTTTTTCAGCGTAGGTACATCATTATTTTAATCCTAGTTTATAATAAAGTAATAATATTTATCAAATTCAAAAGTAGGAAAATACCCAATTTTGTCACGGCATCCGCTGCCTACTTCGCATGCCTTGGGGTCTCTCAGCATGCCCTCGCATCCCACCGCGCTTTTCAATACCGAAATATACAAAGCATAGTTTACGTTGGGTAAAGATATCCGCGGAGTGATTACGTATAACGTTGCAGTAGCGACAGCAACGCGACAGCAGTAGCAATGCGACAGTTCATTTGCTGTCTCTCTTCTTCTTTTTTTACTTTGCTTTGTGGCTATTGCTGTCTCTCTGTAGCCGCTGTTACGTGTGACGTTTGACAGCAATGATCGCGAGATTTACGCCTGTCGCGAGATACGTAATCACCCCGCCGGTGTGCGCTAGCCTTAAAGTACGGCGAAACACCGTAGTGAAACATGAAGGACTTGTCCTCCGCGGACAATAGTCCCTCGTCTACACTGGCCCTTACTCTAAAACCATTGCAATATTTAAAAAATCATTCATAGACTATCTCAAACTGTTCTTTCGCATACTGATATACAAAGTAGAAAAAATATACATTGTAACCATGTTTACAACCATAAGGGAACTGTTCATGTCAACACCACTGTTGTCTCATCAATAATGCTCCATAAGGATGTGGAAGGAAGTTGCAAAAAGCTGGTCCAGCTTCTCTCATGCCACCGAATGATTGTAGGGTAAAGTCTGAAAAACAAAGCAATCCATACTAATATTATAAATGCATCAATGTGTGTGTCTGTCTGCTATGTTTTCACGGTTCATTCGTTTGACCTATCTTGGCGTTTGTGGACCAAACGTACACCAACATACTATATCATTACATCTCAGGGAAGAAAATGATTTTCAAAAAAAAAACAGTCATGTGGACTAAGTCGCGAGCGGTTGCTTAAAAAAAATCGGGTAAGAGTTGACATGCTTAAAAATTTGAAAATATATACGGCAACCGCGATGGTCTCAATCCTTCTCATCTGAGAGGAAACTTGAGCTTAGTAGTGGGCCGTCGATAGGGTGGAGATGATGATATTCTATTCTTAGACCAATGGCTGCCTTACCTTAGCTGGTAAGTAATGCAATGTTGATCTCCTAGACCATCTTGACGCGATGTAACATTTTCGCCAGCGCGGCGCGACTGAGCGGCTGAGTAGAGTACCACTCGGGGGAATCTTAGGCTGAGATCTATAGAGCGCACTTTGACTTTGCTCAGACTTAATTTGCAGTTAAAACGAGACCGATTTATGCCATATCTCGTTTTACCAGTGTCTTAAGTCTGAGCAAAGTCAAAGTGCGCTCTATAGAGCTCAACCTTAGACCAATGGCTACCTTACCTTAGCTGGTAAACAATGTTGATCTCCTTGACCATTTTGATGCGATGCGACTGAGCGACTGAGCGGCTGAGTAGAGTACCACTCGGGGGAATCTTAGCCTGAGATCTATAGAGCGCACTTTAACTTTGCTCAGACTTAATTTGAAGTCAAAACGAGACAGATTTATGCCAGAATTACTTAAGTCTGAGCAAAGTCAAAGTGCGCTCTATAGATCTCAACCTTAGACCAATCGTTACCTTACCTTAGCTGGTAAGCAGTGCAATGTTGATCTCCTTGACCATCTTGACGCGATGCAACATCTTGGCCAGCGCGGCGCGGCTGAGCGGCTGAGTTGAGTACCACACGGGCGAATCTGGCACGCACGATCTCTCTGGTTGTAGATAGAAAACGTCGTTCCGAGTACGCACAGACTCGGGGCTAGAATTGAAAATACTATTCAATTTTTTATTAAATAAATTCAAAGGTCCGTTGTGGTTCAGTAGTTTTTTGGGGAACATGTTTGGGAGCGAGATATTGTAGGCCAATAAGATTTCATCGAAGTTTGTCTTATTTTGTTATACACTTATATACACAATATTTTTTAAAATGAACTTTTGTTTATTTAGGTACTGCTGCTAATCCATGTTCTCATACTAATATTATAATTGCGAAATTATGTTATCTGTTATCTTTTCATAGTTCAGCCGCTGATTTGGTCTTGACGAAGTTAGGCACAGAGCTAACTTACAACCTTGAATTCCCATAGGATTTTTAAACATGCAAAACACATCAACGAAGTTGCGGGTATTATCGGCTAGTAAACTATAAATATAAGGAATTCTGTATCGACCGCTTGGGTCTATAAGATTATAATTAAAATTAAAATAAGCCAAATATTTGACGCAGGAAGATAAAAAATGAGTCTAAATCTAAAGTAACTTCCAAATGGACTAAAATGCTAAGAAAAAACTCAAAAAACATCTACTAAAATTAAACAGCAGTATATTAAAGTTCTAATAACAAAACAAGAAAAACTAGAACTATTTTATTATACTTTTCGGCAAACAAGGTAATATCTGGCTCTAATGCCTTTAACACCAACACATTTACACTTGGTACAAAAAATTAACGCCTTTACGCTAAAGCATTGTTTATACGAAGCCATCGCTGGCTGCCAGTCTCAATGGCAGTCAGCACTGGCTTGATATTGGCTTTGTAAAAAGTTTTTCAAGTCAAGCCAGAAGCCAAGTCTGGCGAGAATAGAAAAAAAAAAAAAATAGTGTTGTTTCTAGTACGGAACCCTTTGTGTGCGACTTCGACCCGTACTTGACCGATTTTTAGGGCTCCGTACCTCAAAAGGAAAAACGGAACCCTTATCACTTCGTTATCTCTCTGTCTGTCTGTCAAGAAACCTAGAGGGTACTTCCCGTTGACCTAGAATCACGAAATTTGGCAGGTAGGTAGGTCTTATAGCACACGTAAGAAATCTGAAACTCGTGAAATTGTGGTTACATCACCAAAAATTAAAATTAACAAATATTAGTATTTTCAATTTTCAAAGTGAGATAACTATACCAATATGAAAGAACTTTACTTGTACATTCTAAAACAGATTTTTATTTATTTTTATGCATAATAGTTTTTGATTTATTGTGCATAATGTCGAAAAACTACGACTGTAATACGGAACCCTCGGTGCGCGAGTCTGACTCGCACTTTGTCTTTTATTTAGTTAAAAAATAGTTTTGAAGGGTGCGTAAAAAGGGTAACTTTAAAGCATAAAATCGTCAATAGTTTCGTTTCCGCGTGCAAATACGCTAGTGTACTAAAGGCGTAAACACCAAATTAGGCAACTTACCATTTCGAAATGTAGAACTCGTACAACTTTACTGGACACCTTAGTGGGTTCTCCTCGTTCTCTTGTTGTTCATATACTTTCTTTTTTCTCGAGTTCGCCTCTGAAAAATAAATAAAATTTACAAATAAATAAAAGATAATATAGTCTTACCCCCTTATTTGTCAAGTCCCCAAAAACCCATTTTTATGAACTTTGACCTTGAATATTTTTTGTTAATGAAGGATTTGCACAAAAATTATTCAAGGTCAAAGTTTGCGAAAAATGGCTTTTTTTGCATTTCCAGCTAAACGGTAAGTTCTCTACCTTTATTATACATCACTGAGCCGTAACACAACGCCTGAATACAAAGCCAATCGTTTCCATGCAATATTATACAGATAGTTCTTACCAAGCGCTGACTGTGGTGGGTAGAAGCGCAGTAAGACGTTCCGGGAGCCGGGGATCTTGGCCTGGCCCGGCTGGTTGGGGTTGCGTTTCCAGTGCTTCATGATGTGCGAGAACGATAGCTGCATGTGCTCTTCCACCGTCTGCAATCATTCATAATCATCAGCGGGGTGATTACGTATCTCGAGACAGGCTTGCGACAGATCTCGCGATCATGCTGTCAAACGTCCGGCTAGACAGAGACAGCAATAGCCACAAAGCTAAATAAGAAGAGAGACAGCAAAAGAACTGTCGCATTGATACTGTTGTCGCTACTGCAACGTTTTACGTAATTACTCCACCGGTCTCCTCTCAGAATGAGAATGGTTTAAGCCATAGTGAAGCTGTGATAGCCTAGTGGTTACGACGTCCGCCTTCTAATCGGAGGTCAAGGGTTCGATCCCGGGCACGCATCTCCAACTTTTCGGAGTTATGTGCGTTTAAATATCACTTGCATTAACGGTGAAAGAAAACATCGTGAGGAAACCTGCATGCCTGAGCGTTCTCCATAATATTCTCAAAAGTGTGGAGTCTACCAATCTGCACACGCCAAATACCTTCTTACTCTGAGAGGAGACCTCTGCAGTGAACCGGCGATGGGTTGATCACGATGATGAAGACTCCACGCTAGCCAAGTGCGGATTGGCAGACTTGAAGTTACCTCGCGATGTTTTCCTATAGACTGACAGATATTTAATTGTTTAAACACAACTCCGAAAAGTTAGAGATGCACCTCTAACTTTCGGAGTTATGTGCGTTTTAAGGCCAGGTCGAATCCTAACCTCCTGAATAGGATGCGGCCGTGTGAATCACTATCACGCATTCGATGTCTTATACTTACTACAAGATTAAAATGCTTAGTGTTGAAGAACATGAGCGTAGATAGTAAGACGTGTGGCGAGTGTGCTCCCAGCTGTTTACTCTCCCACAGGTGCTCCTCTTCCACCCTCGTCACTATGTATTCTGTAACAAACATATAAAGGTTTCATATTGTTAGCGCTAAACTACTTAAAAAATACATTAAAACCAATCCTATCTGTAACTTGTCGATATGTTACTTAGCTAATTTGTTATAAAAACCGTATAGTCTTTTTCTTATCTACAGATTACAATAGAAAGATTGTTAGTTTTGGCCGTAAATATCATGCCTATTGTAAAGGTTTTTTAATTTAATTTTTTTTATTAATCTCGGATAAATCTGACGTTTTGTAAATTGTCGTAAAACTTTACTGCACACAAAACAAAACAAGAACAAAGAACCTATAAACTAAAACAATTTTTTGCAAAGGCGGCCTTATTGCTTAGAGCAATTTCCACCAGGCAACCATTGGTGAGGAGAGACTAGGTGGTGACAATAGGTACAAAATTGACAAAATTTCATCATAATCAATGAAAATATTGTGAATAATTGTGATACTTACAAAATTTCGTCATAATCAATGAAAATATTGTGAATAATTGGGTATTTGACTACATCAAAAATAAATTATTTCTCAGTGATTATTAAATAGAGGGTCTTCCAAAATACGTAAAATCCACGTCCTTTGTTGGTTTTAAGTGTAATTCATAATTCATAATTCATAATTTTTTATTGCAAAAAATACACGTGAAGTGGTGTTACAATATTTTTTTGGAAACAGTGTATTACCAAGTATGGCGTGCAATGTTATTAAGTACAATAATGTCAATAATATATACCTAATTTAAATAAGTCATCAATAATTAGTATTTAAAGGAGAATATTGAGTACGAAACAAAATAAAATATTGCGATTACAAAATGTCAATTATTAAAATTAATAAAATATTATTTAAACAGACATCAAAAGTGGAGAAAAGTATGTCAACATGCTGTCATTAAAATTATTATTAGTTATAGTACTTAGATTAGTAATTGTTAACAACAAACACTTTATCCGCCAAATTATCGTTCTTTGAAGTTTAAGAAGTCATTAACCGAGTAAAAACAATGAAATAATAACCACTCGTGTAGCTTCCGTTTAAATTTAGGAAGTGTCATTTCTTTCATGGCCGTTGGTAGATTATTGAATATTTGAATCGCCATACAAAATGCATTTTGTCTATATAAAGTTAGTTTGATTCTGGGTACAAGCAGTCTATCTTTATGCCTTGTTACTCTTTGTAGAACCTGGCCATGAGTTTTAAAGTATTCGGGATTCTTTTTGACGAAGATACAGACTTCCTTAATGTAGATACAAGGTAGGGGTAATATCTTAAGTTCTTTGAACATGGGCTTACAGCTATCCAGAAAGTGAGCGTTACATATAGCACGAATGCATTTTTTTTGGACTTTAAAAATTCTATCTGCATCTACTGAGTTTCCCCAGACAACAATTCCGTAACTGAGTACAGACGACACATATCCATAATACGCGCATAGCACCGCTTCTTTACTTGACACTTGCCTAAGTCTTTTTAGTGCATACACAAACTTTTCTACTCTATTGCATAGGTCATTAATGTGTTGTTTCCAGGTGCAGTGACGGTCTAATGTAATGCCTAAGAATTTAATTGTGTTGACTTCTTCAATGATTGAATTATTATATTGAATCGTTATAGGTATTTCCCTAGCTTTTGTAGTTCTGAACGCAACAAATTTAGTTTTTTCAATATTAATCTGTAGATTATTATTTTCGAGCCAGTGAACTACTTCGGTAAACGTCTGATTTATATCTGATTCAAACAATTTTTCAATTTGTAATGAGTAATAACCATTTTAAATTATCGATTAAACTAAAAAAAGCACGTCAAATGATTGTGACGTCACACACCAGTATTTCATAGAATCTCGCATACTTAGCGCGCGTTTTGACGTTTGATAAAAAGTTACTGATTTGACTAGTTGTCAAATACCGTATTGTGATGATACTTACGCGAGTCATTATATAAAACTGAGAACTTCCTCGCCACTTCGTCCAAACAGTCCGTGAACTTCTCATAGTAGGGGTCCGTGAATATATTGTCTATCCTGCCGTTTTCAAACAGATATTGCTGTATACCTGCAAACAAGTTAAGTTTCATTTAAAAAAAAAACTTTTTATTCGAATAAACTTTTACAAGTACTTTCAAATTTTTTTGAATTTTTTTTTTTTTACAAAATTTCAATTTCAAGGGTTGTCCCTAGTTCATGAGATACAGCCCGCTAACAAGCAGACAGAGGAGGCTTCTGTTCTATTCGATCTTGTCCCCCCCCCCTCACCTTTCTACCACCGTACCGCAAGGCACCGGGCTAGTTTCCAGCCCTATGTCGTCAACATTTCATCTACGCGTACGAAACGCTTTGCGTCATCATTCCTTATACGCATAACTAGGGTCTGGAATACTCTTCCGAGATCAGTGTTTAGTAAATAGGGCCAAGGCTTAGTAAATAGGGTCCCGTGAGCATCCTTTGGGTACAGAACCCTGTAAAAAGACAAAAAAAATAAAGACTCACCTAAAACCAAATAATAAATAGTGTCTGGTGCATATTCGCTGCCGTTAGGCTTGCGCACCTCCTTCACAAACAGGCATAGGGAGTAGTTGAGCTCGTCCGCTGTTAGCTGCAGGATCTCCGACTTGAACGGCTTCCGTCGTATCGAACTCTTCTCGATCTCTGCGTTCTTCGTCATCACCCACTGCTTCCACGCGTTCACGCCAAACGTGTACTGGAAGAGACAAGGGTTTTTAGTTTCAACCAGAAAATTTGATGTATTTTATTAGCCTCAATCGCCTTACGGTTAAAGCAGCGGACTGAAATCCGAAAGGTCAGCGGTACAAGCCCCATTGCACTATTGTCGTACCTATTCCTAGCACAAGCTTTATTCTTTGTGATAGTATTAAGCAATAAAGATATTTAAATTAAATTAAGCTTCAAGGCAGGACCGCACTACAGCACTGCACATTTATTTTATTTTACAGGAAAACTTACAGCTAATAAAAAGTAAATAGATCAAAGCAGAAGAAAATTGAAGCTAATGACAAGTTTTCACACATAGAATTTACATAAGAAAAAAAAACTCAACATGGAGAGAGAATAGAGGAAAAAGTAGTAAAGTAAAAACCAATAAGGGGAAAAACCAAAAACAAAAACGGAAAAAACGGAATCTGGTCAACGAATAAGGGATGATTATGCCAGCACGCGGCGAGCACGATCCGCGCCACGCACGAGGCCCGGACGAGGCACGGATAAAACATCGTTTTCAGCTTAATTGGAGTAGAAAGGGGAATATTAGTCATGGTAGACATGGCTAAGTGCTAACTCACCTTGAGGCACATGTTCGCGTCAGGTTTCTCCTGCGGCTCGCGGGGCGGCTCGGGCGGCGGGGCGGGCGCGGGCTCGCGGCGTCTCTTAGACTGCCTCGTTCGAGTTGCTGCGGGAGGCGGAACCCTCTTCCTGGCCCCCGCGTTGACGGCTACGCTGGACGCCCGTAGTGCTGCCACCGCGCGTTGCTGCTCTAGGGCCATCATGTGTTGGTGCATGCCTTCGCCTTCCAGACCTGAACAAAATCCATGACATTGTGGTTTAATCTCTAATTCATACTAATATTATAAATGCGAAAGTGTGTCTGTCTGTCTGTCTGCTAGCCTTTCACGGCCCAACAGTTTAATCGATTTCAATGAAATTTGGTACAGAGTTAGCTTACATCCTGGGGAAGGACATAGGCTACTTTTTATCCCGGAAAATTAAGGAGTTCCCACGGGATTTTTAAAGACCTAAATCAACGCGGACGAAGTCGCAGGCATCATCTAGTCACTAATAATAACAAAAATGACAGGTTTAACTCTATTGCTATTTGGCCCATAGTTCTATATGGTAGGCATGGTATGGACCCTAGTGGAGGACTTGCGGGAAAAGATCGAAGCCTTCAAAATGTGGACGTATCGCAGGATAAGCTGCACGGCTAAGGTGTCCAACGCTGAAGTTCTTGCCCGGATGCAGAAGACCGAGTAAGTTAAAACCATCAAGCAGCGCAAGATCTCGTACATTTTGCGACACGATAGGTACGCTGGAATCAAGCGGCGCAATACCTTGGCGGTGGAAGTCCCTATAAGAGACCTATTTCCATTGTCCAGCAGTGGGCGTGTATCGGTAGATCTCATGACGAAGCAAGCCAAGTTTTTTTTAAATTTACCTGGCAATCCAGGGTGTGAGCTGGGTGTGATGGTGTTGGCAGTCATGGCCGACTCCAGGTCAACGGGCTGCTCCTCATACTCCGTGGCCATCTTCAGCGCCATCTGAAGCATGTCTTCGCCAAACGCGTTGTTCCCGTCTATCCCGCCCACTGGGCTGAAGCCTTCTTCTAAGGGAAATTACCTCATTAAACGTTTGAACTTTAATGATGGAATGTATTGCTATCCCTTTCACAATTCTTCCCACAAAGAAGGATAGCGCTAGATTTACACCTGTCAATAATTAAGTTCAGATATTGTTTACTACAGAGTTTACTATCCACATTACTATTGAGTTAAAAATATGTAGTAGTTATCAAGCCTTGAACTAAGAAATAGGGCACGAGTCTTTGGAAACCTGCCCTTCGATAGTGTAAGAAAAACGTTTTCACCGTAATCGGTGGCAAATTCCTTGATTGGCTGTGAAAAAATGAACAGTGAATTCAACCAATCAATGGGCAGAAGATGCTACCGATTACGATGCATACGTTTTTCTTACACAATCGGGGGTCTGATCATTCGAACCGAGTCTTTTTAAACTACTTTTAGACTCGATTTAATTGCAAATCAATTGATGATAATTATAACATGGGTACTGGGTATCACAGGAACAAAGTCAAGTAAAATGAAAAAAATAATTTATCAGTCTGATTAAATAAATAAAAATCTTTTTTATTCGAATAACTTTTACAAGTACTTTCGAATAGTCGGATGCATCTACCACTGGTTCGGAATGCCTTTCCTACCGAGAAGAACCAGCAAGAAACTCGGCGGTTGCTCTTTTCAAATATTTGATATAGGTACAAGATTATACCATGTATAAAATAGTATTTGCAGTCTTGTGCGTTGCTGGAACGAGCTGCAGGTCAAATCCACGCTCTTTTATCATTTAGATAATCTTCAATTGTGTAATATGCTTTTTTCAGGAGCATATTTTTAATAGATTTTTTAAACTTGTGCAAAGGTAAGTCCAAAATAGTTTGCGGGATTTTATTATAAAAGGTAATAATGCCGTTAATTTGTTCTATAACAAAAAAAAACACAAGTTTCTGTAATAAAAAGCAACAACAGAACATGTATTAGTTTAGTATATAATACGAACCATTGTCTTCCTCAGTATCGGAATCGCTCTGATCCTTCTTCTTGTCTCCAGCCACCATTTCTGCCATCATAGCAACTCAGCTTCAACGGATCAGTCGGGCATTTATCGTGTATCTTATTGATCTCCTTCATGATACCCTTCGCAGAATTCCTCGTGGTAGGTATAAACACTGGAGTAGGAATAGGTAAAGGTATTGGAACTGGTATAGGGAATGGTAAAGACCACATGGCGCATGGTACAGGGACATATATTGGTACGGGTACAGGTATAAGAACTTTACGTTCTAAGCTTGAATCAGTTTGACATTCTTTAGTACACGGATGAGGTCTACAGGAAACCCCTTTAGAAACCATCATAGGTTTAGACATAGTTGATTTGTTCGCGACTTCATGTGGAGGTAAGGTTTTTACTATAACATGGTTGTAAATTTTTGGGGGTGGCGGAGGTGGCGGTGTTGGCGGTTTTGGGGGTGGTGGAGGCGTTTTGGGCGCTGCTGGGGGTTCTGGCTCGGGTGGCGGCGGAGGTTGGTGTCGTTTCGATTTGGCGCGCGTGGGTTGTAGTACAGGGGCGGGTGCTATCGGTGCTAGGGATTGCACGTTCGATATAATCGGTAGTCCGGAACGGGTTTGAGTTTTCGTTGCTGTGGACGAAAATATCGTAATAGTATATTTTGTCAGTCTCCCTGGAAGGGATTTATTAACCTGATTTGGTCTCAATAGCAGATGAAGAATATACTTAATTTGACCAATAACGTACTTTTAAGGTGGAAAAAGTCGAGCGTCCACAGCGTCAGTGACGCTGCAATAGAGCGGCAGATTGATGTACTATGCAGGGCTGACATTGGTGGCAGCTGGCTAACTTGGAAGGGGTATATGGAAGTTCCATCAACCTCATAACCCCTTTGGTTTCTACACGCTGTTTGTCTTGGTTGTGGTTTGGTTTCTGGTTGGTAATGTTATTAGAAAACCTTTCATTGTAGGGACCGTTCCTTCGAGCGCAGTGATTACTCACCGTTATTCTTGTGCGCAGGCGCGTAGGTCCGCCTGGGAGCGCCCGTGGGTACTGCCTTGGTTGATCTACAGCATCGCCGGCCACCTCTTGAGGTGCTTGCTTCGAGTATTGACTCTAAGTAAGACCGTTAAAACCATCAGTAGTTGTTCCAAAATTTTATCCAAAAAAAAACGACCAAGTGCGAGTCAGACTCGCGCGCCGAGGATTCCGTACTACAGTCGTAATTTTTTCTACATTTTGCACGATAAATCAAAACTATTATGCATAAAAATAAGTAAAATCTGTTTTAGAATGTACAAATAAAGCCCTTTCATATGATATCCCACTTGATATAGTTATCTACATTTTAATATTAGTTTTGGTCAAATTCACGGTTTTCGGATTTTCCTCTTACGTGTGCTATAAGACCTATCTACCTGCCAGATTCTAGGTCAACAGTAAGTGACTTATAGGTTTTGATTTCTTTGAGAGTGTCAAAATATGCGGCATAAATGGCGCTATTTTTATTTTATACTAGCTTATGCTCGCGACTTCGTCCGCGTGGACTACACAAATTTCAAACCCCTATTCACCCCCTTAGGGGCTGAATTTTCAACAATCCTTTCTTAGCGGATGCCTACGTCATATAGAATTCTGCATGCCAAATTTCAGCCCGATCCGTCCCGTAGTTTGAGCTGTGCGTTGTTAGATCAGTCAGTCAGTCAGTCAGTCAGTCTGTTACTATATAGAAAGATTACCTGGAAGCTCATGACGCACTGGTAGGTGCAGAGTTGCGCACCGTCGCGTCCGACATGGTGAGGTGGTACTGGCGCCATGGCCACAGCTTGCACATGTCGCACTTCATTCTATGAACAAACAGATAGATGGCTAAGAAAAGTTGAGCGAAAAGTTATGGGCAGATTTGTGTGAAACCTGGGTATAACTATAGTCGAATTTTTAATTAAACAATACTTCTTTTGATTTCAGTGCTGCCGGATTTATATAAAAATAAATAGTGTAGGGGCAAAAGAATCATGAGTTGGGAGGAAAGAGGAGAGGGGGGAGAGTGAGAAAGAGTGCGAGAAGAAAGAGAGAGAAAATAAGAGAGGGAACAAGAGTGAGACAAGTTTGACAAGTGACAATATTTCTTACCAGTTTTTTTACAAGTTTTGTCAAAAATACATGTTCGTGTAAACTAAGGGTAATAAGAACAAAGCTACCTTCTCGAAGACACAGCATTAAACGGAGACCTGGTACAGCGTGAGACAGGTTGAGTGAGCACTCATTATGACTGCCGTTGGCCTGGCCCCGCCTTATCATGTCGAAGTGGTACTTTTTTCCTTTGCACCAGTTGCACGGCACTATATGCCGCGAGTTGCTGATGTATATGTTCATACACAGCTTGGAGCAGAAACAGAAGGGAACGGACGATTCGTAGATCGTGAAGTATGCGCTCACTTTCCTTTCGAAGTATTTTTTACACTCAGCGACCATGCTCTGGAATATTAAAAGATCATTACTTTCTTTTTTAAAAGAAAATTTAGCAGTGTGCTGTAACTACATGACTACATACTATTTCATCCCGTTTTGCCGTCCAGAACTCCAAACCCCCCCCGGGGGCGAAGCGGGGATGCGACCCTAGCACCGTCTTTTTTGGGTGACCTAAATTTCAGCCTTTTATTTTACTATTTTAATATTAATATGGTTGAAATTTGATGAAAAAATAATAAATGATTTAAAAAACCCAAAGTAGACTAAAGAGGCAGCCTAGCGCCGCCAAGTTTGCTGTTATGACAGGTAAATATCAAAACCTGAGCTGAATTATCTTATCGAAAAACGCTTTCTTATCTCTGTAGGTGTGCTTTGCGTCTCAACATTTATTTAGATTTTCAAACACGGTTTTTTAAAAAAAACAGTGCTACTCGAGAAAAACTGATGGTATATTACTTTGATTGGAAAAAAAATATACTAATTGGGATTTGACTACATCAAAAATAAATTATTTTTCAGTGATTATTAAATAGAGGGTCTTCCAAAATACGTAAAATCCACGTCCTTTGTTAGTTTATGTGTAATAACCATTTCAAATTATCGATTAAACTAAAAAAAGGACGTCATTAGGATGTGACGTCACATTCCAGTATTTCTTAGAATATCGCATACCAAGTCCGCTGATTTGACCTAGTTGTCAAATACCGTGTTCTAAGAAAAAATATTATAAATTACCTGGAAACATATTATTGACGAATTTGAAAGCGGCAAAACAGGGGTCCGAGCACAGCCTCTGATGAGCGTCCTTCCCAACCTCCACTTCAATAGTCGTCGCCTTTTCCAGCGAGCACACCGCGCACTTGGACCATACCGGCTGAGGTATCGGATTCTTGCTCATCTGGTCAAACTTCTCCATACAATTCTGTGAGCAGAAGTCCTTAAACTGTCCCTTATCACCGACTGGAGCCAAAAAACCTTCGTTCCCAGACGATATATCTTTCTGGCAGTAACAACATATCTTCAACCCCTTTTTAAACTCCTCCAGGCAACCCGAGTTGCAAAACTGTCTGATATCATAACCGAAACGGACACAATACTTCCCCAAACTAGTATGTTGAACATTCTTCTTGCAGTTCGCGCATTTCGAGCCAATCAAATTCTGATACTTTCCTAAACACACTTCGTTGCAAAAGTCCATGGCTTCCCATGTCAGCATTTTCTCATCGTTAGCCAGCATCGCACGACATTGCATACAGGAACGTAAGAATGTACGTTCCCTTTCGTCCCGTGCTGCTTGCACCATAGCCGGAGTTTTCGCTTGTATTTTATACGCTTCATCCAAGTATTTATCCGTTGCATTGCTTATAACTTTGAGTTTCAATAACGGAGGATTCGGCCGCACAACTACTGGGACGACAACTTTGCGCTGCGCCCGTTTCTTTTTCAAGATATATCTACCATTTTCTTGAGCGTTCAAGTTTCTTAAGCAACTTTGTTCGCATATAGACAGAATTTGGCCATATCTGTACATTCCGTATGCACACTGCTTAGTTTCTTGGCAGACACAACACGTGTCTTCTATAGCTACTTGTTTTTCTTCCACCGTTATTCTACGCCATTTGTACGTGTATTTTTCTCGTTCATCCCCCATCATGCTGTGTAAGCAATCCGGTGAACAGTACACTGTGTCCTCTCCATCAAAATTGTAGTAGAAGTAGCATATCTTTCTCTCTTCGCATTCGGAACAAGTTAACATTTCCGGCGTTATTTCCTCGATCATGTACGTCGCTACAACTGAAAATACTCCAGGATGTTTAGCTATGAAGAGTTTGATACAAGGCGAGGAGCAAATGTAGGTGAAGTTGTTATCCGTGTTGGAAAACCGGAATATGCAGGGTTTGCTTTCTCCGCACTGTATGCAGATTGCAGTCATCTCATTTATCTGTCGAATAGCGCAAGACTCGGTATCTTCAGATTCTGTAGTTTCTTCCTGTTCATTTTCTTTCTCTGAAATATTAACAATATTATTATTACTTTGTAGTTTTATGCTGTGTACTTTTGTATCGGTTGTCCCATTTTCAATAGTTTATTACAGACTAGCTGATGACTAGTAGAATTAGAGGTTTTTTTGAAATCCCGTGGGAACCCTTTTGTTTTCCGGGATAAAAAGTAGCCTATGTCTTTATCTATACCCATGCAAAAAATTACGTCAATCCGTTGAACCGTTGCGACGTGATTGAAGGACAAACCAACAAACCAACAAAACAAACACACTTCGCATTTATAATAAGGGTACTGATGACGTCAAGAAAACAGAAAAATAAGAATTAACTACACAAGAATAGTCTCACCGCCGCCATTTTCCCGCGAAGCGTCTTCAGTTGCGTCGGCGTCGGCGTCGGCAGCGTCAGGGTTGTCGGGAATGTCTTCAGTTGGGGCCGCTTCCTCGGAAGCGCCTTCAACTGCTTCCACCACTTCAGTCTCTTCCTTTGGTACTGCAGCTATTGCTGCTTCTGTTACACAAAAAAATATTGTGAGGTGCTGCGGTGGGCACCCGACAAAAGCGAAGCTATCACTTATATAAAGTACTAGCTGATGCCCGCGACTTCGTCCGCGTGAATTTAGGTTTTAAAAATCCTGTGGGAACTCTTCAATTTTCCGAGATAAAAAGTATGTCCTTCCTTATGCCTATGTCCCTCCCCCGGGTCGTCAAAATCGGTTGAACGGTTGAGCCGTGAAAAGCTAGCAGACAGACAGACAGACAGACACACTTTCGCATTTATAATATTAGTATGGATAATATTAGAGGATGGTTCTTAGGGAGAGAAAAATTTAAAGTATTAAAAAAAAATTAAAGTATCGACTGTTGGGTGGTACGAAGTTCGCCGGGTCAGCTAGTTAAAAATAATAATAATGTGACGTTTTGTCGGATTCAACGACAGGGACAACTAAGGTCGATGTACATTACTTTCGGCCGCGTACGTTACCTTCATCTCGTTTTCGTTTCTCGGCCAAAACCTTCTCCGCCTCAGCCTTGTCAGCCTCTGATATCTCTCGCTCCGTATCTGGTAGCAGGCACACCTCCTCATCAGCCCCCGGCTCCTCGCCCACTTCTTCTGGATGCTCCTCATCTGACACAAAATTATCAAACTGCACCTGACAAAATGGCTCATTGTAGTGAAACAGATTGTGCCGAGTGCCAGAAAAATCTGTCAAGTTTAAGTTTTACTGCCGTTGCACTATTGGCGTACCTACTCCTAGCACAAGCCTGACGCTTAATTGGAGAAGAAAGGGGAATATTAGTCATTTAACATGGCTAAAAATCTTTAAAAAAAAAAATGCGATTCGCACAGGAAGGGTTCCATACCATCGTACAAGAAATAACATATTTTTTTCTAATTTTCATGGCGGCAATTTTGAAATTTTTAGTATTACTTAGTTGTTATAGTGGCAATAGAAATACGCATTCTGTGAAAATTTCAGGTCTCAAATTATTGTTTCACGAGATACAGACCGTTGACAGACGGACAGACGGCGGAGTTTTAGTAATAGCGTCCCTTTGGCACCTTTCAGGTCGGAACCCTAATGATAGCAGGTACAATACTAAGTTAAGATACGTATGAGTTGGTATAGTCAAACTGGCCGGCTGGGAGCTAATATCATATCCTGTATTTTTAATTTTTTGTCATAGTTTTAAGCAATAAAGAAGTTTTAAATTAAATTAAATTAATATTAGATTTCGGCTTTGTAGAGCGTTGTCTCTGTCACTCATACCTATGTGATGTTTTGTCGGTCTCAACGACAGAGACAATGCTCTTCAAATTCTCTATCTCCTTTTAAACGTCGATGTACATTACTTTCTGCCGCGTACTGCACTGTACTTGTGTAGTATTACTATATGTCCATATCTGGGGGTGTACTATCTAAGTCATTACCTGCAGGTGTTCGGTCTGCTTGAGTGTCGTCATCATCATCGTCATCAAGGTTCACAGTGGCGGATGCATCTTTGCTGGACGTTTCTGCATTTGTATCCGCGCTTTTCAGCAGTGTGTCAAAGGGATCCAGTGCCTGTGAAGTTTTATACTTTTCAGCTAATTTTCATAGGTTTTATGGAGAAGAATTGTCAGAAATTGTCTGTCAGTTGCAGTAATAAGTTACTAGCTGATGCCCGCAACTTCATCCGCGTGGATTTAGGTTTTTAAAAATCCCGTGGGAACTCTTTGATTTTCCAGGATAAAAAGTAGCCAATGTCACTCTCCAGGTCTTTAACATGGGTATCCATGCAAAAAATCACGTCAATCGGTTGCTCTGTTGCGACGTGATTGAAGGACAAACCAACAAACAAACACACTTTCGCATTTATAATAAGGGTACTGATAACAATACTAGCTGATTTAGTTTTTAAAATAATCTTCGATTTTCCGGGATAAAAATTATATCCATGCCAAAAACCGGCCAAGTACGAGTCAGACTCGCGCACCAAGGATTCCGTACTACAGACGTATTTTTCGACATTTTGCACGATAAATCAAAAGCTTCCACAGACTTAGTCCGCGTGGATGTAGATGTTTGAAAGCCTGTGGAAACTCTTTTATTTTCCAGGATAAAAAGTAACCTATGTCCCTCCCCGGTATACAAGCTGTCTCTGGACCAAATTTTTTTGTTTGTGTTTTTAATAGATATAGCGAGCAAACGAGCAGGCGGGTCACCTGATGTTAAGTGATTACCGCCGCCCATGAACATTTGCAGCACCAGAGGAGCCGCCGATGCGTTGCCGGCTTTTTAGGAATTTGTTGGTCCGCCCCTTGAATAACCCCAAGTTATAATCTAGTGGGAACACCGCCGATGGGAGTTGGTTCCACATACACACACAAATTTCGTCAAAATCGGTTCTACAGATGGACCGTGAAAGGCTAGTAGACAGACAGACAGACACACTTTCGCATTTATAATATTAGTATGGATTAGTATGGATGATATGGCTAGTGATTGATATAAACAGTAAATACCTGAGTATGATCTTCCTGTGAGTCCTCTGTCACATTAGGAGCAGTCTCAAACTCTGGTTTACCAACTTCTCTCTTTTCATCATCATCTTTGCTTTCATCGATTGAATCATTTTGATCCTTACTTTCATTTGCTTCATGGTCTGTTGTAGCTTCTGCATTTTCTTGCTTACTTTTATCATTGTCTAAATCATCTTGAGATGCACTTTCTTCTTCTTCTTTCAGAAGAGTATCCTGTTTGGATTCTTGGGAAGTTGTTTGTGACGCTGGTTCAGAACTGTCTTCTGGTGTTTCTGTAAAATTGTTTGGATTTTGAGAAACATGACTTACCAAACCAAATTTCGGAGGACCTTTTTTTTAATAATGAAATTTTTTACTCACTGAATGAGAATAGAATGATTTGTTTTGACATTATTAGGGTTCCGTACCTAAAAAGGAAAAACGGAACCCTTATAGGATCACTTTGTTGTCTGTCTATCTGTCAAGAAACCTACAGGGTACTTCCCGTTGACCTAGAATCATGAAATTTGGCAGGTAGGTAGATCTTATAGCTGACATTTGACAATAAAAATTTCATAATAATCATGCTAACACCCCTGATCTATACTGGACTAATAGCCAGCGCGTGCCAGACCTTTGTTATTTTATAAAAGCTGAAAGTTTATCTACGTATTGTCCCCAACATCATGGCAACCTCCTGCCAGACATCCTTTAAGATTAAAAGGGGGTCTGACAGAGGGTTGCCACAATATGCCATGACGTGTATTTCTAACACTACTTCGAAGAAAATATAAAATATTGGACTTTACACCTTGACTTAAGATTTTCTAAATCTTTATTATCTGTTATCTCCCAAACCCACCACGATCCAACAAACATTGTTAGGGATAATATGCAAAGAAACTTTCAGCTTCTATAAAATTAATGAAGGTCTGGCACGCGCTGGCTCTCTCTAGAGAGATCTGATACTAATACTAACTCTAAATACATAGTGTATTTAGAGTGTAGCGAAGTGTAAGTGAAGTGTAGCGAAGCAATAATAACCACACAATAATTAACTTGCTCAAGTCACAAGTATTGAATATTATTTTATAGCTTGTGTGACCTAAGCATTACCTGATCTGTGACTTAAAATCATGCAATAATATATTAAGTGCGGATTTAGGATGCACAGTGCTAAGTAGTATAGTAAAGTATGTATATTATAAACAAACCTTTATCCATCCCATCCTCTTTTTGTACATTTCCTTCACTATTATCATTATTTACACTATCACTGTCTTTATCCATATGATTTAGGAGACTATCTTCACTAATTACATCACTAAAGTTGGTATCACCACTTGCAACCACTGAGTCCACGACCGAGTCTTTAGAAGTCTGTGGGACTGCTTCACTACCATCACCCTCCTGACTTCCTGGTACTTTGTCCTTATCATCCATATTTTACTCCTGTTGGAAACACTCAAGTCCAAGAAATAAGTGCATCTGAAAGACACAACATAATTATTTATAATCTGTATTTTTTTAATGGGTACGCCTGCAGTCGCCGCACCCGGCAATATTTTTAGGTTATAAATATTACGGGGTCTTTAGATACGGTCAACATAAAGAGTAAATTATGAATGTTTCACAGATATTTATGTTATATTAATAACAAAACCGGTTGCAATGATAGTAATTCAGGATGAGTGGCATGCAATTAGAATGCAATTGACGCCTGGCCAAATTCAAGCCTCAGATCCCGCGCTTATTCGTTTTCTTGTTTTAAGATACTAGGATGCAAAATAATAACACTATATAGTTTTTCATACACTTGTAGATGCCTGGCCAATTAAGTAATGCATTATTTTATGACTGAAGCTAACATTTACGACTTTACAGCGAGGATATGCTCCTTTGTAACTGAAGGAAACGTAAGGTCACATAATTATGCAAACGTCAGAGTGTAAACAATGAACTTCATGCAAACATAACTTGCTACAATTTTTAAAGTTTCAAATGGGTATAGTGAATAAAATATTACTTACGAAGATGAAATATTTAACAAATCACTTGAAAGCCACAACAAACGACCACCATTTTGGAACCAACTTGTGCTGCAATTGTTGCGGATGTAAAGAATCTTGCCAACTGAGTAACTTACAAAATAATTTTATTTAGCCGGGGGTCGCCATAAAATACAATGAAAATTTAAAACTTAAATTTATTTTTCATTCCATTTGAATATTGAAAGTTTAGTGCTTTGAATTCACAGAATAAAACATAATCAATCGTTTGGGTGATACATGGGCGATCAATTTTTTTTGTAATGTTGGTACAAAAATGCACTAGCGTCTTTAGTGGTGCTACATGCCACGTTGATTTTATCGACTATCGATTAAAAGTAAAAAGTAGGTTAGGTTATCGAAATAAAATCAGAATAAAAATATAGTTAGTTTTATTTTTCAATACATACCAATATATGTCACAATACTTTAAAGTATCAATTTTATCATAATTATTGGCAATTTACGCAAATTCACGTTTTCTTCGGCTTGATTTAAAAGTGTTAATTTATATACCTAGGTAACTAGTTAACTACGTAACTAACTACTTAAAATGTAATATTTAAGACAAAATGTACATATTTAATATAGTTAGTTAAAATTATTTGTCTAGCTGATAAAAAAATCACACGGTAGGTAACTAGGTATAGTCCGCGACAGGTTGAGATGGCATTCGGAGTCATCTCGACCTGTCGCGTACCATGCCTACATAGAGATTTTATATCGGCAATCCAGCTATTTGTTCTGAGTGGGCAATCAGTCATTTTAATTTTACTAGGTATTGTCCTATAGCCGTGAACCATGATAGCCTAATGGTTTAAATATTATATCCATCTCCTATTCGGGAGGTCAGGGGTTCGGTCCTGGGCGCGCACCTCTACCTTTTTTGTTATGTGCGTTTCAAGCAATTAAATATCACTTGCATTAACGGCGAAGGAAAACACTGTGAGGAAACCTGTATGCTTCAAAGTCTTTCATTATGTTCTTAAAGGTGTGTGAAGTCTACTAATCCCCATTAGGCCAGCGTGGCGGACTATGGCCTAAACCCTCCTGAGAGGTGACCTTCTCAGTAATGGGCCGGTGATGGGTTGATCACGATGACGATGATATTGTCTAACTCTAAAAAAATATCGTTTTAGAGATTTTTAACTTAGAACCGTTAGAGAGTAGTACGATCCTTGCTACTCCCTATGGTTGCAAAATATTTCAATCGATTACTGATAACGATTTTATTTGAGTTCATAACTATTTACCGAATATAAATAGTTTGTTAACTAATGTTTTGCATAGTTAGTTTCTGCTGGATTTTAATAATTAAATCTAGCAGAAACTAAACAGATAATAATTCTACTTTGGTGGTGCTTAAGACAAAAATAACTTGCAAGTCAAGGAAAATTATTTTGTAAAAAAAGATCTTTCAACTTATTGAGGTTCTATCAACAAAACTGAACGCATCCAAAATCCGGTAAAGAATTTGTTTTCTATTACGAAATGATTTTCTGTTATCTATTGCTCTATGATTGGTGACTGATATCGTGCCGATAGCGATCATTGGTTAATCTATTGTCACAATCTTTATTTCACTGCCCATTGGATAGAATTATAATGCTTATAAAGTACAATCTCGAGGATTATTATGGCGGGTTCGTGTTTTTTCAAGCTCAAATACGAAATGAGTAGTTAGTGCGCCGCTCGGGCGGCGACATTGACAGCGATTTGTCGAATATTCTCGTTCGCCATTTTGTGAATGCTGTGGAATTTTGTGTTAAGTAATGAAGGTGAGCTCATCGTGGCGGACCACGAATTTGTCGTAAGTAATCTCGGTATATTTTCTTTCCCGGGCCCTATGTTAATGGAAATTGTCGCGATTTGTGTATGATAGCTTTGCAGCGAGATCGTGTATCGTATTTAAGATTCTTTTTTGTTTCCTTTGCCACTGAAATCGCGACTCGTTGTCGTTGTTTGGTTATGAATGGAAGTGTTGTTTTTCCAGCGGTTACGATGTCTGAGAAGACTCTGATAGGAAAGCCGGTGCTGAAGCGTCATGAAGTCGCCAGGCCTATACACATCCAGAGGCTCGA